>NW_008353490.1:8038073-8050014 GCF_000622305.1 Nannospalax galili
GACCTAAAGTATGTTTTGCTACCTTAAAAGTAAGTATCCATCAGAGGAGAAAAATATTGGCCATTATTACATTACTCAGAAGTAAATCTATGGTGTAAAATTAAAAACCAACAATCCTCAAAGTACAACACTTTCTATCTCTTCTTTCATGATGCTTTTATAGCATTGGCATCTGTGCTGGATAGCTTTAGTGTCAACTTGACACACCTGGGTTGAGGGAGCCTCAATTGGGAAAATGCCTCTATTGGACTGGCCTGTGGCCATGTCTGAAGGGCATCTTCTTGATGAGTGATGTGGGAGGGCCCAGCCCACTGTGGGTGGTGCCACCCCTGGGCAGGTGGGCCTGTGTTGCATAAGAAAGCAGGCTGAGCAGGGGCCAGGAGAGCAAGCCTGTAAGCAGCATTCCTCCATGGCCTGTGCTCCAGCTCCTGCCTCCAGGTTCCTTCCTGCCCTGAGTTCCTACCTTGGGCTCCCTGATGAACTGCGACCTGGGAGATGTAAGCTGAATAAACCCTTTCCTCCCCAAGTTGGTAGTGGTCAGAGTGTTTTGTCACAGCGATGAAGAACAAACTAAGACAGCATCTATCCACTGTAAGGGCGCTGGGTTGCATAGAGCATAAGGCTGGATGATGAAGCATGTGAAAGCAAATGACTTAGGAGTCCCCAAGGTCCTAGAACTTAATTCTCAGTGAGCACTGAGGCTGTAGAAGTTTTTGGCTTGGAGACAGTATGAGTGAATGGAGACAGGGTCTCCTCTAAACTATCCATGCCCACATGTGGCTATGGTCGTGGTTCACTGTGGTGCTTGGGGTAGTGGGGACATAACAGGAAGGATAGGGCACAAGTAGGCTACCATATAACCTACATTCAGTTTACATGCTCAGACTATTAACATGTGCTCAGAGGCAGGCTTATGGGTCAGAAACCTGTAAGGAAGTGGCCAGGCAGCATGCCTTCCATCATTGTCTTCCTCCTAATGATCATCAGATATCTTACAACTGTGAAATCAAACAAAGATGGAATATCTGACTTAATAATATATTTGCTTTAAAATATCTTTGAAGAGTAGCCAACCATCGAACTATGGATCTTAAGGGTGTGTGTAATAGAACACAGGTGATATGCCAGGGGAAATGGAAATAGTGGGACACACACACACACACACTCATATAAAAGAGTGTAACTGGAGTTACCCTACACATGGCATAAAGCTCCTCCTAGAAGACACAGGGTTACCAAATAAAAATCCCAGTGCCATGTGGGATACCTCCCCCTGAGTTCAGTCAGAGATGTCCTGGAGACCCCCCAAAGCATACAGGCTATTTGCATTGTTCTTGGTTTCCTGTCAGAACTTCATAGTAAGACAATGTTGCTGAAGACACCACACTTTGGTCACAGGACATGGAGAAATAAAGTTGGTACTGACCAGGAAGCTTTTTTCTTAACTGGCTAGTTTACATAGTACCTGATGGTGCTGTATAGACTGCTGCAGGAAGGGAAGAAAATTCAACAGTCTTATCTAGCTCTGAAGTCTGCAAGCTATAGTAATGACTGTCATGGAAGGCATGAAAAGATATGCCTACACGTGCAAGAGTAGCAGGAATAGTATGGGGCGAACCAACTGCTTTCTGGTTGGATTTAAGATCTGCTCTGTAAACAGAAGCATACCTTTTTACTGGAAATCTGGCTACGAGCCTGTGATTGGAGAGCTCATAGGCCCCAGGGGTGATCCTACTATCATTATTTTGCTAAATGGTCATAGAATCAAACTGCCCCCTAAATTCTTATCTCTGTACCCCTGATTAGTTAGAGCAGCTCTCAGATCTCATCAGAGAAATTTCTTTGTATGTTCAATGGACTGTGGTTACTATAGAAACTCACAATTGGTAAAAGTGAAGAAGCTAGGTTGTCAGTGGAGTACTCAGTAACAAATGTGTTATCTATATCTCATCCCATTCCTTCAAGACTTAAGGAACATTGAGGAAGAGCGGACAGAAAGATTTTAAGAGCCAGAGTTTGGAAAGGACCTGTGAGAAACAGCATCTTCTAGATATGGAAGGACTTTTATACTTAGGAATTCATAGCAGCTGTACTTGTCTGCACAAGAACAAGAGAGGATCAAGGAAGTCAGTATTCTATCAGGGAAGGGTTCACAAGCTCTCAGTCCCCAACTGAGGACCTTTTGATGCTTAATGGCTTCTGGGGAGGGAGAGTCAGTTATCTTCAAGGATGTGGACCCTGGTAGGTTGACCACATTACAATGGATGGCCCCACTGTAATATACACACCCATAAGTATATGAGCACCAAAATTTGGATTCAGTGAGATATAAACAAAATAAAGACGACATGAAGTTGGTGTGGGGGTTGGGAGTGGGGTGAACCTAGGAGACGTTAGGGGAGGAGTAGATAGTGCATATGATCAAAATAAATTGATGAAATAATGAAAGTC
Source organism: Nannospalax galili (assembly GCF_000622305.1). NCBI lineage: Eukaryota > Metazoa > Chordata > Mammalia > Rodentia > Spalacidae > Nannospalax > Nannospalax galili. Next base: position 8,040,525 of record NW_008353490.1, read on the forward strand.
TCAACAAATGAATAAAAATATTACATTAAAGAGAAAATATGAATAATTTACAAAGAATAGGATTGAAAATAGTTACGGAAAACTAAGAGATATCAGTTGTTAAATTTCAACTAGCAGCTCAGACAGAGCACAAGCAAGTGACTTTCATTAGAAACGCAGACAACGTTGCTTCCTTGGACATCTGATACATCTAAAGTTAGATTTTATAAGCTTAGGAGCATTGAGTTATTTAGCACCAAAAGAAGAAACCTGCTATTGAGCCTTGAAAGAGTTAAACTCCAGCTCCAAATTCCCCACCCCCAAAAGAGCCATTTGTTTTTTTTCCCTTCCTGCCATTAGACACACAGCCTCTGCTTTCATGTCTTTCCAAATAGTCCCCAAAGGGGCGCCTCAGTGGATCTGAAATCACTAAAACCAAACCTACAGAATGCTTTTTAAGCACAAGTGCACGCTCTGCACCCCCTAAAATGCTCACTCTTCACAAGTGTGCTGTGGGCTTTGCCATCTGAGCATCTATGAGCAGCTAAAGAGGCGAATGGTGCTTTCAAGACCGTGCGGGATTCTCACTGTCCATCACTGCTGACTTAGTAGAAACATACCATTTTGAACATTGGTGTGCTTTTTTCAAACCCTCAAATGTTGGTCCTCCTAGTGGTAAGACACGTGTTATTTTTGTCTATCAATGAAAATTTGGAAAGTGTCACTTATGCCCACTGATGCCAAGAACAGCCAACAGAATGCCACCATTTCTGTTTACCTTACTTCTCCAAATGCATACCTCAGTTTTTATGGTATTAGGGGAAAATACTGCTTAATTACCTGACTTTGTGAAGATCAGTATGATTTCTTGTATAATACAAAAATACTTTATTACATTCAGTTGGACTCAATTGAATTCAGTTAAGAGTTTCTACAATTGAGAACCAACACCTTGTAAGTTATAGGTACTGCATGCATGCCAAGACAAGGTGAATGCTGGACTTGAGCACTGATTAGGACAAACAGCCACTTCCAAAATTCTGTCTATCTTGGTTTTTTTTTTGGTTGGAAATGTCAGTGTACTTTAAAAAATCAAAAGGGAGGGGTACTGGGGAAATAGCTCAGTTGTTAAAGTGCTTGCTATGCAAGCATGAGGACCTGTGTGTGATCCTTAGAACCCACATAAAAAAGTTAGGTGTGGTGATATGTACTTGTAATCCCAAGGCTGGGGAGGTGAAGACAGGTGAATCCCTAGGGCTTGCTGTCCAGCCTGCCAAGTTACCTTGGCAAGTTCCAGATAATGGGAAATGCTAGAAGAAAGAAAGGAAGAAGATAGAGAGTACTTGAGGAACGATAAAGTTGTCCTTTGGTCTCCACATGCACACACACACACACACACACACACATACTCACACTCATAAACATGCACATAGTACACACATGCATACATACACACAAAATTCCACTACTAGCTGAGAGGCTATTGGCAAATGATGGATGCTAAGTGAATGGGGAGTCAATTTTCTTCAGGGATACAGTCCCTGAAGTGAACTAGCCGTGTTCCAGTAGCTTGCCCTACACACATCACACTAAGTGAATTCAGTGGGTTTTAGAAAGATAACATAAGGTTGGGAAGAAATAGTGGACAAAAGGGAATAGGTGAGAAATTTGAGAGGAGAGAAAGGGGATGGATTTTTATCAAGAGGTATTATATGTATTTATGGCATTTTCAAAAAGTGGAAAAAAATATTTAAAATCTTAAAAAGGAAGCTGGAGAGATGGCTCAGTGGTTAAGAGCTCTGGTTGCTCTTGCAGAGGACCCAGACCCAGGTTCAGTTCCCAACACCAATTGTCCAAAACTCCAGTTCCAGGGAATTGGATGCCCTCTTCTGGCCTAGATGGGCATTGCACACATGTGGTGCACTTGCTTGCAGGCTAAAAACATTCATACATACAAAAAAATAGGCTGGACACCACTTGAGGAACAATAGTTAAAATTGTACTCTAGTCTCCATGTGCACACATACACACAAACACATGTGCACTGCTCCTCTCCCTAAAGAGGATGTACATACACACACACACACACACACACATGCACGCACGCACGCACGCACGCACGCACGCACACACACACAAATAAAAAACAGAAGGGGGAAAAGATTTTCATATATATATTCACATGATCTTGCTGCATTAGTTTATTCCACAAAGCAGATGTCACCCTTGTTGTATGATCATTTGTAAAATCAATTAACAATTTTTATTATTTTTTTAAAACTTGAAGGAAAAGCACCATATTCAAAGCCAATGCTGGCTGAAACAACAGTCAGACTTGAGGCCCCTTATTTCACTTTGGTGAAGAACTGGACAAAGTGTCAGCTTTGACGCTTGGTATGTTTTATCAAGAAAGGGAAGAGGAATTAGAAACTCATTAGAGAATTGCAGTGTTCTGGGTGCTGTGGTTAACAATGCAGAGATACCATGCTTTATTTAGCAGCCACTCTTGCAGCAGCTTTTATGTAGAAGGCATTACTCCAGATTTTTATGATAAAAGAAAACTGAGGATCCAAATGGTTAATAATGTGACTCTTCTTTTAGTGTGCATAGGGCTGATATCAGTTGCCCAGGAATTTCTACTCCAAAGACAGAAAAGAATAAAAGAATCACTTCTGTCACCTCTGAATGTGATCAGGATAAAGAAAAGACAAAGCACCCAGAGTACATAGCTTCAGTGTACAAGATTTAATAGATCCCCCGCAATGTCACACCTTCAAATCACACCACACTCAGAAAGAGCAGGAGGTTTGATTAGATACTGACTGTAAAATAGAATGTTACAGAAATGTTTGAGTTTTAGATACATATTTTGAGAATTTGCCTTTTTCTATTATTGATTCTTTCAGAATTTCATACAAAGTATTTTGATAATATTCAGATTCCCTCCTTCATCTCTACCCCAACTTTACTACCACCATGATTTTATGCCTTCTGTTATTATTTTAAGACCTTCTGAGACTAATTTGTGTCCCCAAATGCTCTTCAATATGGGTCCATCACCTAGAACCTGTTTAGCCTATCTGACATCACAACTTTAAAGAAAATTGGCCCTCCATCTCCTAGCAACCATCAATTGCTAATAGATTTTCAGCTAAGGTTGTGGTTTCTTGCCCACCTCCTTCCCTCACCCCATGCTGGGATTTTGGCTGACTTGAGCTGGTATAGGTCTTATCCATGCTGTCAGCATCATTGTGAGTTCATATGTGCAACAGCCCTACTTTCTGGAAAACATAGCTTCCTTGTGTTGTGTACCACCTCTGCTATTACAGTCTTCCCACCCCTCTTCTACAATAATCTTTGAGCCTTGAAAGGAGAAGGTGTGATTAAGGCATCCCATTTAGAGTCGAGTATGCTGAGATCTCTTATTCTCTACACATTGACCAGGTGTGGATTTCTGTGTGAATTCACCATCTGCTGTAAGAAGCTTCTCTGATGAGTGTTGAGAGATGCATTAGTCTATGGGTATAATGGTATGCCATTAGGAGTGGTTTAATATGTCTATTTAGCAGAATAACAGTAGTAGATTCTCTCCCATGACCTGTGGCCTGACTAGCCTGCCATGCCTCTGATTACAGTGCCAGGTATGGGCTCCCTCTTGTGAAGTGGGCCTTAAGTTCAGCCAGAAAGTTGTTGGTTGCTACCTTAGCCTCTGTGCCACTATTGTATTAGTGGGGAGTTATTGTGCACAGGGTTGCAGGCATTGAAACCAACAATTGACAAATGGGACCTCATGAAGATAAAAGCTTCTATATAGCAAAGAACACCATTATTTGAGTGAAAAGGCACACTACAGAATGGGAAAATCCTCTTTACCAGTTAAACGTCTGACACAGGATTAGAATCTAGGCTATACAAGGAGCTCAAAAAATTAAGCATCAAAACAAACAAACAACCCAATTAACAGTCAGGGCAAGGAACTAAATTAGTTATCACAGGATGAAACATAAATGACTAAGAAATATTTTTTTAAATATTCACATCTTTAGCCATCAAGGAAATGCAAATTAAAACTACTTTGAGATTTTATCTTATCCCAGTCAGAATGGCCAATACACAAAAACCAAAGATGACAAATTCTAGACAGAATGGGGAGGAAAGGGGAAACAAGTATTGATTGCTGTTGTGAGTGTAAACTGGTGCAGTCCATACGGAAATCAGTGTGGAGATTCCTGGAAACACTAGAAATATCTCTAAAACATGATCCAGCCATGGCACTCTTAGGCGTGTACTCGGAGGATTCTATATCCCACTACAGAGATATCTTTCCATCCATGTTCTTTGTGGCTCTATTTACAATAGCTAGGAAATGAAAATGACCTGGATGGACATCAACTGATGAATGGATAATGAAGATACATCACATTTACACAATAGAGTGATATTCAGTGGTTAAGAAAAACAAAATCATAAAATTCAAAGGTAAATTGATGAAGCTGGAAGCAGTCACCCCGAATGAGGTAACCCAGACCCACAAAGACAAACATGGTATGTTCTCTCTCATAAGTGGATGTTAGCTTTGAATCTTTAAATATATATATATATATATATTTAATTTTTATATACTTTACCCATCTGACTTAGCTACTATTATCAGTACCTCCTAATTTTTAGATCATATACATGTAAGTTCCCAAATACTTTTGACATTTTTGGCCTTTGGAACAGAGTATGTTGCTAACAGGTCCAAGGACATTTTGACTTTTATCCCAGCAACTGGCTACATTTCTTTTATCCCAGCAACTAGCTACATTTCTTTGAGGTCTTTTCACCCTAACTACCTAGTCAATTCCTACCTCCTATTCTTATCACACCATGCTCTGAAGGAGTTACCCAAATTGCCAGTGGGGAATAGGGACACAGACCGCTCTGGCTTCTTCCATCCTGAACAGGGACACAGGGTGAGGTAATTGGAGTACCTCTTCAGTGGGTCTATCTAAAAGACTCCCAAATTGCATAACTCTTGTCTCTAAGGGAAGAAGAAAGTCCTTGAATCATGAACAAGAGATGTGAAGGAGAAGTAAAGGCAAGAGTAATTAGCATCACAAGTTCAAGACAGAGAACTAGAAAAAAGTCAGAACAGGGCAGTTTTTCAAATGTTCATATGAAAGTCCATTGCAGTTTCTTGACAAGGGCTTCCAAAAGCATCCCTGTATTGGGTTCTTCCTCATTTTTCTTTTGTCTTCCAAGCTGGACTAATTGGCTGGGAAGAGGAAGATCCAGGGAAGTTAGGACACTTGTAGGGGGCCATGGAGTAGGGGTTTTATGCGAGATGAAATAGAAGACGGTGTTATTAAGGGGGAAGGGGCACAACCGAATAGAAAGGATTAAATGAGGGAAGCAATGAGAGGGAGTATGGGGAGGGACAGTGACACTGAAAGCATTTTGAAACTGTCATATGGTAACCTTCTACTATAGCGGCTTCTTAAAATGCATACATACACAATCTAAAAAATGTTTAAATGGAGCTACCATGTAATGCCCCCCCATGACACTACAGAGTAGAAAATAAAAAGCTCAGTGCCTGGAATAGACTCCACCTCTTAGGGTTGTTGACTAGGATCAGGGGAGGTAGACCCTCAAACAATACTAGCTAATGCCAGTGCTTTTAGTTACCCACCAGAACTTTACCTTTTACTTTCCTTTAATAGATTGAGTTTTTGCAAATTTAATGCAATGCATTTTGGTTGTATTAAGACTCCCTCCCCTATCTGTACCTCCTTGTAATTTTGTAATTCACCCACCCAGTTTCATATATATATATATATATATATAGTCAAATCTGTGTACCTAAATGCCAAATGTCCTTCAGTTTGAATCCATCCACTGAAGCCTGGTTAACCTACCAAAAGTCACACCCTTAAAACAGATAGATTCTTTCCCTTCCAGCAGTCATTACAGTCATCAGTTCCTCAGGTAGTGTTGGGGTTTCTTGTCTGCTTCACCCTTGTCTAAGCTGGGATTCGTCTGGCTTGAGATTACATGGTGCTTGTGCATCCTGTCACCACTGCTGTGGGTTCATATGACTAACTGACCAGCTGTTTGGAACACTCTGTTTTCTCGTCTTCACCCACCACCTCTCTCTGTCCTCTCTTCTGCAATGGATCCCTGAGCCACTGAGGGGGTGGTGTCAGAAGATTGATACAGGTGTCTCTTTTTAACACCGTTTTTATTACTATAGCTTTGTAGTATTATTTGAGATCAGATATGGTAATACCTTCAGAAATTCTTTTATTATTTATGATTATTTTGGCTCTCCTGGATTATTTTCTGTGTGTTTCCATTGAAATTTGAGATTATTTTTCATTTTCTGTGAAGGATTGGGTTTATATTTTAATGATTATTATATAAAATTTATAAATTGCTTTTGGTAGGGTGACCATTTTCACAATATTATTTTTACCAATCCATTAATACAGGAGGTCTTTCCATCTTCTGGTATCGTCTTCAACTACTTTCTTTGATGTCTTAAAGCTTTTGTTATACAAATCCTTTATTCCTTAGTTAGATTTTTTTCCAAACTTTTTGTGTATTAATTTTATAACCTGCTACTTTGCTGAATGTGTTTTTCAGCTCTACGAGTTAACCATTCCACTAAAATCAGGACTAAGACAAGGATGTTTATGCTCTCCACTCCTCAAGATGGTACTTGAAGTCTTAGCTAGAGAAATAAGACAAATGAAGGAGATGAATGGGGCTACAAATTGGAAAGGAAGAAGTCAAATATCCTTATTTGCAGATGATATGATTTTATGCACAGAATTCCCTAAGGACCCCACCAGAGCGCTCACCTTGTGATTTCCTCTTACAGTACATTGTATTTACTTATTATCATTCATTACATAGTTGCACTTATTGAAAAAATTTCGGAATATTCAAAAACTCCAAAAAATGTGGATTTTCTAATTTTACCTTCTCATTCACAGAGAGTATGAAAAACAGTGAGTGATGACTTCCTCCCTGTATCAGGCTCTTCACCCACAAGGACAGGATGGGGTAAGCATCAGAAAAAGTCATCCTGTTCATCCGAAAAATGTTGAACCCCAGAAATTTTCAACTTAATTATTTCTTAGAGCTTGGAAAACTTACCGTCTCACATTCTTCTGTCTTTTGTAACTACTCCCCTAACTACCCCCACCATCAAAACTATCACCATCCCAACAGCATCCCCATCCCAACACCATCTCCTTTCCAATACCATCCCCATCCCAACACCATCTCCTTTCCAATACCATCCCCATCCCAACCCCATCTCCTTTCCAATACCATCCCCATCCCAACACCATCTCCTTTCCAATACCATCCCCATCCCAACACCATCTCCTTTCCAATACCATCCCCATCCCAACACCATCTCCTTTCCAATACCATCCCCATCCCAACACCATCTCCTTTCCAATACCATCCCCATCCCAACACCATCTCCTTTCCAATACCATCCCCATCCCAACACCATCTCCTTTCCAATACCATCCCTAACCCATCCCCATCTCATATCTTCAGCATCTCAACATCATCACCATCTCCATTCTAACATCACCATCACCATCACCATCTCAACTTCATCACCATCCCCAATACCATTCCCATCCTAACACTATCACCCCTCACCATTGCCATTTATCATCCATCAGAAAAAGTCATCCTGTTCATCCGAAAAATGTTGAACCCCAGAAATTTTCAACTTAATTATTTCTTAGAGCTTGGAAAACTTACCGTCTCACATTCTTCTGTCTTTTGTAACTACTCCCCTAACTACCCCCACCATCAAAACTATCACCATCCCAACAGCATCCCCATCCCAACACCATCTCCTTTCCAATACCATCCCCATCCCAACACCATCTCCTTTCCAATACCATCCCTATCCCAACCCCATCTCATATCTTCAGCATCTCAACATCATCACCATCTCCATTCTAACATCACCATCACCATCACCATCTCAACTTCATCACCATCCCCAATACCATTCCCATCCTAACACTATCACCCCTCACCATTGCCATTTATCATCTCAATACCATCACCATCCCAACACTATCAGCATCCCACCACTACCCACATCCCAATACCACCCGTATCCCAATACCTTCAACACCCCATCATCACCATTCTAATGCCATCACTATCCCAACTCTGTGCTAAGCACCATCACCATCTTATATACCACTTTCAGCTCCATATCCACCACTATCTCCAGAACCATGTCCAGTGCCATCAACATCCACACTTATTTACTTCTTTGGGCTTTCGAAGTGGCACTGGAGGGTCTGGCATACCTCTAGAGTCACACAATGTCTCTTACCTCCTTTTTCTCTGTTCATAACTCACTAACCTCATGAATTGAAAGATCTTTATCACACATTTACATTGAAGTTTTTTTTCAACAGTGCTTGTTAGGCAAGTGACTTTGGAAGTCACCTAATCTGTTAGATGCAGACTGCTCTTATGCAAACAAATGACTTTTAACTTGTCCCTTTTAGTTCTGAAGCTTAAGCTCTGGACTTATTGTGTGTTTCACCAATGTTGTGCTCAATGAGGACTATAAATTAAAATCATCCAGTATATTATATCTTTAGGCACTTCCAAAAGTATGGGGCTAGAGAGATGGCTCAGCCTTTAAGAATACTTGATGAACTTCCAGAGCACCCAAGTTTAGTTCCCAGCACCCACAACTCACAGCTCACAACTACCTATAACTCTAGATCCAGGGTATCTTACACCCTCTTCTGACCTTTATGGGTACCTGCAGTCATATGCACATACACACAGAGACGCAAATATATACACATGAATAGATCTTTGGGGGGCTGGAGAGATGGCTCAGTGGTTAAGAACACTGTTGTTCTTGCAGAAGACTCTGGTTCAAATTCCAGCACCCACATGGCAGCTAACAACTGTCTGTAACTCCAGTCCCAGGGGATCTGACAGCCTCTTCTGACCTCCATGGGCATTGCACAACATGGCTGTGCTTACCTACATTCAGGCAATACACACATACACATAAAATAAAAATAATTTAAAAAATATCAAAACTAGATCCATAGGAGAAGGGTATCCATAGGAGTAAGGGAGAAAGGGGGGAAATGGGGGTACCTTAAGAGGGAAAACCATGATGGAGGGGTGAGACAATGTGAGAGATAAACAATGCCTAGCTAGTTTTGAAAACCAGAGAGAACCATATTACTCCTACAACCTACTGACAAATTATACATAGCAGATCAAGAAATATATATCTAGGTAAGGTTTATCTGAGAACACCTGATCTGTGCCCAAGATATATCTACATGACACACAGTAATTAAAAATACCAGACTGGTGGAACTAACCTTCTTGGGTGTTTAACAGACATACTTTGAGGACTATAATAATTTTGTCAGAGGGACATAAAGGACACTTGTTGCTCTTTGCCCTCCTAGGTCGACTAGTTCCAGGGGACTATGAGCATCTC
>NW_008353490.1:8050483-8056172 GCF_000622305.1 Nannospalax galili
TAGTATTGGGAAATCAAACTCTGGGCTGCAGGCATGCTATACAGCCACTCTACCACTGAGCTACACCCACAGTCTTTCAGTGTGGTTAGAAGACCCCAGCTGGGAGGCTGATACTGGCTGTAGGAGATCTGCCATGGGCTTGGTTCTGTACTTAGACCTTATAATCTTCATCCCTGGCCACCATGTTCAGAAAGCTCAGTATCCATCACAGTGGTTCACCTGATGGCCTGAGCATGCTTCCTTCTGCCTTCTCACATCCACTGGCTTTGCTGGAATCCATGGCTCTACCATCTACTGCTTAACTCCAGAGGCATCTTCTCTTCTGCACTGGCATGGCAGCCAGCTGGTAACTCACTCTGGCCAAAGATCTTTGGCTAATCAAGTCAATGCTATTCCACCAATGTGCAGGTCTTGCCTACTGCTGACTTCTCAGTCAAGATCTAGCATGCTGTCGCCTGTACTATGGGGTTTTCTGTATGAAATAATATATTTTAAAATGAAGTGGAGATCTTTTTTAAAGGTTAAAACCTCATTCAATTTTATGTCTTATAGGGTTTATACTGAGTACAATGTTGTATAACTGTATTAATTCAACTGTAAACCTAAAAATTTACAGCCAATTTTGAAGGTTTTGAAAAATAGCTCTGGAAATTGTTATTGAATATGTCAATGCTGTTGTAATGAAATGCTTCTTCTAATTATATGGTTATTATATAAATAATTAAAAAAATAAATTTAAAAAATTCCTAAAGTATATTATATTATACTAAAACAATGAACCATCTCACAAATTACTGTGAAACTATTGACATTTTAAAGTTATTAACTGTGTTATAAATATGCTTCATGATACATTAAATTGCATATTTATTTGGAGCTATTTTTCAAAACAAACATTATTTTTCTTCACAAACATCTCCCATTGTTAATCAGAAGACACACACACACAGACACAGACACACACACACACACACACACTCACCATTGGTTCTGATAGAGAGGCCATATACTCACTATTTTAAAGGTCATGGGTGACAGTGGGCCAGTCTTTAACCAGTGCTTCAGATCTCATGTGATCCCAACATGTAGCATGTAAATGCACAGGTAAGTTGTATGTTAAATGAGGTCCTGGGATTTAGGGCTTTCATCTTCATTTTTGGACGTGCTCACAGTACACATAGGAATTGTTTAATAGCGATATGCATCCCCACTTGTCCTCAAATGTTGTGATTTAGATAGAAGCCTAATGCATAGCAGCAACTTGTCCCCAGAGCCTTTTCAGAATATAAATTAAGTGATATTATAGCAGAAGCCAGCTCTTAGCTAAGCATAATGAATATGAACCATCATGTACTCCTGACCAAGGTCATGGTATGAGGACGAATTACTCTATTAACATCTCTTTTAAGTAGCATTAGTGATAATAAATAAAGAGGCTTAATGTAATACTAATAATATTGTTCATGCAGAAACAGCACACTTTATCTTGTTAGAACAATTAAAATGTGCTTTGAGGCTATTTTACATGCCGGAAATATGATGCCTGAGACTGCTTACTGCATGTTACTGAACACGTCAGCCAGCCACGCTGATAATCTGATAAAAATCAGAAAGCTGCTTTGCAGGCTATGCTAATTCAGGGCCATCCCTTTGGCCCTGGGTGGTAGCCAAATGCTGCACAGAACCACATCAGGCTTTAGCGGTGATATTAGATTAGATTCAATCCTTTTGCTTATAATTTTTTCAAGGAAATTGCATCCAACATTCTTTAGTATAAACCCTCTTTAGCCGCTAAGCAGCCTGTAATATTGCATTTTAAGCCTGATATATTGGTGCCTCCTTCTGAGATATATTTAAGCTTTGTTGTCAGTTATAGGTCATCTTACCCAAAGCATGTAAATCCAAAAAAGCAAAGATCATGCATATGGGTGGCTGGTGACCTCATTCTAACAGAGCATCAAAAGGAGCTTTGGGCAGTTCCCAAACATACTACCAGGTGCAGCACTGCGGTAGAATGTCTGGTGACAATTACAGTGCCGGGGCTTAGAGTATTGTGGGAGCTAATTTTAGTGGCCACAGAAAATTTTTGAAAAATGAAACATCAGATTTGTTAAAGACTCTAAGGTTTCCTGTTGAAATAAAAGATTGTGTGTCATGTGGATGTATAATACTGATATATGCTCTTAAATTTTTTATTTTATGCGAATTTTATCACAGTCCAAAGGGGACCAGGTTGTGATGTCCTTGTGAGGGGGAAGGACCTACCTCTTTGTGCTACTCCAATCACTCCGTGGTCTGCCACCCACTTAGCTCCTTCCTACACAATAGTTTAATTTCCAGAAATTGTCAATGATTTGAGGGCTACAGACATTCCTTTCCTCCTTGGTGGAGCTGTCTGTGATCCATCCTACCATATTCCAGCAGAACTTTATAAGGTGGTGTTATCCCCACTTCCAAAGAGTGTGTCTCCTAACCTGAGCACCTGCACATTGTCTGCTTTGACTCACAAGTAATTGCTGTTATTTCATTAAAATGTACCAAATCTAGTCATAGATCTGAATTTTTTTCTTTTTTAAACACTTTTATTTTTAAAATTTTATGTGCATGAGTGTATTGCCTATATGTGTGTAAGTGTACCCATGTCATGCAATGCCCAGGGAGGTCAGAAGAAGGTGTCAGATCCCCTGGAACTGGAGTTACAGACTGTTGTTAGTCTCCATGTGGGTGCTGGGACTCGAATCCAGGCTCTCTGCAAGAGCAGTCAGTGCTCTTAACCACTGAGCCATCTCTCTAGTCCCCAGGAATTTTTTCTTATTTGAGAAGACTAATAATATTTTTTTCCGTTGCATATTAAAATTATTTTTATTGTTCCCCATAAAAGCTTCATGTACTATGGAAGAAACAATTATCTTTAAACTCTTGTGAACATATTACACTGGGGGAATTTTCCTGCTTTAATTAAGACTTCAGCAAGCCCAGCCAACATCTCTCCTATTTGCACCGGCTTTTTAATTATGGCTGGCATGGCTGATATTACTTGATCCCACATAAATTTTGCACGTGTGAGTGGAGCTGAAGTTTCAAGAGTTAGATCAGGTTTTGCATTATGGACAAAACATATATTTACATGAATGAGCCTCCTTGACCCCACTTAATTAGTCAGGGGACAGGAGACTACCCGATCCTCAAAGCAAGGACTTAAAGCATTAGTTTCTCATATTTATGAGTAATGCCTATCTTATCAGCCTGAGGCTCGGAACAGGATCACGGAAAGCATGCTGGGTTAAATCTTTGTTACAAAATACAGACATTAGACTTCTGGAGGCCCAGAGGACAGCTCTGACTTGGGAGTTATACTTTCATCACAAATAAGCCGAACTCAGAGCTGAGTGCTGCTTTTTATTATTTATATTCTTAATGACTTCCTGCACATTTCACACTGGTAAAGTATGCCCTTCTCAGCCTCTGTACATCAATTACCATCCTCGCCCAGACATTGTTTTCTAAATGGCCTATAAGTTCACAGCTTCCTTTATCCATGAACATTCCTTTGTTTGGTAAAGAGCCTGCATAGTCTATACCCAGATAGAAAATGTAGAAAGCCGAGAGAGGTCTTGCTGTGTGTGGATAAATTAGTAGGACCTCACTGGATGGTATAATTCATATTTAGCATCAGTAAAATGCACATATGCCCCAGAGGTGAAATCATTCTGGTTCAAAAACCTTGGGCTATACCGTTTCCCAGAGTTCTGGGTTCATGGTGCCCTGATGTCTCAGCAATTCTGTCAAAGCACCCATAAGCCAGGAGAACACCCAGGTCTCAGTATGAGGGGGAAGTTAGATACAAACCACTGTACTTGTGCTCTTGTGCTCACAGCTTAATATCATTTGAGAGAATAAATATAAACAGAAAGAAAAAATTAAAAATTGCATTTTTTCTTAATTATATATATATCGATACAGGGTTGCATGTAATCCACGTAACCCTTATAGTGAGGCCTTAAACTCACTATATGAGGTGAGGATGACCTTGAGTTTCTGATCCACTTGCCTTCATCTCCTAGGTCCTGGTATTGCAAGTATGCACCACACCATCACTCCTGGTTCATGCAGTGCTGGCGACTGAACCCTGGCCTTCCTGCATGCTGGGCAAGCACTCTTAACAACTGACCTGCATCTCCAGCCCCAATAGCCACAAACCTTGATGTGTGGGATATTTTTTTTTCTCTTGCCTTGCACTAAACAACTTCTCACACCTTAGCAAAACAGCCATGGCTATCCTCCTGCCTTCATCCCTTGACCCTCAGACTGGGCTAGATATCTAACATGGCAGACACCCAAACCCACCTTCCCAGCATGCTTACTTCATTTTGAAGAGTAAAGCACTATCCAGTGTCAACATTGAATTTTCTTAAGTTCTGAGTTAGCATAATATATGACACTTGTCAAGTCTCTCTGTGTTCTCCTCAATCACAGACCATGTCCCCTGGTCCTGGATCACCTGCCACTCATTGTGAGAACTTGGGGACTAAACTGTGTGCAAGGTGTGGTCCAACTACAATTTGGAGTGCTCTCTGAATCCCAGTGTTTCTGTAGCATTAACTACACATCTATGTTGTGCTGGCTGCTGGGAATGCAAACCCAGGCTCCACTACCTGAGAACTTTGTGAGAACTCATACCCTAATAATTTTAGAATGCTAAATCAAAGTGTATATGGAAGATCATTCCCAAGGTAATTATGTACTTGGATGACAATTGTGTTATGCATACGTTATCATTACATTATATTTAAAATACACATATCTAGGGTTGGAGAGATGGTTGAGTGGTTAAGAGCACTTGCTGCTCTTAAAGAGGACCAGGGTCTGGTTCTGAGCACCCACATGGCAGCTCAAAAACATCTGAAACTCTAATTCCAGGGGTCCACTACCCCCTTCTGGCTTCTAAAGGCACTATGCACATGCTTGGTGCACATACATACATGCAGGTAAACACACACATAAAATAAAAAAAGAAAATATAATATGCATATAATCAAACACTGTCTCTAGCCCTTTTCATTCCTGGCTTGCCAATGACACACTCAACACATGTGTTTATTTGCTGATTCACTAAAGAGAGGTCCACCATGCAGTTGTTTAACTTCCTCCAGCTTTTACCAGAGAAGCAGCAACTCCTTTCAGGTCCATGACCACAACCAAATCAGGCACATGGCTCAGCTCTGCACACCAAGGAACAGAGCAGCTTTTCATCCTGAGCTGGCGAACAAGGCTATCCCAGCCTGGATGTCAGTTGCATGTATAGCCAGCAGTGTCACAATGTATATTTGGAACTTTTCTTTGCTGGGCTGGCAATGGCATCTGTAGTCAAGTGGCAGGTCTCGGGGTCTGGGGTAGCATCCAGGGTATAGGCTATATTTCTACTTGCTTGGCCCTTCTAGTCCTTCCTGGTCATATTAAAGAACATTCCTTCTCTCAGGGCATCCCCTGTAACCCCTCCTCCTGGGATCAGATGTCCAACTTACCTTCTACATGAGTTGGCTGGTGTCCCTTCTGTTCTTGTGACTATAGGTCCTGGTAGAAATAAAGGAGATGAAATCTCCTCTTCTATTTTTTTTTTTTGGTTTTTTTTTTTGGCTTACCTGGTAAAACTTTATTTTTTTATTTTTTTTATTTTTTTTTATTTTAA
>NW_008353490.1:8059725-8060395 GCF_000622305.1 Nannospalax galili
GATGATCCTTTTGATGTGTGTCTGTATGCGGTTATTGAGAATTTTTGCATCTATGTTCATTAAGGATATGGGTCTATAGTTTTCTTTTTTGGTTGTATCCTTACCAGGCTTTGGTATGAGAGTGATGCTGGCTTCATAGAAGGAATTTGGAAATTTTCCCTCCATTTCTATTTTTAGAATAAATTAAGTAGTATTGGATGTAGATCGTCTTTAAATGTCTGATAGAATTCTGAGTAAATCCATCTGGTCCTGGGCTTTTTTTAGTTGGAAGGTTTTGTATTACTGTTTCAATTTCTTTTTGTGTTATGGGTCTGTTTAAGCTGTTAATCTCTTCTTGGTTTAGTTTTGGTGGTTCCCATGCCTTTAGATATCCATTTCTTTTAGGTTTTCAAATTTAGTAGCATACAGATTTTTAAAGCATTCCCTTATAATGTTCTATATCTTTCTGGTGTCTGTTGTGTTGTTTCCCCTTTCATCTCTGGTTTTGTTGATTTGGAGGTGCTTTTTCTTTCATTTAGTTAACTGGGCTAGTGGTCTGTCAATCTTATTTATCTTTTCAAAGAAGCATCTCTTGGATTTGTTGATTCTTTGTATTGTTTTCTTTGTTTCAATTTCATTATTTTCTGCCCTGATTTTTGTTATTTCTTCTTGTCTGCTGGGTTTGGGTTTT
>NW_008353490.1:8062453-8070176 GCF_000622305.1 Nannospalax galili
TCTAAGCTTCTGGTTCTCTCTTTTGATTTTATATTGTTGTGGCCGGATTGATTTTGTCTTCAGGAGTTCCGCAGTGGCCCAATTCCAATGTGGGTCAGAAGTTTTCAGACTTTCTTTTTAGGTCTGGAATCTTCTAAGAATGCTTTTGGCCTCAGGAACTTGGGTGTTGGACTGACCTGAGATCCTGGCCGTGGCCGTGCCACACAGGGATGCAAATGCAGATGGGGTGGGAATAAGCCCCAAGATTTCCCAGGGAGTGGATTGAGTAGCTGGGTTGTACTGAATGCAAAGGATCAGGGAGAGGAAAGGTAAGCCTCGGAGCTCCAGAAAAAGGCTGTCAGCCCCAAAAAGAGGCTGGCAGTTGTTGCAGGACCAGGGAAGTAGAGGGAGGTTAGGGTGTGGCCGGGTCCAGACGCAGTGCTCCTGGGGCCCAAGGAAGGCACCAAGCCGGTCCTGGTGAAAAGGATCAGGAAGCAGCACTGGCTCCCCAAGTGTCTGGGGCCCCAAGACTAGGAATGGCACAGGGCCCAAGCTATGAGTAGAGAACAGCGGGGGAGATGCGGGGAGGGCTGCAGGGTAGACTTACCCCCAGAGAGACCTGAGGGTGGGAGAGCGGGCCAGGAGAGTTAGCCAGTGGTGCAGGTCGGGGAAGCAGGGAGAGGTGAGGGCGGGGCCAGGTCCCATGGAAGCAGTGCCTCTGGGGCCCAAGGAAGGCACCAAGCTGGCCTGGTCGAAAAAGATCAGGAAGCAGCACCAGTTCCCCAGGTGTCTGGGGACCCAAGACCAAGAATGGCGCAGGGCCCAAACCAGGAGCAGAGAACTCCTCTTCTATTTTATGAGCTCTATGGGAGGAGCCTGCCTGAGGTAGGGCCATTTAGAGTCATGTGCTTTCTTCCAGTGTTGCTTTGACTTCTCTGCATACAGTGACTCAGCTTTCAGATAGTTTTGGAAACATCTGCTGCAGGACCAGTTATCTCACCATCTCCTCTGGGCCAACAACTTTCCCCTACTATTCTCAGTGCTCACTAATATATCTATCAGGGACACCCTGCTGTGGCCCATGACAAGGACAAGGATCACAGCCCCACCTCCTTGTCTGTTCAGAAGCCAGTATGAGTGTGGTGGATGTAACATGCCAGCCCTCTGGTATAAAGAGAGTTTATGGCTCACAGCACAGATAGCTTTATCCTTCCCTCTTCCCTGGGTATCTCCTGGTCAACCATAATTTTCATCACAGAAAATACATACATTTTTTTAACCCTCTGAGGTAATATTACTGTGGTTACCCTACTGCTTCCCACAGACTATCTAAATTTCAAGTCAAAACCATACTTAAGTATTAAAAATCCAAATACTTGGTTATTTTTATAAGGACAGTAATTTTGCCACTTTTAGGGTGAACTTAACCAAACCATTCATATCAACTATTTTTCTCATAACAACAAAATACCTGGCAGTCACAACTTTAGGGAGAAGAGGTTTATTTTGGCTCACACTTTGGGAGGATACAGTCCATAATGAGGGGAAGGCATGGCAGCTGAAGTGGCTCCATCCATGGTGGTGGGAGTTTGTAGAGCAAGTTCACAAGCTGGTTAGTTAGAAAGCAGAAGGATAGATTGGAGCTAGAGCCAGTCTACAACCTTCAAGGCCTAACTCAGAAGCCCTATGTATACCAGCTAGGCCTCACATCCCCCAAATTGCACATCCTCCTCCAAACAGTGCCACAAACATTCAAACACTTTTGCCCCCTCGGGGGACATATCACAACATCTCCCATTATAATGCACATGCAGGAAGAAGGGTTACGCCAGCTAGGAATGTCATAGGATATACCAGATAACAGGGACCCTGGGAATTCTGAGTTTGCGGCATTGATTTGAGCTCTGAGATGTGTCATGGAAGAACAATGCTGTGTGGAAATGTGGTGATGGCAATGAAAAGTTACAGACTAAAGCAGGTTTGGTTGTTTGCCATTGGGGATTTCTTTTCAGAATTTCAAGAATACCTTGGGTAGAAGTTGACTGAATTATAGTAATACTCTCTAGTAATACTCTATGGTCTTGCAGTCTTGTTTTCTGTTACTCTGAGCCTATAGTGTCACTACATTCATGGAAAAAAAGGCCATCCAATGTGAGGGAGCAAAAAAAAAAAAAGAACTCTGCCAAATCAAATCATCAAATCAAATCATGGAAGCAATGAAATAAAAGCCAGCTTGGTATCTGGCTAGCTGAATCACATCTCAGCTAACAAAACCAGAGATCTTGACTTCTTGTCCTGGAGTCTAGTTGTTATATGCAAGATGGCTTCTTCAACTGGCAGTCTGGAATTTGGGACAAGAGAAGAAGCAGCAGGATATTTTCCTAAGGAGGAAAGCTTAAAGTTTATTGTCAAGAAATCAGAGTAAAAAGAGTCTGTTTATGGGATAAGGAGGGGAGATGCCATCCATCACCAAGCCCAAAGATGTAGAAGTTCTAAATGTAAATCAAGTTTGGACATCAAGCCACTCTCAGAAACCCAAGCAGATAGAGTTCTGCCCCATTTCATTTCGGGAAATCCTCATTCTTCCGTGTGTTTTACAGATAACTACAGAAATATGAAGCATAGGATTATAAGTGGTTCAATGAAGAACACTTAAGATCTACCATAGTCACCACAAAAATGGCATTTGGGATTCACAGGAAATAGTCACCAGACTATGCAGGAAGGGAAAGAGGATTAACCATAAGTATAAGTCACCATGACGCTGAGGCACATCAGTTAGATGGAGTGGGTAGCTAGGTGGAAAGTTAGGAGGGCCTGGGGTCTTGTGGTGTTTGGAGGGTATAGGAAACATGGCACCCAGTGAGAGGAGCAGTACTTATGGGCAGAACCAGAAATCATCGTCCCTTGTAGACAAGGTCATTTCCTTCCACTTTTCCGTGCCCTCTGTAGCATTCAGCCAGCTTTCTTTTCTCAAGCAATAGACATTTAATGCATTTGTATAACCGGATTTGCTTGGTCTGGCCTTTGGGTAAGTGGTTTGGTTTTACTCTTGCTTCTCCTTGCATGTGTTTTTATCTTACTCTGCTTGATGGGTCACACCTTCACCCTTAAAGGATCATTCTCAAAGGACCCCAACTCAAGCCCCAAAACGACATCTGCTCTTAAAACAGAGGTTTGTTGGCAGACCCCAGGCAGCCAAGACCATTTGGTTTCCTCCTCGGCCTCTGTCTCCTTCATTGTCAGGTCTTGTGCTGACATGTTACTGAGAAGCTGGGTTTCATCTGTGTCCTCAAAGCTTTTTGCTGGCCAGGAATACCTAGCCTGCTCCAAGCTGTGCGTCTGCTTCTGATGTCTGGAACCAAGATTCATGTTCTTGTCCACTCACATCCAGCCTCCTCTGGGTTTATGTCTCTTCTGTTTCATGAAGAGATGTGTCTCCGGTGTCTTTGGTCTAAGCTTTTAAATTTTTTACTATTTTTTAATGTATACATATATATTTAAATCTAGGTTCTACATATAAGGGAAAGCATGCAGATGTCTTTCTGAGTCTGGCTTATTTTGCTTAACATAATGACTTTCAGTTACATCCAGTTTCTTGGCAATGTCAAAACCTCATTCACTATGATGCTTTGGAGCAGAGAAGCAACTCAGTGACATCAGAGGCAGAATTTTCTGTTCTGCCTGGACTATACCTTAAGAACAAGAACAGCAAACTGATAATCTACCTGGAAGTTTCTGATCTTAGCAATTGCATACTGTGCTAGCATTTCTCCAAGTTGCATGGGGGTAGCCATGCCTGCCTTCCTCTCACGATGGTGGCAATGTACATTGCAGAATTTCAGTCTTTTCCTCCAATGATATTTCATGAAAGATCTTTCTCCTCCTTAAGTGAATTCATCACCTGGTACCTTAGTATTTCCATGGTTGAAAGAAATGAAATGAGCGGTGGGACGTGCAGGGCTCAGCAAGGCTGAGGATGGATGGAACAGGTAAACAGCCCTTCAGAGGGGCTGATGAGTTCCAGTGAGAGAGCTGACATTTATAACCTCTGATACTGCAAATGGGTATATATTTCTCCTGATGGTAAGCAAATTGACTCAAAATGTGCAGTCACATATTTGATGCATATTTATAAATTAGGAAGAAACCCACACCTACATACTTTCTTGAAGGGCCATCACTGAAAAAGTAGTTTAGTTGGAAATAAAGAATACCACATTAGGTAAAGGCAGCTACATTGCAAGTCCTTTCACTCTTTATGTTTGGGCACTATCTCAGGCAAGAACATGTACATTTGATGTGGAGATGATGGTGGTGATGATGGCATGCAGGTGTGTGCATTGCTGTTGTAGGTCTCAGTGCTTTCTGGAAATTCTTCATGCATAGGTCAAACTTGGTCCCTCAGAGAAGCCTGTGTGTCTTACAGCTACACACACTGCAGTTTAATTCTTTTCATCTAATCACATAAGGAAAATGTCCACTTCACAGAGGCAAAACAAAGCAAACAAATTAAAAAAGCACTTTTTATTTGGTAAATGAGTCCCTGAATTCATGTTTGGTTTCAAATGAGAAGTAATTTCTAATCAGCATGGCATGAAAACAAAGCAAAATAAATAAACATAAAGCTTCAATAGTATTAGGATGTTGTTAAGTTGAAATTTAAATAAACATGACTATTATAACTAATTCATGAAAATGGATTGAGAGCAATTTGCAGCAGGGTGTGTGGGGACATCACAGTGTGACAGGATTAACTGGAATTGGACAGAAAGCAGAGCCAGCCGGCATGCTCAGGAGTTCCCTGGGGACAAGGCTCAACTTGTTCAGAGGTTGAGAGGTTGCTGGGGCTGGGGGTCAAGCTGCAAAGTCTACCTGATGTCTTTGTCCATAGAATCAACCAATTGTGACTCTCCTACGAGAAGTGCTAAGCAGAGCTCCTAGGGAGCCAGTTCAACCACCCAAGAGCCTGGCATAGTGTCCAGGAAGAATACCTTGTGCTGGAACCTGTTTGAAAGCAAGTGATACAGTAAGAGGTCTTTAAAGCCGCTTCTCAGTAGTTATGATAAGTAAAGTTGCTTCTCAGAAAGGAAATCCTGTGCATGTATACAGATCAAAATTGACAGATGGTGGATGTCATCAACTCAGTTTCTCACTATTAGAATAGGAAGTTTAAAATGAAGGGAGAGGGGCTGGAGAGATGGCTCAGTCGTTAAGAGCACTGGTTGTTCTTGCAGAAGAGCCGGGTTCAAATCCCAGCACCCACATGGCAGCTAACAACAGTCCATAACTTCAGTTCCAGGGGATCTGACACACTCTTCTGACCTTTGGAGGCATCACCTGACACAGGTGTACCTATCTACATGCAGGCAATACACACATACACATAAAATAAAAATAAATGAAATATAAAATTTTAAGGGGCTGGAGAGATGGCTCAGCAGTTAAGAACACTGGCTGTTGTTGCAGAAGACCTGGGTTCGAATCCCAGAATCTACATGGCAGCTAATAACTGTCCTTAACTCCAGTCCCAGGGGATCCAACAGCCTCTTCTGACCTCCACGGGCATTGCATGAAATGGGTGCACTTACATACATGCAGGCAATACATGCATACACATAAAATAAAAATAATAAATAAAATTAAGAAGAAAAGTTTAAAAAAATGAGGGGAGAGGGAAAAAGAGAGGGAAGATAAAGATACATATATAAAGATATAGAACATAGATATAATAGATGATGTATAGATAGACAGATGATAGACACAAACATACATAGAGAGAAATACAGAGATATAAATGATAGATACATAGGACAGACAGGTAGATGACAGATACATAGAGACAGTTTAGATAGATAGATAGATGACAGATAGATAGATAGATGATAGATAGATGATTGATAGATAGATGATAGATAGATGATAGATAGATAGATGATTGATAGATGATAGATAGATAGATGATAGATAGATAGATAGATAGATAGATAATGGAAAGAGATATATAAGTGATTGGTAGATGCATGATAGATTATGGATAGACACATGATAAGTTTACATATGATGTATAGGTTAGATAACTAATGATAAATAGATAAATGGGCAAAATGTAGAAATATAGATATAGATGTCAGATAGGTAGATATGACAGAAAATATATGATAAATAGAAACAGGTAGATATGGACTGAAAGATATAGAACAGATAATACATGTAGATAGGCAGATGATAGGTAAATAGATGGATAGATAGATAACAGATGCATAAGAACATAGCCACATATGTGCATAGATAGGTGCTATACAAACACACCAACAATCTGGATCTCTGTGTGATCACATAGGTTACAAATGTACATGACCCTGCTCTGTCTACTGAGAGGTTCTTGGATACTGTCACCCTGACAGGAGTAAGAATAGAGCTCTGTGTCTAAAATAAGCTAGGGGATTTGCAGCAGCAGGAAGGGAAACTTCCTAGAAGTAAACACAGATCCTCACACTGATAAAGCTTGGTCACAGGGACAGAGGAACAAACAAAGTGTTGGGTGACAAAAGCTGGAAAAAGTTTTGAACAAAACCAAAAAAGAATGTCTTTTTTAGGACTGGCCCTTCAATAATCACTTATTCTCAGCACCTTGGGCAGCCATGAATCTCTGCATTCACTGCTGTTCATTGCCAAAGAGAAGTTTCTCTGATTAAGGCTGAGAACAACATTTGTCTCTGGGTGTAAATATAGATATTTATAAGGTACATTGATATGATGTCAATTCAGCTAAGCAACAGTAGTAAGTTCCCCACTTGGGCCTACAACCTCCACATGCATGAATGGTTGTGGGCATGTCTGTGAAGTTAGTCTTAATTGGGTTAATTGATGTAGGAGGACCCAGTCCAATGTGGGCAGTATCATTGCATAGGCACTAGGTTCTGAACTTTGTAAAGTGGAGAAACTGAGCTGAGCACAAACAAGCAAGCAGGTGAGCATGTAGTCATTCATTTCTCTCTACTCTTGACTGTGCATATGATATGACTAACTGTTAGAAGTTCCTGCCTTGACTTCCCACAATGGTAACTTTGAATCAGGAGCTTAAAGAAAGTCTTTTCCCCTAAGTTGCTTTATGTCATGGTATTTTACTATAGCAACAGAAATGAAACTAGGGCAGTTACCCCTATAATGGTTGTGCCATTATTGCCCAGGTGGGTATATCTTGTATGGCAATTTGATTCTGTAGTTTGCAGGGCTCACACCTGAGCAAGAACACTGATGCCATTTCTCCCCCAGCTGCATGCATTGCACCTTCTAGAATTTTGAAAGTTAGATAGCAATGAAGAAGTTTTCAGTTCCATTCCAGTTTGTTTTCTCTCTATCTTGCAAGCAAGGTATATGGTCAGCAACAGGATCTTATTCTCTAATTTCAGTGGGAAACCAAGAGAACTAACAAGAGCCTGTATTGTCTGGGAGGCCTCTGGGACCTCATTGACCAACACATGCTATTGTAGGTATTCCACATCTGGCCCTGAAATTTTTGATTAGTAGCTCACTGTCTCTAGGAACATCACTGTCTAACCATGCAGGATATCTTACTTCTACTCTCTCTTTTGAATTGTTAAATTAGTTTATAAAATGGCAAGTTTCCATATGGCTTTTTCATATATCCTTCATCTTGGTTCACCCTCCCTTCTTGCTTGCCTTTCTCTGATCCCCCATCTTCTTCTCACTCCTACTTACCACTATACCCCCATCTTTC
>NW_008353490.1:8070192-8120192 GCF_000622305.1 Nannospalax galili
TTTTTCATATATCCTTCATCTTGTTTCACCCTCCCTTCTTGCTTGCCTTTCTCTGATCCCCCATCTTCTCACTCCTACTTACCACTATACCCCCATCTACTTTCCTATTATCTATGTTATGCTACCTCCTTGGAGGAACTCTTCCATGATCCTTCCTAGTTTCCTGGCTTCCATGGGTATTCCATATTAAACAAAGCTAAAGGGTGGAAACTAGGATCCTTATGTGAGAGAGGACATGGGCCTGTGTTGCATCATCCACTTGTCTGAAAGTTTCATAATTTCATTTTACTTCACCCCTTCTAAGGTATAAAAGGGGACAGGAAGACTGTGCAGGCAGGGAGGAAGACAGCAAGAAAGACTATACAATGGCATCTACATAGCCATTGTAATTAGGAACATACAGCAATTGCAGGAACCTGTCAACCATCAGTCGTGGCTAAGGGAAGGGCTCATGGTGCTTACCCCTTACTGTCAAGTTATTGGTTATTGATAAATTCTGGGAGAGGGTAGTCATTATCTTCAGTTGTGTACCCACTGCTGAGCCCACCAGGCTCTAATGGGTTGCTCCAAAACTATGGCCACAAGATGGCCCTGGTTAAACTTTGTGGGTCACAAAACAAAACAATTAGACATGAATGTGAGAAGATATTTGTGGGAAAGAAAAATGTAGACAAGTAGTAGATGAGATTGGTGATAGTAATCACTGTGCATTGCATACATTTATGAAATTATCAAAGAAAAAGTTGAAATAATAAAAATAAATATTGATTTTAGAGTATAATTGAAATCCATCTTGAAGAATTAATAAATTGGTTGGATAAATTGGTTAACTGGATGGAAATGTGCAGCTGAAGCCTTGCATGTGGCCCCTCCCCTTGAAGAGGGGAACATGGGTTACAGGTTCCTCAAAGTGGGTAAGCTTAGGAAATTGATCCCCTAGAGATCAGGACCGTGAATGAAACATTCAACAGATTCCAGTTAGAGATGTTCTGTTAAGTACCCAATCAGCCCTCCTCTACTGTCAAAGTCATCAAAATCAGAAAGTCTGAGAGACTGTCACAGCAATAAGATGTAAGAAGGAATAGTGACCTGTGATGTGTAGACTCCCAAGGCAGAGGAAGGCCAGTGAGCAAGGCCAGTGAGCTCTACACAGAGGACCAGTGTCACTTCCACTGTTCTAATTTGTGTCTCTGTTCCTATGATAAAACACTGATAAAAAGCAACTTGGGAGGAGAAAAGATTTTATAGGATACGGTCCATCATCAAGGAAAGCCAAGGCAAGAACCTGGAGGCATGAACGAAGCAGAAACTAAAGGGAAACACTGCTTACTGGCTTGCTTCCTTTAACTTGCTCAGTAACCTTTCTCATACAGTCCACATCCACCTGCCTAGGAATGGCACCACCCACAGAGCCCCACTACTTCAATTAGCAGCTAAGCAAACGCCCCATCAACATGCCCACAGACCTGTCTGACTGAGGAAATTCTTCAGTCGAGGTTCCCTCTTCCCAAGAGACTCTAAATTTATGTAAAGTTGTTGTTGAAGTTGTATAAATTAGCTGAAGCCAATTCTAACACCTACTAACACACCACCAGTCAGTGTGACTCCTAGGATAGCACTGGTGGACTCCAGCAGTCATGAAGGTACTACAGAAGGGGCAGTGGCCAGAGGAAAGGTAGGGGTTACTTTGTGCTGTCTCGCCACTCACCTGCAAATCTAAGATTATTCTACAAGAAATAATTCACTCTGGTACAAGCAAGGGAGGCGTAATGAAGAGCCATCTGCTCTTGGAGATATAAGTCTCCTCTCCCAGCTCCATGTGCTTCTCTTGTGGCCTCAGAGGCCTGTATTCTCTTCTCTTAGTTGGTGGGGGAAGCCCTGTAGCATGAGGTAGGTTCTTACTCATTGCGCTTGAGAAACAGAAGTGAAAATGTGTATATCAGTTACTTTTCTTATTGCTGTGACAAAATACTTGATAGGGTTTATTTTGGCTTACAGTTTGAGGGTTCAGTCCATCATGGTGGGGAAGGCATGGTGACAAGAGAATGACATATCTGGTCATATTGTGTCTGAAGTGGAAGCAGAGAAAGATAAAGGCTGTTTCTCAGCCTGTTTTGTGCATTTCGTTTAGTCCACAGCCCCACTCAGCCCATGGAATAATGTCATCCACATTTAGGGTGGGTTTTCTTACCTCAACTAACCCAACCTAGAAACTTCCTCACAGACATGCCCAGAGGTTTTTCTCCTAGGTGATTCTAGATTCTGTCAAGTAGACAGCCAACATTAACCATCAGAGAGGAGCCCTGGGCTCTTGACTTGCCATCTTTGTTTCTGAAATAGGAGTTATGCACCTGGTTCAGGGACCACACACTTGCACACAGTCTGGTCACAGAGCCGTGGGGTACTCTACCAGGCTAGGGCTGCAGGTGACCCATCCCTAAGTTGAACGTAATAGCTTTGCAGTGCAGTCTCCACAAAAGCCACTTCAATTTCTTGTGGTCACAGATGATGACAACTGGGTGCTACATTCTGCCTCAGGCATTTCAGGGCTTCATTGTTGTTGTTTTCTAACTGGCTTAGAGTCAGCGTTTCTATTCTCTGTAACTTTCTAAAGGATTCCTAGATATAGCGATGCTCTCTGAAAAGTAGAGGCCCCAAGCTCTCTAAACAGAAGGGAGAGCAGTTCATTTCACTCCTGATGACAGCTGTTCCATGAACAATAGTCTCCAGGAGTTGACACAGGGCCGTGACGAGAGAGGACAACTGAGTCACACCTGCGTGGAGCAATCACAGAGAACATCGACTCTTCTCTAGCCAAAATGCCATTAACACATGTGTCAGCCAAGCTCGCATCTCCAGGCCGTGCATGCTGGCACAGTGCAGGAGAGAAAATGAAGGCTCCCCTCAGGGACAGCCTTCCCTTTTCTCTGCCAGAGTCTTCATTATTCAGGCATTGTGATGCTGCCCCAGTATTTGTGTAAAGATTAAATTGCACATGATTTCTAATGTTTCCACTACTCTGACTGTCATAGGTCGATGACCTTCATCGGGGAGATAATAGATACATCGTCCCCGGCATGAGCTTCCGCTGTCTTGCCACAGCTCAGTACTTCCCCATTGTTGGAAGTCAAAAGCAATTAAATAAAAATACAGGGCCCAGCACCTCCTTGATGCGGAGGGTATCATACACCTCTTTGAGTGACTGTCTGTGAGGAGGACAGTCAAGCAGAATGTCTAGCTGTGTGCGAAGCCTGAATTGTGGGAGAAATGGAATGTGAGGGGGATGTCCGTGTACAGGAGTCAGAGACCCACCATGGGGAGAAACACTCCATGTTTCTGAAAGTTCTGAAAGCAGGCTGCCAGTGAGCCAGGCACACACCCTCCACCTTCAGTTCACGAAGTTTCTCTGCCCTCCCCATCTATACAGAAGTTAATATTTCAGAAATGTACCCATAAAACCCAACATCTGATTCTTCCATCTTTGTAATGGTGGTTCAAATGTTTGGAATCTCTCTAATATTTAATATTTAATAATATTATTATATTTATTGAAAAGGTCCTGATAAATCCCACATACTGATGCATACCTCATGCTTTTACAACAAACACTTTACCAACTGCACCTACCTACTCCCCACAGCATTTTAATAGGAGAGAAAACAACTGTGTGTCTGAATCCCACATTCTTTGCCTCCCCAACTTTAAAAGCTTGGGGACATTGAGGAAAGCTTTTCTTGATAGTTGGGAAAATATGATGCTGGTGTGTGGTGTGAACAGACAGGAGATTCTGCCAGACACCTTATAATGCACAGGGCCATGCCAACCTCTCCTCATCCCCTCCCTGAGGGGTTACCTGAACTTTCCAGGTGCCACCTGTACTGATCAGGGGAGCTCAACCATTGTCCAGGAGTGCTTCTGGGGAGTACAGTGGTCCTAAGTCCAAATGAAATCCAGAACCCACCCCCCGCCCTGTGCCAAACTCTAGTTCCAAACATTCTGAAAACTCATCAGAGACCCAAAGTGACACCGCCATGAGTTATTTCCTCATACCCATCAGCATGGCTATTCTTATGAAATAGGAAATCACAGACATCTGTGAGACTGTGGAGAAGTGGAAAGTCCTGTACACTGCTGATAGGATGTGAAGAAGAGCAGTTACTGTGGAAAGCAAAGTAGAGTTTCTCAGAGGAGAAATCACAGCTGCCAAGTAACCAGACATCACTCTTCTAGATACAACCTCAGAAGAACTGGAAGTGAGCTGCCAAGAGAAACTCGCACCTCTGTGTTCATGTGGCACTATTGACAACTGCCAACAGGTCAGAACAACCTCCCAACCCCAATGTCCACCCCTAGACGGATAGATATATGGGAGCTTCCTCATACATGCAATACATTGTTATTTGGCCCTAAAATGAGGGATGTTCTGACAGAAACTACAGCGTGGATGAATCCTGAGGGCATTCTTCATTTTTCTGAGTGAAATAAGGTAGACTGGGGACCAATACTGCATGCTGGCTATGGTGATTTGGCACAATGTGCCCCATAGGCTCCAAGTATTTGGACACTTGGTCCCCAGTTCATGATGCTCTTTGGGGACGACTATTGCACCTTTAGAAGGTGTGGCCATGCTGGAGGAAGCACATTATTGGTGCACACTTTGAGAGTTGCAAGTCACCAGCACTTCTGGTCTGCTGAGCTCTGCTTCCTGTCCCTGCTAGAAGAGGTGACTGCTCAGTTTTCTGCTCCCAAAACCTCGGCTACCATGCCTCCAAGCCATGATGGACGCTTACCTTTATGGAACCATAAACCAAATAAACTCCTCCCACTGTAAGTTGTCTTGATTATGATGTTTTATCACAGCAACAGAAAAGTAACTAATACACTGGTCTTCTGAGTAGGTTCTTACAGCAATAATTCTTAGAAAAAGTTGGAAGAAGGTGTCTGTCAAGGACTCAGGAGAAGAAGATTGGGGAGTTGTTACTTAATATGGGCAATCCTTGGGTTAGCAGGACAAAAGTGGTTCCAGGGTTCTGTTTCACAATGGTGTGACTATACCTAACATCACTGACTGAATACTAGAAAATGATGGTATGTTTTATTGTATATCATTTGTTGACAATTAACAAGGATGCCAAGGTATAGCAGCACTTTAGGCATGAGTATCATCTGCTCAAACACCCTGGGGATGAAGCATCCTCTTCTTCACTCATGACTTATCTATAGCACTTACAGTGTCAGGCCACTACTTCCTGTGGTATGGCTGTCAGGATTAACTGAGAGAGGTGGGCTTGTTGTGGGAGCTGACCATCTAATAAGAATGCAGAAGTAGATCTATCACCCAAGCACTCAGTTAGAATTATGGCTGTTGTTCCTAAGATTAGAAGTATGAGAGATCTTGTAATCGGGAAGCTGGCCTCAGGGTACAGGCCAGACAGAGCCTGCAACAGAGGTATGGAGAGTTACTATGCAAAGAGTCAAGGGGAGACAAGAATGTGTGTGCTGAGGGGACAGAGCTTTCAAATGTGAACTTGTGAGCTGGAAGATGGTTCAGTGGTTAAGAGCCTAGACCACTCTTGCAGGGGACCTGAGTTTAGTTCCCAACACCCACACTTGGTGGCTCACAGCTGTCTGCAATTCCAGTTCCAGGGAATCTGACATTCTCTTCTGGTCTACTTAGGTACTGCATTCAGGTGCACAAACCCACATTCACACACGTAATAAACACAAAACAAATTTGGCTTGGTAGTTGAGAGCACTGGCTGTTCTCACAGGGGACCCACGTTGGGTTCCCAGCACTCACATGTTGACTAACTGTCCATGATTCCAGTTCCAAGAGATGCAACACTCCTATCAGGATTACATGCATGTGGTACACTTGCATACATGTAGTCAAAGCACTCATACAAGTAAAATAAAAATGTATAAAAAATAAAATTTTAAAAAGATATCAAATGTGAACTTGACTAGATTTCCTGATCAAAAAGAAAATTATAACCAAACAAAGCTGTTGGAGGTAAGAAGAAGCCACTGGTATGAGGTCTGCAAATTTTGTTAATAATTTTTGGTGCTTAGCCCATGAAACAAGGGAACCAGTGGAGATTTTGAAGTTACTGAAGTAAGGCAGAGGCCTGGGCAGTTTTGCCTTGAGATCCTAAAGTCCTGTTAGTAATCTGGAGACCAAACCAACAACTGGGGGTGTGGCGGTCAGACAGGTGAGAACAGAGTTGCCAGGGAGCACTATTTACCTGTGAAATTTATACATTGGTTCCTGTGACCCATCTGGGCTTTATTTTTGCATGAGATTGGAAACTTCTTCTAAACTTATGAATAGGTCCCCACTTAGGGGAATTCCTTTGGAGATTCACATCTCAAGACAGCATGAATGCTTGAGAGAGAATTGTGAGAACTGACTTATACCTTTCCTTTGAACCTCAACTTCCAGATCAATTACAACATTCTCCCCTTTGTTAAGTTACACATTTCTGTTGTATGGCTTTTCCTTAGAGTGTTGAGTGTACTCTACTCAAGTCTAGATGTTAGTAAGGAATAACAGAGTCAAGTTTCGCGTTCTTCATGGTATAGGATCCTGACTCTGGAGGGTAGTGCTCCTGCCTCACCCTGCTGACTCTTGTGATCTGGTGGCACTCCTCCCAGGATGGAACAGCAGTTTACCCTCTCATGCCACCAAATCTCGGGTGGGTTCCAGAAGAACATTCACAATTTGTAGCCCTGCACTCACCCTGGAAGACCAAGAGTGGGCTTGAGAGAAAGCAGCCAGAATCTGCAGGACCTGTAGACTCTTTGGGTGCAGTCCTTGTCTATGATGGGACGGTTGGGTCTGCTGCCACCAACTCCAGGTTTATACAGAAGCTTCCATCCAGCCCCATTCTCTGTGCTCTTCCTTCCTTGCAACTGCACCCATAGCTCACTCAAGTCTTTTCTTTATCTGTATTTAGTCAGCATACAATGAATGAAAATGTTATTTTCATACATATGCACCACACACACACACACTTATGTATTATAAGATATATAAGATATCTTATTTGCCTCACCCCGGAACACTGTCCTCTGCTGTCTCTCTCCCTAGGTGTAGGTCTCCTTCCTCTGCCTAAGTTCTCCCCTTCTTTTCTCCTGTCACATATAATCCATTATTTTCTCCTGTTTTCTTTGCCTGACGTCTTCCTCCCATCTCATAGTCCTTTTTCTAATTTCATGTCCTGCTGGTGTGGGGGTCTGCAATCTTCACTGAGGTTCTGTGTGTGTGTGTGTGTGTGTGTGTGTGTGTGTGTGTGTGTATGCCTCGAAGAGCAGAAATCTGGTTTAGCATTCCAGGGAGAGGGCCACAGCTCCTCTGGATGTAGGCAGAGCTTCTTAGACCTCAGCTTCTCTTCCAAGGCTTCCTGCAGACAGCCTTTGGCAGGTGTTCAACTTTTGCAGTGTTTCTTGGGCCCCTTGCCCAAGCAAGGTACATGAGAAGTAACAGATAATAAGACTCCAAATGAAGGCCTAACGCATGCTCAGATAACCCTCTAAACCGGAAACTCCGTTTTCAGCACTCCTCTGTTTCCTCACATTCCTGTGAAGTTCATGGTTCGACACTCTCTCTATCATCTGCTTGTCTTGATCCCCAAGAAATAAAATCAGATGATGCTCCTCAGATCATCTCAAACTTTATTCAACCACTTGATAAATATACATTTATTCAAACCCAAATAGCAACAGACACACTGAAGAAAAAAATCTATGGAAGATGAACGTTCTAGTGAGTGCTTCATCCTTAACAATACTAAAGAGTAAACACATCTCTCAAATCTTCGTTTCAGCTGTTAACATCAGTTTGACACTGTGAATATTTATGTACCAGCAGAAAAAGAAAGAAAGAAAGAAAGAAAGAAAGAAAGAAAGAAAGAAAGAAAGAAAGAAGAGAAAGAAAAAAGAAAGAAGAAAATGTTGAAGACATTTGGTAATGGAAAAATTTGAAGAGAAGTACAGAGTCAAGACTAAAGTAAAACTTGAACTATCTGAGCCATAAAGCCACACTGGAGTTGGGCTGTGTCCCTGAACCTGTGCATGCTGTGTGCAAGCTGCCGAATCCCCAGCTCCCACTCTGTCCTTTTTTCCCCTTCAAAAGGCATGTGGGGTTCTTCTCCATCATCTACTCTAGGGAAAGAAAACAGCAGTGTTCCTCCAGAGTCCACAGCCTGGGACTCACCCAACGCCTCCTCCACTCTGCAGTGCATAGTCACCTGTCAGATCATAGATGAAAACAGTACTACACATCAATAGGAAATTCAAAGTATTTTCAACCACATGTTTGGTTTAAGCAATGTTGATTTAGTGATATGCTGGAGAGATAGAGTGAGTGACCTCTCCGTGTCTTAGACACTCAGTGAGAGGCTTACAGGACTCCTTCAGTAAATCTGCAGTATCCATTCAGAATGGATTAGGAAGGTTTTTACTCTGAATCTGCACATATGTTTGTGTGTGCCTGTGCATCTGTGCATACTTGTGTTGGTACATACATGTGCTTATGTTTATATGTGCATGCATGTGTATGCCAGGACATGTGTGTATTCTCATATATGTATGAATGTGTGTGTATATATGCATCTGTGCTTGTGAGTGTGTTCATGTGCACCTTCAGATATGTGACACATATGCATGATTGCATGTGTTGCTGATCTGTCTCTGTGAGAACTGACAGCATATGTCCCTCTTTACTGTAACTGACACTGCTCCTTGTCCCTGGCCTGAGGTGCACGTCTCTTCTTCTCAAATACCTATCTCCACTGTGATCTCTTGGGGCTTACACAATCATCATATATCATGCTGCTCAAAGTCCAACTAGATCAATTAAAGACCAAAAAATAAAGGTGGAAAGAGGCTAGCTGCACTCCTTCTTGGTGAATTACAATTAGCAAACAGACAACCCTTCATTGTTCCAATCATTAAAAAATAAATAAATAGGTAAGTGCCGGCAGCCGGCAGGCAGGAGTCTCTGGTCAGTGGCATCCTTTGTTCTGCAGAAGGCTCTCCTCTTCTTTCCTCTCTCTCCTCAACTCGTGTGTTTATCGTGGTTTCCTGAAAGCCCAGAAGCCCATAGGTCAGAGAACAGCATTTTGATGGATTATGGGATTGTAACTGTCCCTGCCAGGTGACAGCTTTTATTGGCTGGGTGGATGAGCCTGTAAACCTTTATATAATTATTGTATTAAAGGCACTGTGCCTCTGTGTCGCTAGCGCTTGTTCAGGGATCAATGTGAAGATAATTTCAAAAATGAATAGTAAGTATTGATCGTCCCATGGTGGGGCCTTATCAGCGGCCTTGGCCGAGGGCTGCAGATGATACCTTCAATGTCATTTATGGCGATATGATGCTGGTTGCAGAGCAGGGATTTAAACAAAGGGCTGATTTAATTCGCAGTGGATTTTTGTAGTGTGATGGGTAATAAATCACAATCTATGTAATTTTTCGAAATGAACACATGTTGGCAGTAGTTCAGGGCAGCTCCTGAGAGATCTGAAAATGACCAGGGAGGGGAGACATCAGGCTGGACCTCTGAATGATTGGACTGCGCTTGGTTCTGGCATTCACATGACCTTGGGGTCCCTGCTGGCAGCTGCTGGTTAATTTTCTTCACTGAGGACACAGTTTAACTTTCTATCTGTCTGCCAATTACCTGACATTTTCAACTTATCACCTTCTATTTTTTAAGTGATTGGAACCACATCCACATTTTGACATTTTTTTAAGCCAGCGTTTGTGGTGTTGGCCACAAGGCATCTCTGTCACTCCGTGGTAGCATCCCCTTTTCCTTGGAACAAAAATTAACTCCAGTTTACATAACCATGTAAAGAAAAAAAGCCAAGTGTTTTTTAGGGCCATTTCCAACCCCCTCCTGGCTGAGAAGCTGTCAACCCTCAGATGTCACTTGTAGCATTGAACATGTGGGTGGAGACTCACAATCACTGACCTCTCAGGAAAATGATCTGCAGTGGTGCATGTTTACAGAGCGTTTTACTCTTCAAAAACAAATCACTGTAAAGTAAATCATTAAGGGATATCAGAATAGCCAGATCAGAGTGAATAAGCCCCTGAAACAGAAAAATAGAAGGCTCTGTTATGAATTATAATTTGTTGATTTCAAGTATGAACATTACTAACAATGCAATGTCTATGGCCTTCATTCAGAAGAAGGGGATTTCTGTATTTCAAGTGGTTGGAACCATATTCCCAGTAAAGAGCATTAAAGGATTAAGACTAAAAGCAGAATCCATGCTGTTTCTGCAAGAGGCAAGGTTCCCTGGAGCCACAGGACATACAAGCAGAGCCCAAGCTCAAGCCTAGGAGACCTCCATCTGGTCCTTCTCTGTAAACACAGCTCTCAGAAGTACCAGGCTACAAGTTAATTTCACAGACTTTTGTCTAAATGACCAAGACTCAGTAAACAAGAACATGTTATTGAAGAGCATATTGCCTACCTCTCTCTATTATTGCCCAAGATCCTGTAGAGCCCATAGACTGGCAATATCCATAGCCAAAGGTGGAGGAGATCTTGTAGAGATCGTGCCTTGATTTCTTAGCTTAGCCCCTCCATCTCTTCGTCTTTTTTCCTGTTTTGGTTTTGCTTGGGATTGATGCCAGGGCCTTGTATGTGTGAGATAAGCACTCTGACATGAGTTATATTCCTAAAATTAAGCATTTGTTTTTAATATTTCCCCCATATTTTCTAAAAGTAACCATAACATCAGAAGCATTCCTCTTTCTTATCACAACCTTCCATTTTATGATGCCTAACTGACCTGATTTGTGCATGGCATGACCCGCCCCACAGTCCATCCTAGATACCATCCTCCTATAGACCTACACACACCTGCTTTCTGTGTGTAGACCATACCTAGTTGTCAGTCCCACTTCTCAGCTAAACAGCCCTCTAACTTCCTACCCTCCGCACCATGCAGTCTGACCCCATGGAGCCTGGATCCTATCTGAAAAATCCCAGCTAGCCCTTCCTTTGCCCCTTAGGTGAGGCCCTTCTACCTGTCCTGCAGGAGAGATCTCCAAAGATGCTTCTGAGAGATGTCCTTCCTTTATGCAAAGATGGGTGTCCTCCAACTTTGATCTTCACTGTAGGTTAAGCTGGCTGGCCAATGTGTCCCAGGGATTTGTCTGTCTCTGCTTCTCCCTTTCTGAGATTTCAAACACATATTATTTTACTCAGCTTTTTTTTTTTTCCTTTTTGGGTTCTGAAGATCAAACTCGGGTCCTTGTGTTTGCAAGGCAAGCATTTTACTAACTGAGCCATCTCTTTAGTCTTAGATTTTCATGTTTTATCATAAAAAATATTGAAATAGGTACCGGAGAGGTGGCTCAGCAGTTAAGAGCACTGGCTGCTCTTGCCGAAGACCTGGGTTCAGTTCCCAGAATCTGCATGGTAGCTAACAACTGTCTGTAACTCTAGTTCCAGGGGATCTGATTCCCTCTTCTGACCTCCATGGGCATGGCACAGTTGCACCTGCCTACATGCAGTCAACATATTCATATGCATAAGATAAAATAAAAATAATAAATAAAAATTTAAATATTGAAATAAAGTAGAAAAAATAGACATTAATTGAGCCACTACTGTATGTTGGGCATGTTGCTAAATATTCCAGGTGCAGACATAAGATTGAACCCATATCTGTGGTAGGGAATCCTTGCAACGGGTTGGTGTGTAGGACTTGTTCCATCATGGTCTTGCCAAAGGGACAGTATGGCTCTTCACTTACTAGATAAAACCTCCATTGTTTAGAGCTTTTAAGACCTTCTGAGAGATCAGACTGGATCCCAGAGAGGAGCTGTGTTGGATTGAGCAATGATTCAACTAGAAGGAAAGGCACTTAGTTGAGGGAATAGCATATATAGATGGGAAGGGCTTCAACAGTGCCTGGAAGAGAGAAGAAATCTTGCAACAAGGGACAAGAAGATGAGTCAAGACTGGCACACATGGAGATGGTGATAATGATTTTAGAACAAGGGTTGTTTTTAATTCCTCTCTATGTTCTCTGGTTCTGATTAGCTATCTATCTAATAGCTTCCTAAGTAATCATTTTGGGAAGTTATACCAATAAAATACTATGGTCTTTAAAATTTCCCCAATTTAAGGCCTCATTACCTCCTGTAATAAGTAGACAGCTACATCCACAGCATCGCTGTACTTAAGAGCCAGGCACATCTAGCAAGGAAAGCCTTTTGGACTGGAGTGCTCTAAGCTGTTGATACAGCCAGGGTCTCATGTTAGTATAGACAGGAGGAAACATAGAACAAGTTCACTTTCTAATTTGAATGTATCCTTTTTCTCTAAAACTAGAATGGAACTATATTAAGTTAATTTAATTTGCTCTCTTGCCCATAGAATAGTTATTGACCTTTGACCATCTCGAACTTTAAAGCTTTGGAAAATAGTGGGTCTAGGAAACACTTCCTAGATGTACCCTTTCCTGTTCTTGGAATGGGTTCATGGCACAGAGCCACCATCTCCACTGAGTTCAGAAAGGGTCAAAGTGCCCCTTTTAACATGGGACATCACCAGAACCCTTAAACTCTGCCTCACAGCTGATGGGAGGCCACACTTGGTCCTGTTGTGAGTTTAACTAAAAGTGGCTCCCCTCTGTGCTCCCCAAGGCTCTGCCCTCAGCCTGAGCAACAGATAGTCCTCTGCCAGACCTCCTGGACATGGGCCAAGAACCACAGAAGCATCTGGACCTCTATGTTGTCACCTTCTCCCTCCACATCCTTTACATGCTCCCTGGGGACATAAACCCCTCACCTACCCTTGGGAAACATGTAGACTTTATGCCTAGAGTCTTTGTGCTGTCTCAATAGCCCTTCCTTCATTAAAACAGCCCTTATCTAATCCTTTCCACTTTCCTAACCCTTCCTTCCCAGTGTAGCTTCTGCTTGCTAAGCTGGGCTTGCTTTGCTTTGGACATAGATCCTTGTCAGACCAAATCAAAGCTGATTGATCAACAGATATAGCATGTACTAACCAAACTCCTCTTTTACAGGTCCACCAGTGCAAATGCACAGGCCACCATACCTCTCCTTAGAGGTTCAGATGTTTACAGAATCACACATGTGATTCCAGCCATGAGCTCTCTCCCCATGTGAGTAAATTCCCCCATGTGAATTTAGCCATGAGAATCCTCTGTGTAGGAACACTGCCATGAGGCCGCCCTGCATGTGTGCTGCACACATGCAATTCCTGCCCTGGGAACACTCTACATGTGTATAAACATACACATACTTGACTCCTGCCTTGCTTATGAAAACTCCCTGTCAGAGGCCAGCATTGCACACATGTAATTCTTGCTTATTGTGTTAGTGGATAGGGTCAGAGATGTGGATAAATCAATATATCTGACTATTCTAAGATAATTACTATTGATCCATGGAAGACTGGCATTCCTGCCTTTATATTTGAATATTGATATATATGACACCCTGGAAATCCAGTCTTTGAAGTAAAACGATGATGACACTTTCTAGAAATATCCATCTCCAATATGCACACAAGCACTCTGGGGTCTGAATCCTGATCTTTGCTGCTCTCAGCTCTTCTCCCCCAGCAAAAAGAACTCCTGTTAAAATGAGTTGTAACTCTGTAAATCATGCTCCCTGTTCCAATTACATGACTTATTCAAGTAGGACAGCATGAGGGACTTTTACTATGGACTGTTCACATGTGTAGGGCAGGTTCTAGAGGCACACAGAACCTTTCTTGGGAGGGTGCATATCCACCTCCAGGAACTCGAAAGCTCACAAATTGCTGGGACATGTGCTCAGAGGGAGGGACCTGAAAAAGTGGCTTCTAGGACTCTTCTCAGAATCTCTTGCACCCCATGAAGCGTGCTGAGGTCAAAGCCCAGTTTCACCGTCACTTGTGAGTCACCCAGGCCTAATTCCTACCAGACAACCTGCTCACCCAAGATAGATCCCATTGGCCACTTTCCACAGCACTTGCCTTGCAGGCGGAGGCAAGAGAGTGTGAATGAGAAATAGGAGCCCCTGATTACTGGTAACTCAGGATAGATTTTAGCACTTGGCTGAAGGAAACAATGACAGGATCTTGAGTTCAGAGCAGAAAGGAGAAAATCGGTGAGAAGACACAATGGTGGAGATGGCACATCTTTACCATGGAAGTGAGAACAGCTCTGACAGGTCTAGTGTGAGAGATGACAGGTGACCCGAGGAGGACACAGATGTCCTATGGCAGGCAACAGATGCTGGTAGAGACCCCTCATGAAGACACAGTCCTTCAAAGAACATCTCTGACTGAAACATGAAAAGCCACAGAAGGCCCGTACCTGCAGCCCATAGCCATAGAACAAGTAGTTTGAAGTGAGCGGAATCACAGTGCAGGAAGGAGGGTGCTGCAGTGCAGGAAGAGGGAGTCCATGTTACAGGAAGGGGTGCCATATTGCAGGAAGGATTGGGCAGTGAGGCAAGGGTGCAAGGGAGGATGCCATTGAGTTGGGGCCTAGAAAGCAAAGGAGAGCATTCACACCAGAGAAGCAGGGTCTAAGACTGACTCAGGTAAAGAGGAATGGAGGCCAGAGAAGCTTTAGAAAAAATGCTGGCAGATTTCTGCCACTGGCTAAATTAGACTCCAGCAAGCAGGGAGGAGACAAGAATGACTTGGTGTCTTAATTGTGGGTCATAGACCAATCATAATAACGGGATGAAGATGGACTAGGGGCACTTTTGAACAGGGTGCAGGTGAATTTCAGGCATTTAAAAAAATTCTGGCTTAAATAGCCATATAAACAAGAGGTGTGAAATGCACACACAAAAATTATATGTGTGTGTGCATACACGTGTGTGTGTGTGTGTGTGTGTGTGTGTGTGTGTGTGTATAAAAGAAAGAAAAATCAACTAAAAATATCCATATATGAATTTAGTCATAGCTGCTAAGAGAGAGTCACTTTTTAAAATCCAAGTTTGAAGTATTTGTTTAAGACTAAACTCTCTGTATTTGCTTGTTCAAGGATAGCCTTCCACTACGTAATACAGATGCACAGGGAAGTCAAAGAAATCTTTGTCATGTAGATGAATTTTCTTTGTAGAAATACACGTAAGTATGGTTGAAATGATATAAACACAACCCATTTGCCTTAAAAATAGTTTTTCATATTATTTAATGTTCTCATAGCAGTTTGTAATATTTTACCATGATTTTATCTTTGAGTATTTTATTTATAATTTTCCCCTCTATAAACATGATAAATATTGTATAGAAAGAATGTTGTTACATTTATGCTGTTTTGTCCAGTGTGAATTGAAGCTTGTTTTGTGCCTATTGAAATTCATCCTGGAAGAATGTCTAGAATTAGTTGTGTCCCAGGCAGTAAGAAAAATGTCCTCACCATCAACCTATGCCTTAACACATTTTTAAAATATTTGTTTTTATTTATTTATGTGTGTGTGTGTGTGTGTGTGTGTGTGTGTGTGTGTGCTGGGAACCTCTTGTCCTCTACAGAGCGAGCAGAAAGTACTGTTCATTGTTGAGCTATCTCTCCAGCCCCTGCCACGCTTTAACACTCCAAATCTGCATTTAGAACCCAATGCACCTGTTTCTGTCATTTGGTTTTCATCGAAAGACTTGGGAAAGTCCACAAGATTGCCAGTTAAGGACTGAGGTACAGACAGCAACAGTAACAGACCTGAATGTGAGCAAAATGAAGGCTCAGGAGCCAGGGAGCCAGACCTGGCATGAGAGGGGGAAGCAGGAGACAGGAAGCCATGGAGTTTCAAGGAAGCAACTAGCTATGCTTGGTGCTGTGCTGCTTGGAAGGTCTGCCTGTGATACTGATTTAGTGTTGTCAGGAGGTGTGGATCACAGCCAGAAGCAGGGATGATACTACCCGCAGAGAGGAGGTGTGCAACAAGGAGATAAAATCTTCAAGACAAAGCCAGCCAGCGTGGGGGTGGCACCAAGGACCTGGGAGGGCACACACAGCAACATCCCTAGAGGCCAGGTGAGGCAGAATTTTCACAACCTAGAATATCTGAATATCTCCCTACAAGATGCTTACAACACATTTGTCTTGCTTGCTTGTTTGTTTTTTAGAACATATTATTCTGTAGCCCAGGCTCCTCTGGAACTCACTAGGCTAACTCTAGACATGTGAAAATCCTCCTGTCATGGCCCCTGAAATACTTAGGTCACAGACGTGAGGAACCATTCCTGGCTCACACATATGTATATTTGTATATGCATCAGGAGGCAGGCATGTGCACCTATGTACTTGTGGAGGCCCAAGGTTGGCCTTGGTGTCTTCCTCAGTCACTCTCCACCTTATTTTCTGAGACAGACTTCCTTACTGAACTGAGAGCTCACCAATTAGTCTAGATTGGTCAGCAAGCCCCAGAGACCCTCTTGTCTCCTCATCCCCAGGGCTGGCCTTACAAGCTTGTACCACCATGCCTGCCTATTTACACCAGTGTTGAGGATTGAACTCAGGTGCTTATGCTTCCACAGCACGCATTTTACTGGCTAAGCAATCTCCCTGGACCCATCAGATGCCTTCATTTCTAAGACAAAGGCACAAAGACTCCACATCTGTCTGCATCCTGTTTACTGACAGTCCTCAATTTCTGATGTCTGGATCAAGCCTGGGTGCTATGTAGTCTTCTCCTTAGATGGGAGCAGCATCTCCCAAAGCAAGTGAGCAAGACTCAGGCTTCCAAAGCCAGTGGAAGAGCAAGTTCAGAGCCACGTGTCCTCTGGCTTATCATCTTAAATCCCAGTGAAGAATCTGCCCCCTGCAGCTCTGGAATCAGGATTTCCTTGTGCTGAAATATGAACGAGCTCATGATATTTTAAATAGCTCACTTTATGCAGAATTTTCCTTCTTTATGTGAAGAGATCTGTGATTTATTAATCACCCTTATTTCCCTGGCGTCATCTTCATACATCAGTTCTTCACTGACATGGATCCTGAAATCACAATGCAGTTTGTACAGGTGGCAGGACATGTGTGGATTGAAGTCTGGGCATAGGCTTTCAGGGGCAATGGAAGGGTCCCTTTAGGAAGGCGCCTAGAGAGCATCCCTCACCTTGGCAGACAATCCAACATAACAGGTGACAGGAGCAGGCAGGAAGCACTTAGAGAGAAGGCTGGAAATGCTGGGAAGAACTAAATTAGTAAAGGAAACTTAATTATCTTGCCTCCAGCCTTCCCCTGGTCAGTATTCCAATTGAACACAGACAAAATTCAACATTTTTATAGATGGACTACTTCAAGCTCAGAATGAGCCTTTTCTTTACCTTGTATCCAGAACGATATTGGCCACATTTTTCCTTTATCTCTAGATTTAGAAGGAGCAAGTATCACATTCCATTAAAATACAGGTATCTATGCCCTGTGGTTTCCTAAGCGGCCAATTCTGCCTTTATTTGCCAACTTAAGATGAAAGGAAACAAAGAAACATCTGACAGAATAAATTGTATAGTTAGCAACTTTGTCACCATTAACCAATGTCCTTGTCACCCAGGTGTTTCATTCATAAACACAAATGGACTTAGGGATCAAAATGCTGAGATAAGACAATGCTTGTTAAGCTCAGGGTACATGCCAGGTATGGGGGTACCAGCTGATAATTCCAGGGAGGCTGATGTAGGACTGCAGATTTGAGACCTGCCCTGTCTCCCTGGGCTCCCTACTGAGTCCCAGATAAGCCAGGGTTATATAGAGAGAGCCTGATTCAAAGGTGAAAAAGAGGAGGAGAAAGAGGAAGAGGAAGAGGAGGGGGAGGAGGGGGGATGAGGACAAGGAGGAAAGAAAAAAAGAAGGAAGAAAAGAAGCCCAGAGTACACATTTTCTCATTATAACGTTATGCTGAAATCTTTTCTAAAAATGCCATATTTACTATTAAAGAGAGGAAGAAATAGTTTTTGTTGAGGCTGTAAATTTGTTATTTTGTAGCATTTTAAATTTGTTTTAAAGCCTGAGCATGAATAGAAGTTACCTCCCATTCCTCTGCCTGAATCTTCCCCACTGTTCCTATTCTGTGCTCAACTATGAACTAATGTGGGCAGAATCTTAAAATGTGGATTGTGAGCTGCAGCTATGTGCTGAGAAGCCATTCGGGTGGAGTCTTCCCATTGTCTTGGTTTTTCTGTGTTCTCAGAGTGCTGGGCACGTGGTGTTGTTATAAGGAGGCTTCATGGCTGTTATGGTTCTGCAGAGAGGAGCAGAGAAAGGGCTAACCACGGAGAGCTGGGTCTAGCTGGTCCTGTCTGTCCTTTCTGAGTTATAGACCAGGTTGATGTGTGTTCAGTCCCTTGCTCTTCCAGACTGTTCATCAATAAAGTTGACCAAATATCTTATTCCTAACTCCTAAGTCACAACAGACTGGGCACTAAGAAGTGTCCACTTTCTAATCAGCTAGACTGACAGCAGGAAGACCACGACGTGGGAAGAGGTACTGGCGGCCTGAGATAAAGAATGCATCCCAACGGCGGGAAGAACGCAGATGAAGAGCACACCTTCCAACACCATCTTTGCTTTTAACTTCCAGCTGACTCTAAAATCTACTAGTTAAAAATTTTCATGTCCCTTATTTGAGATAGTTTGTAGAGGCCCTTACAAAAAACAACCTTAGATTATTTTCTGTTGGTTTGATTGTAATCTGAAAAATCCTCATATGCTCTGAAGCAAAAAAAATAGTCCTGCTGAAGACCCAGGTTCGAATCCCAGCACCCACATGGCAGCTAACAACTATCTGTAACTCGGGTTCCGGGGGATCCGACAGCCTCTTCTGTCTTCCATGGGCATTGCACAACACGGGTGCACTTAACCTACATGCAGGCAATACACGCATACACATTAAATAAATAAATAAATAAAATATTTTTAAAAATAGTCCTGCTTCTGAACATCAAAGTGAAAACAGAAGCACATTTAGTGAAAAGAAGATTGAGTGAGATGTACACAAGGCTGTGTGGTCACATAGTATGTCAGGGATTTACCTTCAAATGTGTAACTAAAGAGATACACAGGCATATAATGTGATATTCTAGATGTATGCCCAACCCTTGGCCTGCCAATTACTGTATGCACATTTTTAAATGTTTCATACATACATCGCTCAGACCCAGCATGTACATACATTCTGACTATAGATCTTCAAGTGCAGTGTTTATCTGTCTCCAGACCCAACTCTGTGCTCTTGTCTTCCAGCTTGCTCAGGGGGAATCATTCAGACCAATGCAATTTGCTCAATATTGGTCAGTTTGACTCCTGACCCTGTCCCTCGGCAGCGTATCCTTGGCAACCCTGACTGGGTGAAGGCAGGGTGTGCTCATTGGTTCATCTATGACAGCATAAGGGCTGCATGGTGCAGCCTGGCCTCATACAGAGAATTAGAGGTCCAGTAACACATGTATTCTGATTCAACCTGCTTCAATTCAAACCTTTATTTCCTTTTTCAAGGATTAGAAGAAATGGCACAATGTATTGTATGTGCCAGCCGTATTTGAAGAATATCCCTGATGTCCATGTTAACAATAAGGATGCATCCTCCCACACTCAGAAACAGAAAAGCTTGTGAAATTCAGCCCTAACTGACCCATTTGAAGAAGTTTGAAAGAAAAGGAGAGTAATGTGCAAGACAGGTGGGGTGGAGGACAGCCGTATAGGGAGGAGAGAGGATGCTTCGCCCATGCCAGCTGAGTGCTTCCCAGCAGCATTTAACACACCCCCAAAATATGTCTGTGGCTATGAACCCACTCAGGACAATAAGACCCCAGTAGGCCATGGTGAGACCCAGATGCTAGTGGTAGGCAGGAGATAGGGAACATTTCCTTTGCATCTAGAAAATCTAGTTAATATTTAGTTGCTACAAACACCATTGTGTAGATCTCCTGATAAGAGAAAGACAATCCTTTCATGAGCTTGACCTCTGTACTCTTCCTGGAGGTGCCTGGTATTCATAAAGTGTTGGGACAAGAAATTGAAAGGATTTATGCTGAACCAAACCTTGGGACATCAATGTGAATCCCCAGGTCTGTGACCCCAGAATCAACCTGTTAACTATTATGCTGGTTATTTCTTCTCTCTACCTTCCCCACTTGCAGGCTCTGTTCCTGTGGGGCCAAGCCTTAGGAAGTCTCTTTGGCCTGGCCCTTTTACTGTCTTGTCATCGAGCACTGAGCATGTCCTGCTGTGATATGGCTTCCTAGAGGCTGCTAGTGTGTAGGAAGGGCTATCTCTGCTGTCGTGTGAACAAAAGGCATCACTGTGCCCAGGCAGTGCAAAGTTGTTCTGGAGTCATCCTGCCCCATGGGGAACCTAAGTATACACTGTATTAGCTACGTTACACATTTCTGTGACTAAATACGTGACAAAATCAGCTTAATGTCAGAGGGTTTATTTTGGCTCATGGTCTGAGGATACAGCCTGTCATAGCTGAGAAAATGTGGTGGCAGGAACATGA
The DNA here is from genome assembly GCF_000622305.1 of Nannospalax galili. Lineage (NCBI taxonomy): Eukaryota > Metazoa > Chordata > Mammalia > Rodentia > Spalacidae > Nannospalax > Nannospalax galili. The sequence goes on from NW_008353490.1 coordinate 8,090,678, forward strand.
GGCAGCTGATCACATTACAGTCATAGTCAGGAAGCAGAGAGAGATGAATGTGGTACTCAGCTGGTGGTATTCACTTTCTCCTGGATCCCAGCCCATGGAATGGTGCTGCCCATATTACAGAGTGAATCTTCTCACCTCAGTTAATCTAATCTAGAAATTCCCTCACAGACATGCTCAGAAGCTTGTCTCCTGGTCTAGGTCCTTTCAAGTTGACAATTGATATTACCCATTGCATACACAGTCTACACTTTTTCTTTGTAGTATATCCTGTCCTGATACTGCCTAATAATTGGCTTACTTTAGTTGCCAATGACAAGCTCCAAAGATGAACAGGACATTGTGGCTACTGTCATTTCCAATTACACCCACCAGCTTCTGCAACAAAACACAACACACCATGCCTTTCTTCTCTCTTGCCCTTGTGCTACTTATTTTAACTCAGAGTTTCTACTTATTTTGGTTTTTGCTTTCTAATAACTCAGTATTGTAGATGGCTTCAAGCCAGAGTCCTGCTGGCAGCCGATGTCTGAGCACATTGTACTTTCATATTCTTTGTGACTGGCAGAGCCCTCCATATGCTGTAGCTGAATTTGCTGTGAGGGGATGTTGTGTGACTGGGTGGGGTCAAGAGTGTATCAGGGGTCCTTATGCCCAACCTTGGAATGAATGATGCTGGATCCAACTTTCCTCAAATCCCTGAATCTTGTCAGAGTGACAGAGGTATAACCAGCCTGTCTGGTGAAGTCTGCGTTCTTCCTTTAAACAGTCATTTGTTCTTTCACCAAAACAAGCAAGTTAGGCATGACGGTGCATGCTTATAACTGCAGCACTTGGTGGAGGTGGAGGCAGGGGGATCAGGAGTCCAAGAGCAGCCTCAGCTGTATGAAGGTCCAGGTCACACTTGACTATATGAGACCCTGTCTGAAAAAACAAACACACACACAGAATAAAGAAAAAAACAAAACAGAATTCTGAGTAATTTTTATGTATTTGCTTAATTAATAAGGAATGCTTTAAAAGACTTGTTGGGAATGAAGTGCCCGTGTCTCTGCTTCTAGAGTCTATTTATCCCTCCATGTTTACCTGAATTTTTAAGACTCAGTAATAAAACAATAAATATCTTGAAGAGATTTTACTATAAACAAGGCTGTGGGGTGAGGAAAGACATGATCTTTACCCTCAAAGTGGACATTTTTCATGCAGTTTACAGTTTAGCAGAGGTCATTATTTTATTTATGTATTGCTCTAACACTTCTCAGAAACCTTTATATTGCTGATAAGTTTATGTGGTTGAGACAAAATTCACACTGCAAAAATTAAGCATATGAACTTATGAAGGGTCCAAGTTTCTCTGAAAGCAGTGACTTAAATTACATAAATAGTAGCACAGTGTCCCAAATATCTTGTTGAAGGTTCTCTGACATGCATTGATAAGACCCAATAAAATTCCATTGCTTCCCCCATATTACATGGGCAAAATTATTCTTTCAGAGAAACCCACTTGAGGTTGTAACATGCTTATGTAAGTCCACAGAAACCCTGTGGACTTACATAAGGGAATGCAGAATTTAATTTCCTTGTTTTGTTTATATATTTGTTTATTTGAGAGTTGGTTTAACTGTGTACTCTGTGCAGCCAAAACTAGCCTAGAAGTGATGATTGTCCTACCTCAGTCTCCTGAGTGCTAGGATTACTGGCTTAAGCTATCATGCTTAGAGCTGTAAATTCACTTTTGAGGACACAGAGCACAGTGGTACCTAGCTTCATAATTCCTACCACATCACTAGGACAAACAAAAGGATGAGCAGTGAGTTAACATCAGGAGAGAGAGAGGACCTGTCAGACTTCCATGCCCAGTGTGGTCAGCTGCTGTCTAGATACTACTTTTCTCAATAAGATATGTTATGAAACAACCAGCCAGGGCTACCCAGCCCACACAGTGCCCTTCAGTGTCCATAATTTGATCATCGAGGCTGGCTCTGGCCACCAGCAGTTGGCAGCACAAAGTCCAAATCAGTCAAAGAGTGGAGCCAAATGGATCCCATGCCAACATGGGGCCAAGAACCTTCGAAGTCCTGCCCTGTAGACTGTTTCTGGGAACCCAAAATCCGTGGTTTCTTGTGCAATTACATAGGAACTAAAGCTGTTAGCCTTGGCCCCAAATCAAACATCACGGTTTAATGTTACATTTTGAAAAGGATCTCCATGCCAAATAGTCCAGAGCTTTAAGAGGTTGGCTTGATACTTTCAAAATACTATCATTTAGGAAATTGTCTGTTTTCTATTTTGTTCTGGATTTTGAGCCAAATCCATAATTTTTATTTAATGTAACTTGCATTTGTCTTGTACTGAAATTTAGTCTTTCTAAATGGAAACTACCCATGTTTTCCTTGGTGGATTATTTATAATCACCTCCCCTGTGGCTATGATAGGTCTCAGAGCCCTAGCAAACTTCTTGAACCTCAATGAACCATGGTCCAATCCTAGTTTTGCACACAGCAAGCCACAGTCCTCTCGTCCTTTCCCATTCAAGTGTGTAGTGTGTTGAGTCTGTCCACTTACTGACCTGTAAACAGTAAGAACACACTCCCGGAACTTGAATTCATTTTTGAAATAATACACCTGATGTACAGTTTTCAAATTTAATATTTTTAAAATTTTTTAATAACTACATGATTAGAAGAAGCATTTCACTACAGCTTTAACATATTCAGTAACACACTCCAGAGCAAGAGTGCATCTCTTTCACAAGTGGCTGCAAGTTTCTAGTTTCACAGTTGAATTAATACAGTTAAGCATGGAAATTTACATCAAGTTAATTGGTAGAGGTGATAAACATTACCATTGAAATCTGCCCAAAGACTTTATAGAAATACACAGGCGCCAAGGATCCAAGTGCAACCGATTATGACTAGTAACAATCAGATACATACAGATTAGAGATGCATGCACCAACATCTCAGTGTTAGTAGCAAAAACAATGCGTCTTTCTGCAAGGAATAATATATTCTAAAATGAAATGGAGATCTTTTTTAAAGGTTAAAAAACTCATTCAGTTTTACCTCTTACAGGGCTTATAGAGTTCAATATTGTATAACTGTATTAATTCAATGCTTCTTAGTATTCATTCCAGTAAATCTTTACCTTTCAAAATTTTGTTATTAAAATCTCAGCTATGCGCACAGTATAAAACTTTGGTTATTGTTTTAAGGCCAAACAGTTCAAAAGACTGTGGAATTTTGCTGTTAAAATTTGTACACATCACCTTTTGTGACCGTGTGCAAAGAAAATATTCAGCAGATGCTACATTGACATTTAGTGACATGTATCAAGTGACAAAATTCTAAACAATGGGGTATGAGGAAGGAATGCTCATTTGCACTAAATAGTAACACTTTGCTACTTGTGACTATCACAAGTTGAAATTTTTATTGGTTGGACTCATTCCTAGGGAAACAGCTAGTCTGAATCTCAGAGATGTTTTAGGAAGATAGAATCTCTGTGATCACAGAAAGTGGTTTAGTCACGAAAGTCCCAGGCTGTTAAGGTTCCACTTCATCAAATTTTTGCGCAGGATATCCTCTGTTGAGATGTAGTGGACCAATGTCCAGAACTGCCAATTGCAAGCCACAAGATGCCAATGGGGAGCTGTCGGTGTGAGCTCCCTGGCAGGCAAATAGATGGGGCACCTGCTTTGGTAGCACTTGATCAGATTGAAACATCCTCATCATGTAGGGTAAAAATTACCTTTCTAAAGTAGAGTTGACTTTGATTTACCAAAAAATTTACTTGATGTGAAAGTAGGTTATATGCTCTGCATGCCAGTGTTCACTAACTCTCTGAGACAGGCCGCAATGCCATGTGGTGCAGGTGGGATCAGCTGATCTCATGCTCAGTCCTTTCCACCCTATTACTTGCACCAATTTCTTATTTGTACACAGTCCCTCTCTCTATTCATAAGGAATGCCCTGGGCAGCTCAGACATGACTTTTCTCATTCTTGAACTTCCTCTGCAAGTGCTTTACAAGACTTCAAAATTTTAAAACATGCCTAACAGACACTTTCAAATAACTATAATAATCCATGTCAGAATATAGACTGATATTTATAGTGCTTGATCACTCATTTTTCTCAGGAACTTGGAGACACTGGTCATGTTTTATTAAATGTGATAATGCTTCTAATGAACCCATTTTAATTTTCAAAAGCTTACATATGTTGGCAGAAACTCTGCCCTTGCAGACATGACAGGCAATTACCATCTTGAAATCAGAACAGCTGTGAGTATTGGCAGGGCAGGAGACCCTCACCACATCAGTCTACTAGCATTCTCTCTTAGAAAGGGCAAAGGGAGAGTCAGCGACACCTCCCCGAGATTCTAGCCCCTGCCTCCTGCCCCCCCTAGCTGCATGTGGTTTTGAGGTTTCTAGAGCACACAGGAGGCAGAAAGCTGATTACTATTAAGGACTTCAGTAACAGCTGTCTTGAGTGTGTCAGCATAATGGTGGAACTTTCCAATGATGAAACTCTCTAAATCACCCATACTCCTGTTAAGTAACACCTGTAAACTCACTGACTCACTCAGCTAGACTTGGATGGACTTTTTACTCTATTCTGTCATCTATGCCTTCTCCACAGTGACAGGCATTTTTCACAACTCCCCAGGAAAAGCCACACATGGATGATGCATTAAGTTCCTGCTTAGGGAGCCATTCTTTAGAGTAACCTGATTTCTGGTTCCCCAGAGCATCCCCAAGTAACATCGCTGTCCAATAATAGTAAAATCAAATAAATAGAGAGCACCCATCCCCTATAAATAAGCTTTCTTTCTTTTCCTTCCTTTCTTTTTCTCTCTCTTTCTCTTTCTTTCTTTCTTTCTTTCTTTCTTTCTCTTTCCCTCTCTCTTTCTTTTCCTTCCTTCCTCCCTTTTTTTTAATGGAGCTTTTTGCTGCTCTCATATCCCCCCCTTGAAGAGGTAACCCTAAAATTTTTAAGGGGTTAGATAAGAACTCCCAAATACTATTGATATTTTTCTTTCCCTCTCTCTTTCTTTTCTTTCTTTCTTTCTTTTCTCTCCTGCCATCTTTCACTTCCCTCCCTCACTCCTGCAGAGCTCTGTAGTCTGAGGCTCTGGGAGGTTCAAGCTGGTAGGACTGACACTAAGCATGGAGCCGCAGTGCACTGATCAAGGTGCTGGCAGAGCATCCACCTGCTACAGAATCCTGTGAGCATCGCAACCTCCGGGGCCCAAGGCTGGTCTTGGCTATTGCCAGACCCATACCTGGCTCAAGAAAAGCTGAAAACCCACAAATTCTCATAAAACCTCCACATTTTAAGATGTTGACTTGTTTTTAACACTGTCTAAGGCAGAAGATGCACTCCTGGTGTTGGCTCCAGAGTGCACACTGACCAGAGCAGCCCAGCTCAACTGCAGAGAGCAGCCTTGTCAGAAGCTGTGGTTTTGAACTCAGGGCTCAAAATAAAGCCTACGCGGGAGCCAGGATGACTGGAGGCTGGCCTTGTGCTTGCCCATGCAGGAAGTGATGTCCTTTCATGAGATGCTGATAGCTGTCTGCAGGACAGTAGCAAGAACCACAAGAACACTGCTCATAGAGTGAAAGAGAAAAAAAGGGAGATTACAGAAAGCGCCTAAGCTGTCAGCCCACATAGGAATGCTTACTACGGAGGGGAGAGTCAGGGGATGCCATACTGCTGGTTGGATTCACAGTATTCTGTTTGTGTGTCTCTCTTTAACCTTCCTCTCTCTCCTGTTCTCCCCCTTCTCCTTTATTCCTTTCTCTGTCCCCCCTCTTTTTGTGCTCCTACTTCTCTTCCCCCCAATGCCCTTCTTTCTATTCTCTTTTTCTCCCCCTTTTCTTCCTCCCCCTCCCTTTTTCCTCTCCCTCTTCCTCCTCCTCTTGTTTCTCCTCCTCTCCTCCTCTCTCTCCCTCCCCCCATCCTCTTCCCCTCTTCTCTCCTATTTCTTACCCTCTTCTCTTCTCTCTTCACCTCCATTCTCTCCTCCCGACCCTGTCCTTTCCACACATCTTCTTAATAACCTTACCAGCCCCCTGGCTCTAGCACACTCCTCCAGGGAGCCATAAGAACCACACCTCCCAGGTCTGCTTGGTACACCGTTTCCTTTTAATCTGGTTTCCTTAAATTTATTTATTTTTAAAAATGTCAAATGTATGGTCTTTTCTCATGGTTTCAATTTAACTAAGACTGGAAAAATGTGTATATAACTTTTCTAAATTATGAAATACTTTAATTTCATTTGATTAATTTTTAGCACTTTGACCTAATTTAAAAAGTATTCAGATTTGTTTTTATATATTTAAATGTGTGCACTGACTTTTTTGTTCTGTGTTCTGATCAATTTTTTAACTAATGACCAAATGTAAATATAAGTCACTGTTTTGTTATAATACATCATTGTACTATTGTTCTAGGGTAGAAATTCTATAGCTATTAAACACATTTTGTATGTCTGTGTGACGGAGTAGATGCCAAACTAGATGGATCCTTTAGGAATCATTCCAAATGCTAATAGGTATCATTTAATAATAAACAATTATAGTTGAAAGAACATCTAAATTCTGTAACCTTGTAATATTTTGCATTATTTTAGCTAGCAGTAAATTCCAACAGGCTGTTATTTCATTCCGTCTTTGTTCTGTACAGTCCAAATGAATTCACAACAAAATAAGATTGCTCCTAACAATTCTAACCCGTCCAGGAAGATTGAGCTGGGAGATTACCTTTTCATCACTGCACACGCATTTTCTCTGCCGGCCATCCGGACACACACACACAAAAACAAACTTGTAATGAGCGGGTACTTTATCAAGCCTTTTCTCCATCCTTCATTAAACGACAGAAAATTGCTCTTTGCTGCCTCAGTCAATGCGGCTTTCCTCCCAGAAACGCATTTGTTTCACATGCTAGAGCCGAATATTGCAAGGAGTTGCAGATTTTAAGTGACAAATTGTGCTTAAGTTCACGTTGCTCTCCAAGTGTTTTGTTCTGGCAGTTTGGAATTTAGTTTTATGTAGTTTTTGACCAGGTGGACTGTCCTAACCTGAGAGGGTCAGCACTTCACATCCCCAGGATGACTGGGCCACAGCAAGCCTCCAGCACAGGCTCTGTTGAGCTCCTCTTCCTCCACTGGGCAGGTTGAACTGCGAGCCCCACGATCTCCATGAAAGGTGTGGTCAATGTGGTGCTTTACAGTAAAAGCACAAACAAAACGGGGAAGGCGTTCTTTCACTGTCACCCTGTTCTTCATTAAATCTTATTGAATTTGTCATCTTTTTTTTTTAATTGCATGTATATGTAATAGTGGTCTAGGATGCCTTTTCTTTTTTGTCTCTTTTTTCATGAGTTAAAAACAGCAAATGACAATGGGAAGGAATGGCTTTTTCCAGAGACTTTCAGATGAGGGAAAACCTACAAAGTAACTGGCAAGGTGTCACTGTTGGGAGCAGAGACATGCATAGATGTGATCAATGGACATGACAGAGGTGTTGCATCCTTACATCCGGGGAATGGTACTTGGCCTGCCTCCTTAGAGCTATTGCATGCATCTATTCATAATGAATGACTAAAATTCTGAATGACTGAAATTCTGTGGTGAGGAAGAGTAACCAGGTGAAACTGGTCATGTACTTGGGGCTCAGAGTGGACAGAGGTGGTCACCTCCAGCAGAGACAGGGAGCTGGATGCACCCTTTGCTTAAGCTCTCGGTCTCTACCCAGACAAATGGAGCCAGATTTCCGGACAGAGCCTGCAGCACTCATGCCCTTTAATTGCCATTTACATAGCAGAGAATCATTAATTTCTAATTCCCCTATTATTCACTCTCCTTAGTATGCTATGTGGATGTCTGGTTGGGGACGGCTAGAGAAATGTGAATCCCACATTGCTTTAGAGAAATGTGAATCCCACACTGCTTTAGAGAAATGTGAATCCCACATTGCTTTAGCTCCTTACATTTTGTGGTTTCTTTTCATGATGCTTTTTTGACCTTAACAGCCCACTCTTTACACACAGTGAGCTTAGGGCTCTTGTTGAGATATGATTTATGATGCTACATTAACCCTTCATTGACCTAGAAATGCCCTAATATTAAAACAGTTTGACACATAGAAAATCAAGAGCCCTTTTATTGAAAGTGCTATTGTCCGCATCATAAGTTTCCCCAATGCGATGCCACAGCCGCGCCATCAATTTCCTCCTGCTATTGAGCACTGTATTGAAGCCGTAATGGACAGACCCCTTTGTCATTTCTGTCCCAGTGACCAGGAAACAGCGCAGAGAAAGGCTTTCCCTCCGCATCACTCCAGGCCCTTCTAAATGACACGTCCAGGATCACAGACTTGCGTACTAAGGGAAAAACATATTGGAGGCGGAGAAGACGCATTGCAGAGTCTTTTTGTTTACTTAGGTGCTCGTAAGGCCGTGAGTTTGTTCTCACAAATTTCTTGTCAGGGAGTTCAATTAAATGAAGAAAGGGGAACGTGCCCTTTAGCGCATCAGAATGCCCACCTTGTGTTATCTCTGGGAGAGGCTAAGGGTTTGCAAGAGGAAGGGGGATTTGAATACACCTGTTTCACTGAATAGTAAAGTAAGAATTGGAGCATTGTGGAAAGAACACACATGTTAATAACTAATATATGCATCTAGCAGACACAACAGTAAACACCTGTCTTAAAATATCAAATTCACAGAAATGCCAGAGGCTTTCTCCTCTGCCCCTCCCTTGAAGGGGATTCTCTCCGTTTGCTCCAGCACGGGGTGATTTTCTGCAGGAGGGGTAGAGCCCCAGGAAACCAGCCTCTGAATATAGTGAGTGGGGTTTGATCCTGCATTCTGCTTGGAGCAGGAAACAAGGCCCCTACTTAGCAGGCGTTGAATAAAAAGCACAGTTTAAGGTCAAAGCCCACAGATTACCACAGCAGCATGGCTAGTAAGACTAGGTTAGAGAGCAAAAACTGTGCTGGAGTGCACACTCCTCAGCATCTGTTTGGTCAGGGATGATATGCAAATGGAAAGGGTGAGAGAGCACTTTAGGACCTCAGGCATGAAATTTAAAATTGAATCCTGTCAAATCATAGGAGCTCAAGTGTAATTCTTATCCTATAGGTGACAGCGGGCTAATTAGTAATACTAGGGAGCATCACCCTTCACCTCTAAGGTCAGGAGCTGATGTACTCGCCCTTGTTTATTAGCTTAACACAAAGGGTCATTATGGTAATCCCACCCTCCACAGGGCTGGGCAGTGTGCTTGTTTATTTATTTATTTATTTATTTATTTATTATTTATTTATTTATTTATTTAATTTTTTGGCTCATTTTTATTTCAGGTAACAAATCTTCATGAATAGATGCATTATGATCCATTCAATTCCAACAATCTTTTAATTAGTATCTATTATACCCCTATGAACAGTCTTACATGTGAAAATCATAAAGTTGGTATTTCACAAAATCTTGCAGATAATCATTTACTTTGTTTTCTAGTAGAACAGAGAATATAAGAAACACACGAAAACACACACACAGAGAAAGAGAGAGAGTGAGAGAGAGCACAAACTCTCTGCTTTCTAATTATGGTTTCTGCTCAAAAATTAAACTCTCCAAGTGTAACTACTGCACCATATATCTTCTGGCTAAACTTGTTATTTTTTGTACTGTACTAAACTGCCTTAGCTCTTTTATAAGTGCTAAGTATTTCACTAAGCTCTTACAATATTGAAAGAATCTATATTCCAAGAATTTGAAAACATGTCAGCCCACCTAAATTACATATTGATCAGGCTTAATTGCATGCCACCCATCAGTATTAGGTTTGAAAATTCATAAAAGAGAAATAATGTACTCTTTGTGGATGATTACTTCTGGGGCATTTAAATGAATTCCATCACTTAACCTGGGCTGAGACGGATTATTGAGTCTTGCCAACCAGCCATTCGAACACCAGTGCCGTGGAGTGGCTGTTTTCCAACTGTCAGAGAATGCAGAGTGCAAACAATATAAATTTATATGGATTTCCTTTTAAAGAAAATAGCAAAGTAAAACATTAAAAGTAAACATTCATTTTTCAATAGCTTTTGGACTCACCCTCCTCATTGTCCCCTCATAGAAGCGTTCATTTTTTATTCTTTTTGGAGCCCAGGCAGGCTTTATTTCAAGTAGTAATTCACATCTTAATTAATATACAGTGATCAAAGAGATAAGCAAGGATAAGTGATTCACAGCTCATTTTTATTTGTTAAGGTTAATTTTTTATTGAAGCGCACAAAAGGATTTTAATGTTGATTTCTTTAGTGGATGAACCATTTAATTTTTGTAAAAGAAAAAAACCCACAGAGTTTTGTCTTGTCAGTGTGAGTGTTCTTTCAAAGCCACCTCCTAGTGAAGGTCATGCTGGCTGAGAACATGAGTTAGCCATTAGTTTTCAAGATGTTCTCTGCATCTGGAAATTATGTCTGTTCGTATTGGTTGTGTTTTGAGAAATTGTGCTTATGTATGTTTGTTCTTTACAGATTATCAATACAAAGTAAAAAGAACCAGTTAAAAATCATTGGGCTTACTTGGGTAATAGTTTAAGAGCTACATTTTATTTAGACACTTTGGGGTAATAAATATCAGTGAGCATAATTAACTGTCTTTATCTAGTCCAGGCTGGAGATGCCGTCTGTGGCTGCTCCATATTGTCTTCCCCTAATGTTAATGTCCACCTCGGCCTTGAGAGGGAGCTTGCTCCTCGGGGTGTGCCAGGGGACTTGCCTCTGAATAGTGGCTTCTTACACACCCCCACTAGCAGACACACTGAAGTGTCTTCTCCCCAGTGCATCCAGAGCATCATGTTTTATACCTTACAAAGCAAAAGTAACACTGGGCAAATGAACCCTCTTGACAGCTATGACTTCATTGTTTATCTGACTGAAATCAAAGTGGTGAGAGGTAGAAAATAACAGTTCCTGGGAGTCAAAGGGCAAGTTATATCCTGAGTCTTCAATAAGGTCACAATTGCATCAGGATCCTCCAGGAGCATCATCTGTCATGCCTAAGAAAACTCAACACTAGGTATCTTAAAATATCTGGTGCTTGGACATTTTGACCTTTAGTCAAGAAACAGGCTCATGGTAAGCATTAGCCCCCGGAGGATCTGTCGGTATGGCTCCTGATATTTTATGGACCCTTTAAACACATAGTACATGGGAGTGTATGTGTATGTGTATGTGTTGTTGCTTTGCTGTGTTCTTAAAAGAAAATTAGTGGAAGAGAGGAGAAGACCAGAGGACAATCCCTTGTAGGAGGCCAGCTGTCCCTAACTCCTGCAATGGAAGTCAGGTGGTTGGCCATAACATCAGATAAAACAAAATCTTCCTCAACAGGGGCCAGAGAGATGGCTCAGTGGGTAAAAATGCTTGCCAGGCAAACCTGATGAGTTCAGTCCCCTCATAAAAATGTCAGGTACAGTGGTACGTATCTGCAAATACAATGCTCATGATGGGACAGGAGGTAGAGATGGAAGAATCTCCTGGAATCTCGTGGGCCAGCTGAGAGTGTGGCAAAATTAAGAGAGACCCTGCCTCAAGAAACATGGTATAAGGAAAGAGCCAATTCACAATTCTCAAGAGTGTCCTCTGACCGCCACACATATGCTATGGCACACCCACTCCCAAACCCACACATACCTCATACACACACACACACACACACACACACACACACGCACACACACATTATAAAAGCTTCTTCAAGATTGTATGAAAGGAAATTGGTCCTGCCTTGAAGACCTTCCATCTATTATCTAACTAGTCCTATTGAACTGGGAGCTAGAACACATCTACACCAGTCATCCACTGAGCAAATTCCTTCCTAAAACTACCTCTAAACCTCAGGAAATAAGCTCTGAGTCAGGGAAGCCTTTGACGTTTTTCTTTAGAACTTTACAATCCTTCCCCCACTGGTTGCCATTATGAGTTAATGGAAAGCTGATTTGACTTTTGGCTAGTCAGAGCAAAACATGCAACAGACAGCTTGTGGAAATCAGAGAAGCACTGGTCACTAGCAAAAGTGTGAGTGGGAGAGGGCAGTCTCATAGCAATGAAGAGATGTGACTGGAGATGGACATCATAAAGTACTCTGAAGACCTCAAAAAAATAAGAATGGCTCTAAATGATATGCAAATGGTAAGTAAATAAAACAGAAATGGGAGCTAAGGACTTGATTTATTCTTAAAATTTTTGGTGGTTCTAGTAATGTGAGCTGCATATGAATGACAGGTAAATGGCATTCTGATGCTCAGTCAGTTCATTGTGATTTGGTATCAGTCCATAGGGATTGGGTGTGATAGAATGTTACCATAGTTGCTAGGATATTGGAGATAGTGGTGATGATGAAAGAGTTGGTGATGATGATGATGATGATGATGATGATTACAGTGTAGGAGGTAGTAGAGATGATGGGAGGTGATGCTTGTGTTGGATTTAGTGATGATGGTGATATTGGATGTAATCATAATGGTGTGTTGCTGATAGCAGTGATGGTGGTAATAATGACAGTAGTGAGTTCGGAGCAGTGGTATCAATGGTGATGCTGATGGAGCTGGTGATAATGATAACGGATGTGGGATGCCACTGGTAGCAGTGATGGTGCTGGTGATGATGGTAGTGATAGTGTCAGTAGTGACAGCAAGAGAGGTAGTGGTAGTAGTGGTAATGGTGATGGAGGTGGTGACAATAGCAGTGGTGGAGGCAGTGATGGTTGTGATGACAGATCTGTGTTGGTTGTGTGCTAGTGATCATGGTGGTAGTGGTGGCAATGATGATGGATGTGGTGATAACAGTAGTGGTTGTGGCTATGATAGTCTTGATGAGTATGTTGGGTGTGTGATGGTGATGGTGGTGCTTATAATGGGAGTGCTGAGTACAGTGGTGAAGGAGTTGCTGATGGTGTTAGATGTGTGATGGTGGTGGAGTTAATAGCAGTGATCGTGCTGGTGATGATGGTAGTCATGGTGTCAGTGCTGATTGTGATAGCATGTGGTTTGTTCAAGAAAAACAGCTCAAAATTGGATCTTACTGTGTGAACTTGCTCCACCTCCTTTGCCTCTGGCACCCATACACTCCTCATCTGTAAAATGGCAAGCTTAGTAGTTTGGCCAAATTTATTGTTTAGATTGAAAGAGATAATACATGAAAATCATATCATATCACCTGCTGTTCTTGATAAAAGTCTCCTTATCATCATCAGATGAGTTGGCTATGAAATATATCACAGAATCCAGAGGAGGTTGAGTATAGAAGTAATTGTATTTTAGTTCTCTAAAAATCCATTTAAAATGTGGTTTGTAATGACAGATTAGGGGGATCAAGACCACGGGCAATGTCTGTGTCTCATCTTGCAATGAATGTCCCAATTTCTTTTGAAGAATGCATGTAGCACACTGCCTCTTAAAACTCTTTGCTGCCCTCAGAAGCTAATCAAAAGCAAGTGTGAGGGGTGATCTGAGCATTTGAAGATTTTGTGAGGTATCATAAAGGAATGGGATCAAAGTTTTGAGATTCAGGGAATCGCACAAATTCTTCTCCCAGCCACACATTGCCTCCCATGTATCAGATCTTCCCTTCACTGTGGAGTCTGCGGTTACAACCATTCGTCTAGTGGGCAAATCAATAGCAAATCATTTACTCCTTGATACCTGGGAAGCAAAGCCTGAAGATCTCTCCATGTGGTTTTTGGTGTACCAAGTAAGAGTGCGTCCACAACAAATCACCACAACTGTCTTGCTGTGAGTTTTGAGATGGCCAATGCCTTCATTACATCATGAGCTCTTCTCATCCTGGGTGACCGCATTGGTAACATTCATCACCTTCCAACAGGTTCAGATACAGCACTAGTCATGAGTCTCTAATCACTACCTACTAAATGACCACTTGCTTCAGGCTTGGGATGAATGAAATAAACTAAATGAAATAAATCATTTGTTGCAACCAGTTGCTAAAACACCATTTAAAGGAAGTTAATTGCAGTTAACTTAGTTTTCAATCACCAAAATTTACATAGGCTTCTGTTGTAGTTTGGATGTGAAACACACCTCCACGGTTCATGTTTGGAGAGCTTGGTCTCCAATGCAGTATTCAGAGTGGGGCTTCTGTGAAGTGACTGGATCTGTTAACTGGATAATCCATTAACAGAGTCATTGTTGAATGGATTGGAAATGGTGAAAATTGTAAAAGACGGAGCTGAGCTGGAGGAAGCAGGTGGGTAGGGGCCTTTACGGGCTTTCCCCTGGCTCCTTCCTTTCTCACACCCTCTGCCTCCTGTCCACTACGAGGTGAACCCCTTTGCTCTATCCTGTACCCTCTACCAAGATTTCTGCCATGGAGACAAGTGGCTTCTAAACCCATCATTCAAAACAAATCCCTCCTCCTTTGGCAGAGTTTCTCTCAAATATGTGAAACGGAGACAGAAACTTGAATCACCTGGCCTCTTCTAGAGTGAACAGTGCTCCACAATAAGATAAGTGGGAGTCTCAACCTCAGTACCTTACAATGTGCATTGCTTAGACCCGAGGAGAGAGAAAATTGGGTGGGTGAAATGAGGTCATAGTGCTGGGCTTCAGACCCTTGTCACTGCTGCTTCCAAAAAATTGATAAATGAGCCAGAGACTGAATCACCCAAAGGGTGAGAGTAAGAAGAGACACAAAAGAAAGCTGTACCCATAGCCAAAGAAGACTGAATATTATAGCCAACGTGTTATCCAGAGCTGTGGTGCTCTCCAAAACCACAGGGAGTATCTTCCACAGAATGAGATAGATATCACATCTGATATGAACAGAGTGCTTATATATAGAATTATGCAAGACCCTGGACATCAAATAGAATGGAAAATCATCAAAAATACCACAGGCTGGGGCTGGAGAGATGGCTCAGTGGTTAAGAGCACTGGCAGCTCTTGCAGAGGGCCCAAGTTCAATTTTCAGCACCCACATGGTGGTTAACAACCGTCTATAACTCCAGTTCCAGGAGACTCCAACACCCTCTTCTCACCTCTGGGGGCATTGCACACACAAGTGCACTTACACACATGTAGACAACACACTCCTACACATGAAACAAAAATAACAAAATATCTTTTTAAGAAAATCACAGGTTGAGAATTCTGCTGGCTTTATATGGCAACTTGTTTGCTTTTTATAGATATGAGGGTCTTTGCAATTACTGTAAGCATTCAAATTAAACGGTTGGTTTGAAAATTCTCAAATGCTCCTTAATTAACATTGTTTTTCAGAGTGTTTATTATGGTGTGTGTGCATGTCTGTGTGTGTGTGTGTGTGTGTGTGTGTGTACATCATCTGCATGCATAGTGTGTGAATCTCTGGAAGCAGACACACACACACACACACACACACACACACACACACACACACAAAACACACACCTCTGTTATCTGCTCCCCTACAATTTTCCTCGGAGATCTATTGATTCCTGCCACTTATTCCCACTTATATTTCAGTGTCAGAATTGATCAGCTTTGGTCTCGAAGGTACATTTCCTCAGCTTATGTGAAAATCTTGTGGCCTTGTCAGGATACTTTGGGACTTTTCAGGACAGAAAAGATATGTATGGGCTGGATGTGACTGTTTTCCTAGAATGGACAGATTTGTGTTTTTCTTGATTGGAAACACCTATTTCCTGAGACCCAAGTGTTTGTTTTCTGAATATTTGGTGTGACTGGGAGATAGATCTTACCTTCTTTTCCCTGAGGCCTTTCATTACCATGGAGACATGTCCCATGCTTCTGTGGGTGTGCAAACTAGGAACATTGTGCTCCCAAACATGGCCTAGGCTGCTCTATGAATTGATCTATGGAGAACTCACCATCTCTTCCAACCCTATCCTGTCACAGACCAGGTTGTACTCTGCAGAGAAAAGTACATTTACAGACCCTGCTCTGCCTTTTGCAATTGGAGGTACCTTTGCGTTTTCTGATTTTTCTTTGGTGGGTTCTGCTTAACAAGTTCGGAAATTTTATCCTCCTCCTGTTTTAACAATTGAATGTTTCTTAAACCTGCCTTTTTTCACAATTGCAGATGATCTGGTTCTATATATACCAAAGTCTAAGGATACCGTCAAAAGGAGAAGTGATAAAGGAATTCAAAAAATTTCAAATCAGAAAGCTATATATAAAGCACAGCAGCTTATTTGGTGGTGGTGGTGCTAGTGGTGGTAGTAGTAATAGCAGTGTGTGTGTGTGTGTGTGTGTGTGTGTGTGTGTGTGTGTGTGTGTGTGTGTATGATACTTAGGATGAAACCCATAGTCTCACACACACTAGACAAGTGCTCCACCACTAAGTTAACATAGTTCTTTTATTTCTTATTTTGATATAAGATCTCCCTAAGTTTCCAAGACTGGCCTTGAACTTGTGATTCTCCAGCTTTTGTTTATTAGAGTGCTAGAAATTACAGGCCTGGAAGGCACATGAATTTTAAAGTTTGGATATTACTCAGTCTTTGAAAAATCATTTGTGAATAAAAACTGGGAAAACTTAGTGTGCTTAACTTCATTTTGGAATGTGCAGCTGTGAGGTGTTGACTGAGAACTGAGCCAATGCTCCTGCACATTGATCCACAGATTCTGTAGCAAATAATCCAGAGAGAGCCAACAGAAGAAACTGCTCAGCGCAGGATAAAATAGCATCGATTCCTCTTCCTGAAGACAGACAAAGCGCTCCCGATGACGGAGTAGTCTTGTTATATTCTAAGCACATTAGATGGAATGGGGTGTAAACGCCTTTGCAGGCGAATTAAACTTCTCGCTCACAGCTCACATGGCTCTCACCTTCTCTGGTGATGGTTTTGGTAGCCGGGCGACATCTGTTTAATGGAGCCCATTCTGCATCCAGCTGGCACAGTGTGCCTGTGAGCCAGCGAAATCCATCTTGGTGAGGAGGGAAGGCTCACAATGAGTCTCTGTGCCTTTTGTTCATTCTTGCTTAAGAACGGCCTCAATTAGGTTCTGTCTTGAATGACTTGTGATTCATGAGTAAGAATATTCTGGAACCCTAAATATTAGCAAATTTTTCTGTTGGGGGAAAACATCATTGAAGCATAGAAATTAGTTCATAGATTATAAATTTGTCCCAAACAGACAAAGTTATAATTACAAATAATAAACTTTCTCTGACTTTTTGCTAAAATTTCGTGTAGCCAAAGAAATAAGTCAGAGACCATTGTGGACATGGGACAAAAATGAAAGTCCCAAAGAGAGATTTCTAGAACTCCACCTCACTACTTTCGATGACCTCCCATTCACCCAGTGGAGTTTGAGGGCCCTCCCATCCTAAACACTATGGATACTATTCAGCACACAAGGGCCTGAGCGTTTAAGAGTGATGAGTTTACTGGGCCACATGCACTCACTGCTAGGATGGCAACTCTGTACCCATGAGGCCACCAGGGCTGCTCTTGGAAGGATAGGAGCCAGCAGATCATGGGGAGCAATAGGAGGTGTCCTATTCCCTGGTTTCTCCAGCAGGATGGAGTGGGCTGGTGGGATGATTCTATAGGCTGGCAGGGAAGTGAAGAACTCTGGGAGACAGAGTCTCCTGCTGGATAAGGGTGTATCTGGTGAGAACAGGTAAACTTGAGGCCCTGGGTGACTTCAAAGCCCGAAGGTGTCAAGGCATTTTACCAAAATCCCATCCCTCATAAGAGATACTATCATCCCTGGCTCTAGCATGGAACTGGGACTCTGACCTCCCACAGCACTTCTAGGCACAAGCTGGGCTTAGGCAGTTCTTGGACACATCCATTTCAGAAATATATGCCAAAACCAGCTAGGAAGAAAAAAATGTCCAGTGTCCACAGAGATCCATGGCCTATAAACTAATTCCTACACTTTGAAGCTGTCCAGACATAGGAACAAAGGCTCAACAGTTCTTCTGTCCAAGGGTCTACTCAAAAGTCATTTCATTTGGAACTAAAATTCACTCCCCTGAGTTGGACATGGTAGCAAATGCCAGCATTCCTAGTGCTTGACAGGTTGAGGCAGGAGGATTGCCAAGAGTGTGAGGTCAGCCTGGGCTACACGATGAGTTCTAATTCAGTGTGGGCTATAGGATGAAACTCTGTCTCAGAACCAAACAAAACAAAAGGAAAACAACACTCGCCTAACTGTATCCTTCTCAATAACTCTGCTGGGTTCCATGACACATTGTCCCTGGCAGCCCATCTCTGTTCCACCCAAATTGAGGAAGCCTTGCCGATGTCATAATCTCCCTGTGACATTTTCCTTGTACATATATAACATGATGCTAGAGACATGAATTTGGTACCCAGTATGTATCTGCCAAGTCTTGAAAATAAAGCCATGGTATGAACACCAAGGCAGTGATCCTTACAGAAACACGTGCACAAAAACAGCAAAGACTTGTGAGTGTGGCTGTCACTGTTAACTGTGTGGATGGAATGGAGCACTGGCTTTGCTATGGTGTCTCTGATCTGATAGGCCTTTCCATTGCTTCAGGAGGAGTCTGAATGAGGCCGTTACCAACATCCACAAAGTAATACCATGTAGATACAGTGTGGCTGTAAAGTGTTTTTAGAGTTGGATGATAAAATAAATGTAATGTGCTTGGTGCATGTCCTTTGAGAGCAATTTTCATTGTTATTTAGTAATGAATAATACCACTCTTGTATTTTACTGTATTTACAAAAAAACTTAAAAATATTACTCAAATTATCTTCATCTCATACTTATTGATCATCTGTGCAAAACTCAGTAACAAACTTGACTTCTCCGTTGACCTTCATTCTGACCCCCTGCCCATGTTGTTTGAAAGGCTCGCAATCTACTTCTCTCATTAAGCCACACGTCCTCTCCAAAAACGCGGTCAACAGTCAATAACACCTTAAAATCCTTTGATGTCCTTTACCAAAGCTTCAAGGCATGCTGTTATTTGGAGGGAGGAGACAAACTGCACTTTCTTGCATAGGCAAGTCATAGACATGGCTGGGGTTCAGTCATTCGTTCTGCGATGTCTCAGACATCCCTTAGCCTTCAAACGCTTGTTTCCAAATAGTGCTCACTGCTTCTTTGGGGCTATCTAAATCATGTGATTCTAAGGTACAATTATTTTCAAGAAATCACTACTAAGGTATTCAGAAGTATTTATTAATTCTTTTGAACATGTCAAAGGAGAATGGGCTGTTAGGTAGGCCATGTTTGGGGGATTTCTATCTCCACCTGATTCCAAAGGTAGAACTTGGGAAGGCATGAGAACCATTATTTGCTTAGATACAGAATTTAAGGAATGTTTGATGACACCCATGTCAAACGTACTTTCTTCATATTTACTCCCTAACACTCCTTTTCCACATAAAACACAACTTCAATTTCCCATTCAATAACTTCTATCTTCAATTGATATTGCCAATAAGCACATAATTACCAGATTATTTTTCTACATCCATGTCCACTTTTGTTCAAGTTACTTAGTGAAGGCAAATGAGACCTCTCGAGTACTTAATTCCTAAGATAAATTCTGCAGAAGAGGCCTTACTGAAGGACAAGGCTGTGCCTTTGAATGTGATACCAGCTGTAATAAATTTGGTGATCCTCCAAGGACCTTAGCAAAAGCATCTTAAATTAATCTGCCTTCATTTCTCCTCTGAGTTTATATTTCTAACCAGGACCTGGGTGGATGGAATCATGGTTCCCAGAGACAATCCTGAATGGTGAGTGATGAGCTCCACCCTGGGGAGCTGTGCTGGATAGCTTTCACACACTTGAGTAGAAGGAGCCTCACTAGGGGGAATTTCCTCCATTGGACTATCCTGTGGCCATTACTGTGGGATATTTTCTGATTGTTGGTGATGTGGGAGGCCCAGCCCACTGTGAGCAGTGCCACCCCTGGGCAGGTTGTTCTGTGTTGTATAAGAAAGCAGGCCGAGCATGGGCTGGGGGTGCAGGTCCATAAGGAACGTTCCTCCATGGCCTGTGCTCCAGGTCCTGCCTCCAGGTTCCTGCCCTGAATTCCTACCTTAGGCTCCTTGATGAACTGTGACTCAGGAGATGTGCACCAAATAAACCCTTTCCTCCCCAAGTTGGTATTGATCAGAGTGTTTTGTCACAGCAATGAAAGACAGACTAGCACAGGGGCTATGTGACTCACTGTCTCATTTCACATCCCTTGCTTCAGTTTTCTGATCTGTGCATATAGGAATGTGTATGCCCAGCTCATTCTTGCACAAATTCTCTCCATGTTGCTGTACTTTTCAATCTTTCACCACCCACCACAGAACACCCTTGGAATCTTGACTGTTTAAGTACTCGTCTCTATTTGAATGTCATGTTTTTGGAAATAAGGTTCAACAGACTGCTCCTGCAAAGTTCAAGTGTTCAGCTCTCAAGTGTAATCACCCTATGATCTCAGAAATCACCTGAACATGACCACTAAAAACCCTTGCTCTTGCTTGTGTAACCCTCTTAGTCTGTTTGCCTTCTGCTGGACATATGGTCTAGAAAATAGATGTGACTGCTAGCACCAGGATGGAAGCTTCGTCACATATACAGGAGTTTTCCATGTTACACCTAGAAGAATCACAACTCTTCAAAACTGAAATTGTTAATCCATTCTGCCAAACCAGAAACTGCAGTTCTTTGCTCTTCCCTCACAAGTGAGAAAGTAACAAAACATGAACCAAATCCAGGTATAGGTAGGAGGAAGTTGATTCCTGCCTGCCTTGCTTCTTGGAGTCATATATGGTAACACTCCTACAGAATTGTGGTCTTCACAAAGTTTTACTAATCAGGTACAGAGCAAGTTATAGTGGACATCCTTTTACTTACTGGCTACAAAAAGTTAATGTGCCTGCTTATTCTCATGTTTAAGGCTGGTCATATGTTGCATGTGTTCAGTGATAAACAGAAAATTGAATCTCAGTTTCTGCTGAAACCATTGTTACTCTTTGGAAGATCATGTCGAATTTATATTGTAATAATATTTTTAGGCATCAATTGCTTCTAATTTCACAGAACTGAGGTCCTTCATGATTATTAATGATGTTTATTTCATAAGGCTTTAGCAGAAGACAACATGTGTGTATGTGGGGGGGGCACACTCTCCAGTCACTCCTCACCTTTATTTTTGAGAAAGAATCTCTCACTGAACCTGGAGCTTTCCAATTCAAGTAGTCAGTCTAGCTAACATGCCTGGGGATCCTCGTGCCTCTGCATCCCCAGTACTGGCATTGCATGCCGCTATGCCTGGCTTTTTCAAATGGGTTCTGGGGACCAAACTCAGGTCCTCATGCTTGCAAGGTAAGCACATTACAGGCTGGGCCTTCTCCCCAGCCCTAAGACAACTTCATACCTTCACAAATGGGATTAGTGTTCTTGTGAAAGAGTCCTTTCCCTCATGGAAGGATGCAGCAGGAGGCTCTGGAGAGTAGCTCCTCTCAGACACTCATCTTCTGTCCCCTTCATGTTGGAGTCCCCAGCTTCTCAAAGCATGAGGGATAAATTCCAAGTTTGACAAGACCTCAAGGGTTATCAAGAGATGTCATGAAGCACAGCCTTCCAGATGAGCAAGCATTTCATATAGGTATAGAAAATGGCAGTACTGGGTTAGGCATACATTCCATAATCTTAGAAGAGAAATGGAAGAATTTATAAAATGTTGTGTCCTGACATGTTCTCTTCAACATTCACATTTGGAGTCCATCCTTCCATGTGGTTAGAGTTCAGGCTAACAGAGATTTGAAGAGCTTAAAAGAAGAAAGGAAAATTATTATAAAGTTACAATGCATGCAGTATTTCACCGTAGGGGGCCGTTGTTAATGGAACCTCCTATTGTAGAGTTTCCAAGTCTTCATACGACTGTGACGGACAAAGATAACACAACAATTATAATAGCAGTAACCTAAAGACAGGAGGAGGAGGGGGGAGCAAGAGGAGGGGGAAGGAGAGGGGAGGGAGGGAGAAAAATCAAAAAGCACATTCAGCAATTTCTTTGTGTTAGGCAACACATTAAAAATGTACAGTGTCATCTCATCAGTCTTCCCACAGGAACTGAGGAACGAAGAGGACAATTTTTCAAGGCGAGTGAAAGGACCTAAGCCTTAACCCACTTAGTGTAACATGGAAGCTCTGCCTCTTACTGCCTTTTACCACAGTCTTGAGGCCATGACCCAAATTTCATTTATCCATTATTATATTTGTGTATGTATCTGATAGAGGGCCAGCAACACTAAGGACAATGTGTAGACATTGATGGGTGTGTTAGAAAGCACATATTAGTTACAGGACACTTCTGGGACCAGTGGCTTATGAATAGACACTGTCACCACACCCATCATGAGCCCAAGGTCTTTACTCTTAGTCTTCCTAGTCTCTCTCTCTCTCTCTCTCTCTCTCTCTCTCTCTCTCTCTCTCCTCTTCTCTCCTCTCTCTCTCCTCTCCTCTTCTCTCCTCTCTCTCCCTCTCTCTCTCCTCTCCTCTTCTCTTCTCTTCTCTCTCTCTCTCTCTCTCTCTCTCTCTCTCTCTCTCTCTCTCTCCCTCCCTCTCCCTCTCCTCCTCTCCCTTTCCCTCTCCTTTTCCTGGTTTTCACCAGCACTGATTGTTGGATATGTCTCATGAGGGGCTGGATGCTGGAAGTGGATCCTGTCCTTCCACTTTCTTTAGACCTTCTGCAGAAAATACCACTACCAAAGCCTTTGAAAGCTGGTAAAATAGGGGCTCAGGGCAAAGTTCAGGGTTAAGGTGCTTGCCTAGCATGCATGCCCTTAATTTTATCTCCAGCATCACCCCAAGTACACATCTATGAAACCTATGGTTAGAGGGATCAAAAAAATTACTCAGGTAAAAACAAGAGGCAGATCTCATTCTTCAGATCAAACCCTAGTCAAAATCATATCTATAGTTCTGACTCTGTACCAAATACCAGGAACTACTCCTTTAAAGATGGTTATTCATTAAATATAAAACTGAATTCTCGTGGATTTAACATGATCATTGAGCTCCAATGACTAGTAAATGTTACAATAAAGGCATAAAGAGGGGAAATGAAACCCATGGGGACAAAGATGAGAGTCAGCAGCACAGGGCAAAGGTGGCTACCCTGGCTCTGGCTATAGGGCATGGCCAGGCTGGGGGCATGAGGAGGAACTCGTCTGGGGAGGCAGCCCTTTAAGTTTTAGAAGAGCTGTGGACTATTGTTGTACAGTATCCACCTGGTATACAGGGAAACTACACCCCAGAGCTGATAAGTGTGGACATAGAGATGCCCAGCAGAGCAGATGAGGAAGAGGATGGCAGACAGGCAAAGCCAACCCCTGTGTGAGGACAGAGGGGCCTCACTGCCTCTTCCTTCCCTTCCTTATGGTCACGATGGATTGTTCTCTAACATGTACTTACAAGCACAAACATACGCATACACAGAAACATGCATGCCCACAGGTAGACGTGCATCTTGAAATACATACACATACACACACACACACACACACACACACACACACACACACACACATACGTGCATATGTACTCAGTGTCATGTGTGGAAAATTCTCCTTTGGATAAATTTACCTGTCTCAGATAAGTTTAACACAAATGGCATCTGGGTTTTGCAAAACTAGAAATGTCACTTCCCAATGACCCCTGCTACAGTAAAGTCCTATGTGAATTGTTCAGTGGACGTACATGGAGCTGAGGCCACAGTAGGTGAGGTCAGTCAGATGTGTGTGGGAAGTTTCCAGAACGCAGGTCAAAAAGGTAAAGAGTCTCAGAGAGACAGGTAGACATGGTTACCTCTCTAGATTACTGTGGCCCTTCCAGAAGCAACAGAACAACCCCCTCGGTAGGCCTCAGGAGGGGTGGGTCTGGTTGGCTTATGACACAGGCAAGAGTACCCAACACTGAAATTTAATTTTCAGACATTCAGATGAAATCTTTACATTGCACATAAGTTGCTAAACCTAGAAAGGTGATGTGCTTGTTTCTCCTTTGTATGTCCATGTGCTTTACAAGGGTAATGATGGACACGGGTGCTGCAGTGTCAGCAGAAACTCATCTCCGAGAACTGAAAGTTCACAGAGCACCTGGACGGTCACTAGCACCACAGATGGTGGAGAGAAGGGAGCTCAATGGTTCAGACAGAAGCAACAGTTTGTCTTTCAGAGCTTGCTGGATAGACATTGCCAGAGACATACACACACACATATCACATACACACACATACACATATCATACATACATCTATCACACATAAACATACATTATGTACGTTCACATATAGTACATAAAATTACACACAGACATATACATATCACACATATCCACACATATGCATTATACATACACATATCTCTCTCTCTCTCACACACATACACACACACACACACACACACACACACACCATCCTATTGGACTGGTGACTTTGTAGGTGTCCCTTCGTATTGAGTAATTCACCATATGTATCAAAACCCATAGAATGCTGTGTTTTCTTTTATCCAAAAATTCTTCTAGGAAGAATGAAATATAAGTAGGTATTTGAAAAACTGAACTCTAATTCAGGCACAAAGTTGCTCTCTGCAATGTTGTCAGACAAATCCTACAAGCCCAGATGACTGATAGCTATCAACCTAATGACATAGGCTGCCTTTGCTCTCAACATAGTCTTTGTGATTGATAAGTAAAATACATTGTGATGTAACACATATGCATAATCTCTCCTTGCTGATCATGTGTCTAATTGTTGAACATTTTATTTTTAAAAACCTCAAGAACCATTTCCTATTTGAAGGCAGTCAAGCAAATATAACATGCATCAGCTTTGTGTATAATCTAGGCCCAGACACAGCCAGGAATCTCTGAGCCAATGGGGAAGATTCCACTGCATGCCAACCTTGATTCCTTGAACCTCTCCCAGCATTTGGAGGCTGAGAAACTAAAAGAACTCAGGATACTTTGCCACCTGGGACAGAAGAGGTCCTGGTGCCGGGATACGAGTCTCAAGCACACTACCTCCCTAGGCTGGTCCCTGCTCAGGAAGCTTTAAGGACAGGGAGTGCTGCAGACCTGGCCTCATGCCCTCCTTAGGAGGATGTGGGCATAGTGCTTCTAAGAGCTGCTGTTTTCTAATTGCAGAGAACATTTGTATCGATTAGCTTAGATAAAAGATAATGTGCATATAAGAGTTGATCAGGGTTTATTTGAGGGTTTTTTTTTTTTTATAAACCATCATTTGCAAAGACAGAACATTGTACTTAGTTTGGTCAATGGTAACCGTTATAATTTCAAGCCCATGCAATTTGCTTCCAAATCTCACCTCATTACTGTTCCACGTGAGATGAGTGATCCGTGGAATAGCTCATTTACTCACCTCGGAGTGGGACAGAAGCATGGTTGCATGCACGTGTGCAATTTGAAAACCTATATCAGAATCAAATTTGCCTTTCAGAAATTGAAATCTCTTTAACTAAACTCATTTCATTTTTGCGTAAAGGGTAGTCATTCCTAGGCCATGCCGGCTGCTTCCAGATTTCCGTAGCTCTTCTTTCCCAGCCCAGCTTGCTTGCCTCTGTGAACTGTCTAGAGAAAATGAGTGGGATGCTAAGCACATCTGTGGCTAAGATGTAAGACAGAAAACTTCTTGTTGGGTTTGTAATATGCATATGTGCATGTCTGTGTGGATGATGAGCATGTGTGTGCAGGAGTACATGCACATAGCGTGGAGGCCAACAATGGATATAAGGCATCTTCCTCAATTGCTTTCCATCTTTTTTGATTTATTTATTTTTATTTTATATGTATGAGTTTTGCTGTATTTACGTAAGTGCACCAGTATATAAGTGCACCATGTGCGTGCAAACTCTCAGAGACCAGAAGATGATGTCAGAGCCCTTGAATCTGGAGTTACCAATAGTTGTTAGGTGTCATGTGGGTGCTGAGACCACATCCAGGTCCTCTGTAAGAGCAGTCAGTTCTTTTAACCACTGAGTCAGCTCTTCAGCCCCCTCTACCTTATTTTTTTAAGATTGGATCTCTCATTGAACCTGGAACTTGCTTATTTGGCTAGGCTGGCTACCCAGAAAGCTCCAGGTTTGCTCTTGTCTCTGCTGCCCAACACCAGGATTTAGAGATATACACCACCATACCAGGCTTTTATGTGGGTGCTGGAGATTGAATTCAGATCCCATGTTTGTGTGGCAAGCCCTTTACCCACTCAACCATCTCCTCAGCACCTCTTGGGTTTTTCTTTCACTATTCCTTCCCCTCACAACTGTTATGTAGTTCAAAGTGCTACAACTTTGGAGCCCAGCCTTCAGCCTGCATGGTAGGCCTTTTTCTTCCTGCAGCCATCAGGGCATCTCTGGGCTCAAATGGGCAATATTCACATCCTAGTGTTAATCACAGAAGTTGCTTCTGCTTCTGTATGGGGAAATCCCAAGAAAATCATATCTGCAAGAGTTATGATGATGCTTGAGGGCCTTGTGAATTTTAATAACATTTTCTTGTAGGAAAAGGCATGGGAAAACATGTGGTATATGATTATATTAAATGACTTTAGCTTTCCAAATGTTTAAAATAATGGTCAGTGTTGGCTATAGATGTAGATAATTTTGAAGCTTTGTTAAGTACATTAATTTCTAAAAATGTGAAACGACATATTTCACGGAGAAATATATTCAAGCAGTCAATGGCATGACATGCACACATGCACACACTCATTTAAGAAGCAGGAGAAAGTTACCAATAATATTGGGCAGAAGAGAGAAGAGGGATGGGAGACGGTAAGGGAACCAACTAAAATATACTCCATTTGAAAATTTCTTTATGATACCTTGCATTGTATATGCTAATTTAAAAACTTAACTTAAAACAAGTTAGTATATAATTATGCTTTAATTTAGATAAGTTTAAGGAATCTTTAAATGCAATTGTATTATCACTATGAGAGGAAATACAGGGTTGACTCTTCAATCTCCTTAAAAACTTTCTGAATTTTTTGATTGACTCATAACTACATATTTGGAGGTGCAGTGTGACACTTGCATACATGGGGACAATGTATGCAGATCAGATTGAGGCCATCAGTGTTTCTATCTCTGATCTTTCCTTTGTATTTGAGTCTTCTGGCTCCTCTATTTCAGTGAGTTAGGAGACAGACAACAGCCACTGAGCTGTGTCCACCCAGAGTTGTACAACGCCGGAACTGTTTCCCATATGACCCAATGGCCCATTGGGAAGTCAGATTTCCCAAATCTCACTTCTCAGTCAAAAGTCTCTGTCTTTCCTACTTTCCAGCCAGCACAATTCCTGGGTTTCCTCATCTGAAAGTCAGGAATGAACTGGCCTGACTTGTACATATCTTGAGAGGCATGTGGGATGTCAAGTACCACAAACCTTGGATGGCCACTCTCTCTTTCTCTTGCAGCAATTAAGTTTGCTGGTGACCCACTGGTCATGTTGTCAATGGTTAAAGCAGCTAGTGGATGGGTTTCCATGTCAGTCCCCAGGGGCCCACCATTATCTGCTCATGAACAAACAGTGTGTTGGAATCAGGGAATACCTGGACTTTCTCTCGGGTTCCTTGTTAGTTCTACAGCTAACTTTCCACCACAATTCTCCTTGCTGCTCACTGGTCCCATGACTGTGGACAGGAAGCCATTTGTTCTCATGATGTAGCAGGGCTTCATGAGTCCTGCATAGACCTAGCTAATGACCTGACCAAATTTGATACCATGCTATTTTGCAAGAAGAAAACTAGAAAGGATTCTCTCCTACTCACCCGTGCCCAATACCTCCTTTTTGCATGCCTGTGTTTTCATGTATGCTGATGTAGGTGCTGTCTGCACCTGTGCCTGTGTGTTTTCATGACTGAATGTCTCTCTGTGTGCATGAATGTCTTGCTGTGTATTTATATTTTCCTGTGTGTTTGCATATGCTTATACATGTACTTTCCCATACATGTGTGCTTGCATGTGTTTACATATGTATGCCCATATATGCACAGGGGAAGCCTTTACTTTCTGCCACACTCTGAAACAGGAGTGTGACCTCTGTCTCCACTGGATGGTCTCCTATGCCAGAACACCCATTTTCAGAGGGATCCTCTGGACTCAGGTATCTATAAGTCAGAAAGGGGATCAACCTTCATTTTCCAATTTTCACATATTCATGGGCAGGAAATATTAGCCTGGAATGATAGCAAAGGATAGCCATCCCTACCCAATCTCCAAGCAGTGCAGTTGTTCCTGGTGAGAGGTGGGTCTAGGAAAACATAGGAAACCAGCATATGTGCATCTTAAAATGTTGTAGTCACAGACTTTGTGTTTGTGTGCGTACCACAGTCCTTATTTTTTTAACTATTGTTGGAAATTAAATTGGGAGGCATTTCATGTTCCCTTATCTGCTTTTCTTATAATTGCCCTCTTTTACCTAGACAGGCAAAATAGCCAAAGATAAGGATTTCTAAATAAAGTATGCTTCCCTTTATTTTTATTGATAACACCTCATATGCTTTGTGTTTTAAATCCTACAAACTGTCCTGTCCACATTTTATTCTCACAAACACTGGTTAACTTCTCATTGTTCACATTGCTTAATAAAGAATGAAACTAAGACTTGTGGACATCCACTTTTTTCAAATTTATATTTAAAATATACCATATTTATCTGCATAAAATACAACCAGAATACCATATATATGAATACGTATTACTGTTCATTTGGAGATTTGGGAGTGGGGATAAAGTCCCTGTGTGTCACAGGTCCAACTCAAAGACTTTGAAATAACTGATTAGGGGCTAGAGAGTTGGCTCAGCAGTCAAGAGCAGTGCCTGCTGTTGCAGAGGACTCGGTTCCCAAGACCCACATGGCAGCTAACCATTGTCCATAACCCCACTTCCAAGGGATCTGACACCCTCTTCTAGCCTCTTTGGGCATTGCATGACATGGGTGCACTTACATACATGCAGGCAATATATTCACACACATAAAAAAAGAAAAATAGCCAGGCGTAGTGGAACACACCTTTAATCCCAGCACTCGGGAGGTAGAGGCAGGCATATCTCTGTGAGTTCAAGGCCAGCCTGGTCTACATAATGAGTTCCAGGACAGCTGGGGCTACAGGGTGAGCCTGTCTCAAAAAGACCAAAAACATAAAATAAAATAAAAATAAAAAATAAAATATTTTTTAAAAATAACATGAGTTATTTGCTATTTTAGTTCAGGTATAGACATTTGAAATGAAAGACCCACAAATCTTATTAAATATTTTAAATAAAATAGCAAAAAGCCCATTCTAAAATGTTGCTTTTAATTTTGTCTTTATTATTTAGCAAGATATCCTTGTGTAAATTTCTTTATATCTCAACAGTCATGAATAAGCAGTCACAATTTAAATATAGAGGGTCTTTTTTGCTATTGTTAATTTTCTTTGTTTCTTTGTTTGTTTGTTTGTTTGAAACAGGGTCTCCCTGTTGCCCCAGTTGG
>NW_008353490.1:8125192-8130192 GCF_000622305.1 Nannospalax galili
GCATGAACACACATGGCATGTTCCAACAGGTGTTGGAGTTCAGTGACCAGCGTATACCATTTTGCAGCACAGTGTTCTGCTCCACTGAAGTGGCTATTCACTGTGGTCAGAACAGAGACCCACTCCAGTCTGTATACTGAAACCCTGACCTGACCTCATCTTGTTTAGATAGAGGGTTGGAGAAGTGATGATGGTGACCTGTGGTCCATGGGGTAAACTCAGTTGGTGGAGTTAGTACTTCATGATGAGCTCACAAACACTGCAGAGAAAGGTTCCTAGGCTCTGGGCTCCTGGGCTTCTGGCTCCTTCTGTCTTCAAGGTCAAAAGAACAGAAACTTCACTCCTCCCAGATCTCTATTTCTATCCTTTCTCTCCATGTCTGACCCCTGCTGTCCCCACAAAAAGGGGCTTATGGTTACATCAGACCACCTAGACAACCCAGGAAAACATCCGCATCCAGAAGGCCTTAACTCACATCTTCAAAGTCCCTCTTGTCACATGAGGCAACAATGTATGCTGGCCCTGGGGATTAGGAAGTAGATTCTTTCATGTGACCACCTTGCATATGTTGTAACCAGCTATTCTTTCTACAGTATTTTCTTGAATCTGTGGGTTAAACATGCTTGATTGGCGCCCATCAGTTGCAGCATCTTAGAAATTCAACTGGTCCTTCCTTGTTGGCCAGTCGGACCCCATACCTGTTTAACATGGGCATTGTATTCTTCCTTTTCTTGCTATCTATATAACCAGATTCTTCCAAGTCATCCTGGCTTCTTTTCATAAGAAGTGCTGTTTAAAGTCCCAAGATGTCTACTTGTGATGTGCTTTCTTCTGGATATTCTAATTTAGGGCAGAGTATACCCTCTACTGTCTTAGGCAGCTGCTCTCATCTTACACATCTACTGTTTTAAGTCCAGAAATAAGTATTCTCACTGCTGCAATAAAATACCGAACAAAAACAACTTCAGGAGGTTTGTTTTGGCTCACAAATTCCAAGATATACTGCATAATGGTGGGGAGGTCATGATTGCTGGAACAGGGGGGAACTGGTTGCACTGTATTCACAATCAGGAAGAAAAGAGACACTAATGCTTAGCACACATTTCTCTTTGTTCAAGGAGGACCTCAGGGCTTGAACTGGCTCCATCTACATTTAGGGTGGGTCTTATCACCTCAGTTAACCCAGTTAGAAATTCCCCTATGGACATGTCCAGGGGTTTGTCTCCTAAGTGTCTAGAGCCTATCAAATTAACAGGCAATGTTAATCATTACCCAGGAGGTAGTAGAACTAGAACTTTCCATAATTACTCCTCTGCTTTTGTTTATACTACACATGGAAAAGCCTCAGAGCCTGAAGGCCACTCCTCCCAATGGTCTGACACAGCCACATGGGGCTTCTCCACCCTTTCTGTCAAGGCCTCTGTGCTCCTTGCAGCTCTATTCCTCCACTAATTTCTGCAGTCAAAGACTGACAATCCAGCAGATTCCCCAGGCAGGATTCATGGCATCTGTATTCCTGAATCTCTGCATGTTCGTAAACAATGTCTTTACATCAGTAATCAAATGTAAATGGATGGAAAATCTTCATTCATATTTTCCTCCTTGATTTTCTTGAAGATGATTGTCCATTGCTTTTATGATATGAGTCTCCTTGTCAAAATGCTGTGACAATTATCTTGTCCCTTTTCCTGTTGCTGTGATAAATACTCTGGCAAAAGCAGCTTAGGGACAAAGGGTTTATTCTGGCTCATAGTTCAAGGTAACAGTCTACCATGGTGGGGAAGTCAAGGCAGCAGGGTCTTGAAGCAGTGAGCAGACTGTATGCACAGGCAAGAAGAGAATGGTGTGGACTTGCTAGTCATCAGCTGGCTGTCCCCATTGTACACAGTTCAGAATCCCCTGCCTAGGGAATGGTCCTGTCCATAATTAAAATGGACCTTCCCACATCAATTGATATAATCAAGGCAGTGCCCCACAGTCATACCCAGAAGCCCATGCCCCAGGTGGTTCTAGATTCTGTCAAGTTGATTATAACTCACCATCAAAAAAACCTGCTTTTTCTCATATTTCACTCAGTTATTTTGGCCTTAGATTCCCAACCCATTTTTTGTTAGATTATATCTTGGTGTTTACCATTCTCTATTAAAAGTTTCAGATACAAGATACAAACTTTAAATATGTATGTTCATATCTTTTGGAAGTAATTATTATTTTATGAACAGTGTCCTGTTACAGATTTTGATAGTAGTCATTGCATTGCTTTGATTGTATTCTTCGTGGACTCCTGTAATAATGTGTTGGGTCCTTCCCTCCCTCCCTTCCTCCCTCCCTCTCTCCCTCTCTCCCTCTCTCCTTTCCTTCCTTCCCCCCTCCTTTCCTTCTTTCTTTCCTTCCTTTAATATCTTTATTTTTTCATCTCATATCTGAGCTTTCATGCTGGGGTATCCCCCAGTTCTAGTCCGTGTTTTTTTTCAGAATTTGTATCATCTGCTCCTGTTTTACACCTGATTTTGAAATACAAGATTTTATTTTCCTGAGTTTACAGGAACAATTTTTCTACCACTGTTGGAATATTATTTCTGTATCTTTTTCCTGTTTTTGTGAAATTTGCATGGAATTCGTTGCTTTTCGGTTGTATATTATGTAAAATCAGCTTCTTTGCATTTGTAGCATGTGTGACTTTAGGGTCTTCACCTTTTAGGTCAGAACTCCTCCACCTGTTGACTCAACTCACCTTGTACCCAGGAGTGTGGCAAACACTTTCTAAGAGCCTTTGGTTTCTTTCTTGACTTTATATGGACCTTTTCTTGTTTTTTCCATCTTTGCTGACCCATTAAATTTAATCCTGTCTCTAGAAATGACTCCTCAGTGTTAGGTTTGTCTTTGAAGAATATTTGATTGCGTAGTTTAAAAGACCATGAAGTTTAGCTTGACAAGTCCTTGAGACATTGTGCAGAACACACACACACACGTGTGTGTGTGTGTGTGTGTGTGTGTGTGTGTGTGTTTATGTGCCTGCTGTAGCTATGGGCAAAGCCTTCCCAGCTCTGACCACTGTTTCCAGTGCCCTGCTGTGATGTCCAATAAGTTATCCCTGGCTAATTTGCCTGTCTTAGGTTTTGCCATGCCCTCTGCTCCTACCAGACTGAGTTAGGTCTTCGTACTGGCATTGCTATGGTTATTTTCCAAAGAACTCTGTCCACTGTTGAGTTCCTGCTGTGACATGGCTACTGAGTTTTAGTGTCGATATTGTTCAGAGAGTTTTTCTTTTACTATCTTTAAACTCCCATGTGCTCTTTTTGCTTTGTAATAATGGGCTTGGAAAGATTTAGCAGCATAAAAGGAGGCTGCCTCAGTTTTCTTCCAGAAATTATAAAATGTACGGGTTTTATTCTGCACAGAATGAGTCATTTTTGAGACGTTTTCAGAGAGAAGTGAAATGATGTGACTTCCACATTTCCGGCTCTAGTCTATCAGTCACTGTGTGGAGTTGGGAAGCACAAGTGTAGAAGCTGAAGACCAATGGGAAAGGTTGGGGTATATTTAATTCTGATGGTGTGGCATGTGTTGCAACTATAGAAGGATGTAAACAAGATGAAGGAACCAGTGATGACTGGGGGTGAAAACTGATAGGATGGGGCTGCTATTTCCTGAGTCAGAAATAGAGGGAGAAATGGGTCAAGGAAGGAAGTAGACATACTTCTGTTTGAGATGTGTCTTATCTACCAAGCAGGGGGAACTGTGGAAGAGAAGCCAGCAGAGTTTGGGGATCAGGTGATAGTCAGGCATGGACACAGGGTTATAAACCGTATGACAGAGGAGTGTGGCTACAGAACCCAGGAGTCCCAGTCCTGGTCTCAGCAAAAGCAAACACATCTTGAAAAACACAAATGGAAGAGAGAAATGAGCTGTCATGAAGGTAGTAGAAAAATTATGAGTAATTATTTTTTCCTAGAAAATATTTAAAAATTCATTTTTAATGTATTCCGATAGAGGTGAGATGTGCCTGACCACTGCTAGTGAGAGCAGGCCCAGGACAGACCCAGGACAGACCACTAGCTCAGAAAACAAGTGAGAACCTATGCTGCTAGAAATTTGCAGCTGAAAGAAAGAGAAGGAAAGATGTTCAGTGCCATCACACTACCAGAACAGAGGTGGCACCAGACAGAGCAGGTGTCCTAATGTCCTTAGGAGCGAAAGTCAGTTGACCTGTACTTATATTTCCAAATGGATCCTTTGCTCCCACTAAGAAGTTGATAGGAATGGAAATCTTAACTTGATTATGTGAGAGTCAACATCGCTCTGAACATGCCCATATGTGTCATATGACATGGCCAAACAGGGGTTAGAGAGACTGTGCAAAGCGAGTAGGAACAGGTAGGTAGCTGAGGTGAACTGTTGGGACACGTCAAGGGTGTTGGGACTATGCTGCCCTTGATGACCTCACAAATGCTCATCCAAACTCATTTAACTGAATATTGATATTGGTTTATCTTATGGTATGCTTACTATAGCTCAACATGCCTACTATTCAACTAAAAGATTATAATTGATTATGAATACCACAGAACAGCTGACTCACCCTACCATTTCTATATAGAAGATTCCAGATGGTAGCATAACTTTATCCAACTACCTGCTTTCCATCTCCAGTGGGAAACCACTGATTTAGAACACAGTGCATATCCTCTTGGACAGATCATGTCTATTGAGGACCATGAAAAATAGTGCTTGCCTAGTTGGAAACTGAGGCAGGATTAGAACAATAACTCAGGATGTATCTCAGGTAGCTGCAGGAAGAGAGGGTCAATGTTATTAAACTAGACATCTAGACATAATGTCTTGCTGAGTAGAAACAGCTCCACTGGGTAAGAGTGAAAATCAGTTCACTCTATTGTAGTGAACGACAAATGGACTTTAAGGCTGGCAGAGAAAGTAGGTCAAACACAAAGACTCTTGGATCCAATAGCTCAGAATCCAAAGTAGTTCTTAAGAGAGGA
>NW_008353490.1:8135192-8150444 GCF_000622305.1 Nannospalax galili
GGCTTTCTAAAATGAATGACCATATTATGAATATAAATTGTACAACATATATCAAAGAATGCATTTCATACACTCGAGTCTGCAGTTCATTAATTGGCTTTAGCAGACACAGAATGCAGGCATCTGTAATCCCAGTGGGCCCTGCTGGTAGGTGGGAGCTGGAGACTGGAGAATTTCTGGAAACTCAGTGTCCAACTAACCAGGCATGCACAGCAGTGAATAAAAAGCGAGACCTTGTGTCAAGCAAGGTGGAAGCTAAATATCCACATTCAGAGTTGTCCACTGTGCTCTACATGTGCACCATGGGGTGAGCACTCTCTCTCTCTCTCTCTCTCTCTCTCTCTCTCTCTCTCTCTCTCTGGAGACTGGAGAATTTCTGGAAACTCAGTGTCCAACTAACCAGGCATGCACAGCAGTGAATAAAAAGCGAGACCTTGTGTCAAGCAAGGTGGAAGCTAAATATCCACATTCAGAGTTGTCCACTGTGCTCTACATGTGCACCATGGGGTGAGCACTCTCTCTCTCTCTCTCTCTCTCTCTCTCTCTCTCTCTCTCTCTCTAAATAAACAATTAACTTTAGTAATAAGCACAAGATGGTAAATGCCAATTTGGGGGTTGGATCAAGTTCCCTGTGTTCATATTCTACAATTCACAGGATTCTCAGGACACGAGTATGTCAAGAATATTACAAATGTTTAGACTTTACTTTTTTAACTTTAAAAAAAATAAAAAATTTTATTGAGAATTTCATACATGCATATAAGGAGAAAGAGTACACTTTTGTTTGTTTTTTTGAATATCTTTCTTTTGGGAGTTTCAAAAAGCCTACTTTTATTAATAAATATATATTTGCAGTGGTATGCACACTCAAGAAAAACCATGCAAAAAAGAAAGGTATTTACTAAAGTTCTTGTTCTTTCTGTATATGGAGTATATATTTATTTCAAAATTATGAGCAAAGCTATTATTTTCCCATCTTGAAACCAAAGAGTGATCTCTTGGTTTTTACGGACACATTACAGTTGTATATAGCACAATCAGAAATCATATATAGGACCAGTGAGATGATTCAGTGAGTAAAAGTGCTTGCCTCCAAGACTGATGACCTGAGTTCAGTCATGGTAGAAGAACAGATTCTCACAAGTTGTTCTCTGACCTCCATACCTCCACATGTGCACCATAGCAAGTAAAGAGTAAATAAATAAACAATAAAATAAATAATATAACTACATATATACATATATATCACAAAGATTAGAAATTTCAAGTGAAGTGCCTCACTCTTTTAAGCAGATATTTTAGTTTAATGTCCTTTTTCATATATTACACAACTATGTGCATAGAAAGCACACTAATGAGTACACATGTCTTTGTGATACGTTCTGATACTTTAATGTGTCCTGAATTATCATTACGTAATTTATTTTGTAAATGCACAGAAAATGTGTGATAAGAATTATTTCTATGTATTTTTTCCATTTTGAAACTATTTTCATATTAGTTATATTTTTAAATTTGTGCGTGAACCAGTGATTGTATGTGTGTGCACATTTCAGGAGCTTATGTGGAATAATTGCCTCCAATAGACAAGACTAAGGAAGTCTGTTTCCTCCAGTACAAATATCACGAACTGTGTAGAGAGGAGAGCCTTTCTCTCTTATAATACCAATGTCCTTTTGAAACTATAAGACTAGAGACATCATATTCATTAAGCCCCTGTTGGAAGCACCCTGTGTATCAAGGCTTCTGTTGAGTTCCAGAATGATTACAAAAATTCAATAAGCCGTGTATGACAGTGGCCCTTGGTTGACAGAGATGAAAGGTCTGTGTTAGCACAGAGTATGGAAAGAGAGAAAATAAAGGGGAACCAAGACTTGGTTGGTGGCACAGAGGCACCTGGGTTCCATCTGGCCAGGAGGCTTCATAGGGCAGTGTAGCCTAGGAGGGAAGACAGGTGCTGGATGGATGGGCAATGGGCAGCCAACACAAGGGGACTTTGCAGGAAGAGAGAACAGAAAGACATGGAAGAGCCTGGCATGCTCTGTGGGTTCCGCCTCATCTGCTCCACTCTAGGGAAAAGTTGGACACAGAGCAGAGGCTGGAGGGAGGTGCCCTGGGTCAGTGCAGCAAGGAGAAGCCAGGAATCAGGGAGAAACATGAGATTCTGCACGATTGCTAGTTTCCTAAGGTGGATGGCCCCTCAAGGCCAATAATATCAGGGCTTGCCTGGGGTAGCAATGTATGACTGATTTCTAAAGTCCTTGAGATTACCAAAGACCTCGCAGGTTCGTGAAGAAACTTGGAGGTCCTACTTTGATAACACTCTCACAGAAACAACTTCATACAATGCCAGGAAAACCACATATGGCCCACTGAGGATGAGACCACCTTGGAAACCAACAATTTATTTCCAGTTAAAGTAAAGAGAAATCTATGCAACAATATAAAGCAGGAAGGACAATGTGCAAATCAGGAAAGGATATCTTTATGTATGTATGTATGTATGTATGTATGTATGTATGTATGTATGTGTCTCTTTGAGACCGTCTCTCTGTAGCCCTAGCAGGCCTGGAACTTACCATGTAATCCAAGCTGACCCTGATTTCACAGAGATTCACCTGCCTCTGCCTCCCGAGTGTTTAGATTAAAAGCATGTACCACCATGCCCAGCGGGATATCATCTTTAAATAAAATAACCAAGATAGGGATTTCTACATTGGAGTCCGATAATTGTGGTCCAGTTCCTCTTTTTATAACATAGGTGTCTGTCTGTATCTTCATCTCTCTGTCTCCATCTGTTTTTATCTCTCTGCTTCTTTGTCTTTTTCTATCTCTGTGTGTCTGTCTCTGTCTTTGCCTCTGCCTCCATCTGTCTGTCTTGGTCAGGTTCTCTGTCTCTTTGTCACCACCTCTCTCACACATTTAGAAGCAAAACACAAATTATCTTGGGTAAAGCCATTGGGCATATCTTTGCAAACTTAATCTTAGCCATACTAACCTATTTATCTGAGAGTAGGAAAAGAAATAAATGTTGCAACCGATCAGAATTTCTGCTCTTTCAATATGTCTAACTGAGAGGCAAATTAGTAACAAATCAGCTGCAGCAAAAGTTCAGGAAGGAAAAGGGTCAGTCACATCCCAGAGGGACAGAGATGGGATGCTTGTGTCCAATTCCAAAGGAGTCAGTTAGGTCCCTGAGGGACAGGTAGGTAAGGTTCAGATCCAAATCTAGGCACAAGAGTCTGAGACAGTTGTAGGAAATGGAATTAGTCACAATCTATTTACTATTTACCTCAAAATAAGACATTTCTTGTGTCTTCTGTGTGTTGAGCGTTGTGCCTTGGGTTTGCAGCGCAGTCCCACATTCTGAGAATCTCTGGTGATTTTCCTGGACCCACCCTGGCAGATGCTGCCATCCTTGTTCTAGCTGGGAAGGACTCTTAGCTTAGCAAGGAGGTACATCACCAGAACTTGGAGTTTCTTCCCCCCTGATTCAGGTCCATCTCTACATGCTGTGATACAAAAATTCAGGGGGTGTCTGACACCAGGAAAGACAGTGAACATGGACAGTATCTCAGGATGGAGTGCTTGACTCAGGCACAGTTGTACTAAATCAACTTCTAAGCACTTATACCTACGCATAGTAAAAAAGTTTTCTCAAATGCTCATTTTCTTCCTGTTTAAAATATGATTAGCAGATTGAGCATCAGGATTAAATAAATATGCAGGCAATACTGCAGTGTGGTATGTGCGGAATAAATTTCATCACTAAGACTCCACGCTGCTGTCGTTACTACCAGGCAACTTTTTCTGGCATTCATTTCTCCTGCATTCTGAACAGCCATTTGTAGCACTGACTTCTACAATTTTGGAGTAAATTCCTGAACTGCATAAAGGAGCTTTAGTTGACTCAAGAATCTAGTCATGAACTGTGGGTCTTGTCGTATGGTTTTGATCCAGGTGCTGTGAAAACTCACATTTATCTCCACTCGGGGATATTTGATCTGCAAATCTGTGTAGACTGTTATTTCTTTGACAATCTTGATGTCTCAAGGGCTGTTCTTTAGGGGCAAAGGGGCAAAAGAAAAGATGACAGATATTTACACCACGGCCGCACTGTGGGCAGAAGATGGGGCCCTCAATAAGGAGAGTGAGCGGCAAATTGATCCTGTAGAGATAGCCTCTTATCTTCCCTTATCTATGCTTTTTTTTCTATTTCAAAAAATGATTGTTTTAAATCTATATTTTGGGAAAGAGTATGAAAACTTGAATGTTGGTACATAATTTTCCATGCAAGTTGCATTGCAAAGCAAAACTATGTGTAGCACACATTTCTGTGTTCTTGAAGCTGAACATAGATCGGGTGTGGAGACAAGACTCTCACTTTGATTTGAGTTGGGCAAGTACCTGCTTCTTGATAAGTTGTTGGTCGTTGCAGGATCAAGCTCCAAACAAGTAAATCAATTTCTATGTTTCTCGGTTGTTTAAATCTATTGGTAAGGCTGATTTGGAATTTGAAGAGCTGATATGGCTTGCTGATGCATGTGTCTTCTGTGTATACTTTAACATCTGTGACCATCTACATACCGCTCTAGACTCCTCTGTGTACACCCAGAGTCCTCTAATGACAGGGCAGACTCTTTACAGTGAGTACCCACCCAGGTCTGCTGTCCTTTCCTTCCTGCTCCCGCATGCACCCTGTCTTACAAATTCTGAATCAGGGAGATGAGCAATGACTGTGAGCCATCTCAGCTATAGCTCAAATTAAGACTGTATTAAATCACAGGAACCTGTTTTTAAGCACACACTGTGAGCCTAGTGAACACCAAGTACCACGCTGGTGAGGAGCCATTGGTTCAGGGAGAGGACCAATGCACAAATGAGGCCCCCAAGTGTGGCAGTGCTTGCCCCTGAACCAAAAGGAAGGAGACAGTCACCAGAGGTCTTCTCAAGGACATGTAGGGGAGTCTCCATGTTATGACTAGGATACAAAGTATCTCCAAGGCTTGTGTTTTGAAGGCTTGGCTCCCAAGGTGCCAGTGTCCAGAAGTGGGGCTTTGGCAAATAATCAGATTATGAGGATTCATGTAAGTCAAATTCACTGGTGTGAGGCCCACATACTCATGGCTTTCAGGCACACTGAGACCCTCCCTCCTCATACTGTCCTTACAATGGACCAATGGATACAATATTCCTCCAAACTACAATTTAGAGAATAAAGATATTTATCTGGGTTTTCCAACAGAGCTTATGATGATGAGGAGGGGTACTTATAAAAGCATAGACACCCTTGGGCTTTTTCCTCTACATGTTGGCTGAGTCTTTCAGATCTGCAGCCACCGCCACGCCCCCAAGATGGTAAAGCCCCACTTTCTCTCTCGCTTTTTAGGAGTCACCCCTTAGTCTTGCCCCCTCATGCAGTTAAGGCTGATTGATTGGGTGGGAGGGGTGACTGTCTCGCTCTTCCTTGCCCTTTCTATGGCGTGTCTTAGGGTTCAAATAGTTTGCAGTCAATGGAGGAGGGGAAGAAGACATCTATCTATTGCTGGTCCTCTGGGGGACACACATATCCAGCACTCATCAGTAGATTCCTAATATGAAGGCATTACTGGGGGTTGATGAGAGTCTTGGAGAAACATCTGGGTGGATGAATCAGGTCATTTGGGGGGGCATGACTTTGAAGGGTCTGTCTTCTGTGGGCTCCTTCCTTCTCTCTGTCCCTGCTTCCATGATGTTCTGCCTTGCCACCTCCACCCCCTCAGAGTTATGGAACCAGCTAATCATGGACTGAAATTTCTGAAACTATGAGCCAATATGAGTCTTTTTTCCTGTAAATTGTAATCTTGAATTTTTTGTCATAGCAATCCAAAGCTAAATAACAAAGCTAGATTAAGAAATCAGATCAGAGGCCACAGGGGGACCAGACCAGTCCAATGGGATATGGGGAGAACCACCTCAAGGATACAGGAAAGCTATAGCACTTGGGAGGAGAGAGATGGGGGCGAATCCATGAAAGGAGGAATAGACTTGGAAGACTCTACAAGTGTGCAGAGGAAAAACCTCTCCCATAGGGAACCAAACAAGGGCTTTTCTAGGTCTGCTCTTAGAAATAAATGGAGACTGGGCTGGGGAGATGGGGTAGTTGGTAAAGTGTTTGTCTGGCATCATGAGGCCTTGAGTTTGAATTCCCAAAACCCATGTGAAAAGCTAGATATAATAGAGCATACATGTAATTCCAGTGCTGGAGGG
Organism: Nannospalax galili; assembly: GCF_000622305.1. Taxonomy (NCBI): domain Eukaryota; kingdom Metazoa; phylum Chordata; class Mammalia; order Rodentia; family Spalacidae; genus Nannospalax; species Nannospalax galili. Next base: position 8,141,442 of record NW_008353490.1, read on the forward strand.
TAGAGTCAGCAAGAAACATGGGGCTTGCTGGCCAGCTAGTCTAGCCTAATGGTGAGCCCCAAGTTCAGTGAGAGACCCTGTCTTAATAAATGAAGTGCAAAGCAACTGAGCCAACACCCAACATCAGTCTCTGACCTTCATGTGCATGCACTCACAAGTGTGTGTGCACTAATATGCATATATGTATGCACACCCCCCCCACACACACAGTGGTGGGGGAGTCACAGATCCTGTGCTCCTCCACCTTCTCTGTGCATCAGAGACATGTACCATCTTCCTAGGACTCAGTACTATTTTGGTTGATGTTGAGGTGTTCATAAATCCTAAAAGACTTGATTTGATCTCACTGAAGCTCATAGACTACTTTTCAATATATGTCAATCTCAGAATTAATAAAGTGACATAAGAGATTCATGAGAAAATTTTCACATGCTTGGAGGCAAAGGACCCAGCAGAAGTTGGGAGTGTGGATGGTTCTGTGCCAGGTATCTACTTGCTCCCGCAAGCAGCATTCGAAGTTGAGTGTTAATTGTTTGGCTTAAAAGTGTAATCTATTTTACACTGCTGAATTAGCAATACTTAGGCATATTATGCATGCTTTAGTAAAGAGAGCAGCTTAGTTAAGCTCCAGCACGTGACTCCAAGGTTTGTGTTTGAAATCAAATGTGATCTGGGTAAGCCAGCCAACCTGTAGGGACCCGAATTGCTATCACATAAATTTAGCATCTGTTTTAGGCAATGCTGAAATGACTGTATTTTACTCATAAAATATTTACACACTACATTGTTGCTCAGTGCCAACTGGATGAATTTCCTACCTCAAGAAGCCAATGAGTTTTCAATGTGCTAAATTTAGCTCAGTGTCCATATGTTCATTTTTTAAATATAAGAATAGGTCATGAATATACAATATTTCTTTCTTATTAAAACTGTGATACCAAAGTTAAAAAGATTATGAACAGAAAGCAGAGCGATTCAGAGTGCATATGCTAACTTTTGGTAGGCATAATAGAGCTGATACTGAAGCCAACAGAAGATACCTGGAGTCTTCTAGTGGCCTTCTGACGTTCCCTGAACCTCTTTTGAACTCTGTATTCAATTGTGAAGTCTACATGCTGAGAATGTGAAGATTCTATATGACATACACAGAAGGATTTCTTCAGATTATATATAACATAAAAAAGTAAGTGTTGCTTAGCTTTTTGGTTTGAAATGACCTAATACTAGACATAGAAATGAGTTTGTAGAAATTAGTCAGGAGTCCTGGGAGAGTGGCACACCTGCATTGCATCTCCAGTGTCATCCCTCACAATTTTCAGTTGATTTGCCCATGCTGTGTCATATACACATATGCACATGTACATACACACACACATACACACATACACACACACAAATACATAAATAAATGTAATTAAAAAAAATAAAGGAAATCTGGAGAGGGGTCAGCTGTGGCTGGTACAAAAGATAACTCATTTCAAAGGTTTAACACCCAGTATATTGTGGGGAATATGACAAACCTTGATGTCTTTTGACAAGGATCAGCAAATGAACTGTGCACTCTAACAACAGGGAGGTGGCTCTGGTGACTGACATGGGAAACTCCCTCAGCCCCTTTTGACAGTTGATCTGAAAATAAAGCTGGAAAAAGCCACAAAGGACCACACTTCAGCCACAGGGGAGCATGGCAACTGAGTGGATGTTATGCCAGGAAAGGACATTGCAGTAGGTTTCCCTGTGGCCACAGAATCCACTGGAGTGGCCAAGCTGGCAATATCAGGTAGGATGCTGGGAACTGTTCAGCCCAAATATAGAGCAGAGATCTGTTCCATGAGCCATCAAGGAAGGGCAGCAAGACATCAGAGCTCTTTGCAAGAAGGCCCAGACATGACTCCTGGCAATACCAAGACACTCCTTGGAGATGACCCCAAGGTTGTCCACATCACTTTGGTCCCCTTCCATTTGCTCGCATATTCCACTAGCATCCATATGATTTACCCACTAATACCTTCCCATCTTCAGGGAGAGGTAGCCATTATTCCAGCTACAACTCAGGGAAACTATTTGTAATCATTAGCTAACTCTATGAGACAAAACATCCCAGGCTGTGAAATAAACAACATTGCTGATTCCTCACCATTGCCAAGATCAGAGATTTGTGGTAGATGGCCAGATATCTCTCAGTGTCTTTGTATGACTGTCCTTCTGCATGTGTCTAGCTCCCAAATATTTTCTACATTTTTGGCCTTTGGAACGGAGTAGGCTGCTAAGAGGCCCAAGGACATTGTGAGTTTTAGCCAAAAAACTGGTTACTTTTCTTTGGGGTCTTTTTACCCTAACTGCCTAGCCAATTCCTACCTCCTATTCCTATCACACCATCCTCTGAAGAGGTTACCCAAATTGCCAATAGGAAATCGGGACGCAGACTGCTCTGGCTTCTTCCATGCTGAAGAGGGACACACGGTCAGGCAATTGGAGTATCCCTTTAGTGGGTCTATCTAAAAGACTCCCAAATTGCATAACTCTTATCTCTAGGGCTAAAAGAAAGTCCTTGAATTCTGATTAGGAGATGTGAAGGGGAAGTAAAGGCAGAGTAATTAGCATTACAAGTTCTAGAAAGGGAACTAGAAAAAAGTCAGAACAGGGCAATTTTCAAATGGTCATATGAGAGTCCAGTGGAATTTCTTGACAAGGGCTTCCAAAAGCATCCCTCTATTGGGTTCCTCCTCATTTTTCTTTTGCCTTCCACGGCTGGATTCTAGAGTGATGGATTCAGGATTTGTTTTCAGGTATTTCGATAGCTGTTGGAGTGGTTAGAATTAGTGTCAGTTCCCTCTCAAAGGCTTTGAGATAACTGAGGGGTTGCTGAGGTATATGTATGACCTGAGGGTATGCACACTGTAACTTTTAAAACTCCAGTAGAGCGTGATGCATCAAGGCTTCCTCATGGCAGTGAAGACACGGAGTCCTGGAGCAGCTGGCCAAGTGTACTTCTCCCTACCCACAGAGGGAGTTGGCTATCAGACAGAAGGGCCCTCACAGGGGGCTCCCTGATCCTTTCAGCCTTCCCAAAGCACAGCTCTACTCTAATGCCAGTTCCCACACAGGAACATTCCACCATTCTCTTTACCCGGAACAAAGTCAGCAAGCCAGACACCCAAGTAATACAAGTCCTCTTTCACAAATCCTCCATGAATGATGTGTGTGGTCTCCTGACTCCCTCCTGACATGACGATCACCTCCCCAGAAAGCAGGCATGTGGGCTCCTGGAAACTCAACCCACTACTGTTCAGCTTCTGGTGAGCACAGATGGGAGACACTCTGCTCTGCCCACACACGGCCATGACCTTCCAACCTTCTCAGCTGCCAGGAGCCATTCTGGTGCTCAGTCTTTGTTCATAGTTCACTAAATGCTGTGCTGCAATTCACATGCATAGGATTTTCAGTCACTGCTGCCTCAGCCATGTGGGCCATTGGGCAGTATTCTGAACAAAGAGACATCTCTTTGACTTCTCTTACCTTATATTAGCAGGACCCTGTGTCAAGTGGGTTCTGAGGTGTGATTACAGGGCATGATTAGGAAATATTGGGCTAGAGAGACGGCTTAGCATTTGGGGGCACTTGCTGATCTTTCAAAGGAACCAAGTTTGGTTCTCAGCACCCACTTCACATGGCTCACAACAACCTATAACTCTACTTCCAGGGGATCTGGCACCCTCTTCAGTACACCTCAGGCACCATCCCCCATACATGACATCCACTCTTGATACATATTAATAAAAATAATTCTTAAGAAAATAATTGCACTGTAGTCTGAACATGAAAAGTCATCCCTATGGGATTGTGAGTTGAAGTTGGCTAAGTTCCCAGTTGCTGGTGTTATTTGGGGAAGTGAAGGAGATTTTAAGAATTGGGGCTAACGTGGGGAAAGTAGATCCCTGGGGAGGGTCCTTGGGTGCTGTCTTTGAGTTCCTGACCCTTTTCTGGGTCTCTGCTTTGTTTTCTGGCCACCAATGATACGGACTATGGAAATCCTTGGAACAGTGAGCAAAATAGTCCTTCCTTCCTTAAGCTGTTTCTGTCAGGCAGGTAGATGCTTATTTTGGAACACTGGGATGAGGGTTTTTCTGGGAGTCTCTTTTGAACAGTTACTCGTTATTTTTCATACTTTAGACAAGAAGACTCAGTGAGACTAAAATCTCAACAGCTGTTTCCTAGAGGACATAAGTCCCTGCCTTTTGACCCTGTGCTTATTAGTTTTAATCATCAATCTTGAGGATTAATGAGTCTTAATGAGGAATTGTTTTGATCAGATTGGTCTGTATGGGCATGTCTGTGGGGAGTTGACTTTATGTGTAATTAAGGTAGGAAGGCCTACCCCAGATGTAAGCAGCAACATTTCATGGGTTGGGCCCTGTGTAAGAGCAGACAAAGCTGGCTGAGTATTAAGCAAGCAAGCAAGGATCCATGTGTTTATTCTTCTCTCTCCGCACTTGACTGTGGACGTGGTGCTTTAAAGCCTGTCTTGACTTCCCAGGAATAATGGATTGTAGCCTGGAATTGTAATCCTAATAAAGTCTTCCTTCCCTAGGTTACTTTTGGTCAGGGTAATTTTTCCCAGCAACAGGAATGAAACTTGACCAGACTCTAAGTTGTCGCTACTTTTCCAGAGACCATATGTTCCCAGATCATCTCTGCTTCTTCCTGGTGCCTCAGTACCTCTTGTTTAAATTAAACGTGGAGGCACTCCCAGCCCCACCTTCACACAGCTAATCTCTTCCTAACCCTGTCCAGCACGTCTCAGTTACAACGCTCAGTCTGTCTCTTCTTCATTCCACTCACTGTCAGGGCCTGTGACTTCTCCTTGGATTGCCATGGCAACCATTCTAGTCTACCTTCATACTCTCCTGACTCCCACCACTTTCCTTTCTCCTCTAGACTGCTTTCCGTGTATTGGAAATGTGATGGCCTTCCTCCTTCCTTCAGAGCCCTGCCATTGCTTTTGTCAGTTGCCTCAGTATAATGGATTTTTTTTTTTCTGGGGGCTGTGAGCAGTTAGAAAGTCTGCAATGATTCATCTCAGAATTGCCTAAACTACATTCTGAGTACACAGTAGGTATGCATTAAAATGTGAGTAAATTTTCTTCATGAATTTTAAGGTGTACTGGCATAATGATATGTATATGATATCCCTCTGCACAAGTGTGGCCAGACTGAAGGAAGAGAAAGAAGCCCCCTGTGATGGTTAATCTCCATCTGTTTGCCTAGTTCTAAGGAGGCGCATCTCTGTGTGTATTCAAAGGACTGTAACTGAGGAGAGAAAACTGTCCCTGAATGTGGTGGCACCATCCCATGGGTTGAAGTTCCAGACTGAATATGAAGGGTAAAAGGAGAAAGTGAGCTGAGCACCAGCGTTCATCTCTATCTGCCTCTTGACTGTGGACGCAATGCTATCAGCCCTCTTGGACTCCTGCCACCATGCCTTCCCACCATGATGGATTGTACTTTCAAACCATGTGACATACTGTGCTGAATAGCTTTAGTTGTCAACTTGACACACCTGGGTTGAGCAAATCTCAAGAAAGCAGGCTGAGCACAGGCCAGAGGAGCAAGTCAGTAAGCAGCATTCCTCCATGGCCTGTACTTCAGCTCCTGCCTCAGGTTCCTGTCCTGAGTTCCTACCTTGGGCTCCCCTAGTGATGAACTGTGACCTGGGAGATGTTAGCCAAGTAAACCCTTGCCCCCCGCTCTCAAGTTTGTATTGGTTAGAAAGTTCTGTCACAGCAATTGAAGGCAAACTAGGATCCATACCCTTCCTTCTTTAAAGGGTAACCGGCTTTTGTCAATTATTTTGTTATATCAATGAAAAAGTTTATTGAAATCGGGTCAAACACTGGACACTGAGGTGTAGACAATCACAGTATGAGCTTTGGGAGTGTAGGAATTTATGTTTGGCAAAGAAAAGGTATTTATGTTTCACAAAGAATTTCATTCTTCAAATAGTACAGCAAATGCTGGAGAATTTCAGTGTTTCATAGTGGCAAAGTAGATTACATAAGATTAACTCTTCCACCAAATACAGTTATAAACTCTGGACAAACTATTTTAAAGTATCTGAAGGCATGTAAGAATCATCAGACAGAAGAAATTGAAGAATCTTAAAACCTGAAGCATACTACAAGGAAAGCCTCACAGTTCCATCTTTCCTGTCAGCATCAAACCTGACTTCAGTGTTTCCAGGTTATGGAGTCAAAGCTCAGGCAATAGGGAACACTTCTTCAAGAGCTAGATATAAGATATATTTGGAAGATCTTAGGGGTACAAAAGTCAAGAGAGATAATCTCGGAAAAAGAAAGGCCTGTAGAGAGGGCAGCCCTGATAGGGGATGTTAGAGCTGCACAAATTGAGAAAAAGAATCTAAGAAAGGAGAGACCTACAGAGAGAACAGCCCCACTGGGGATGTTAGAACTGAAAAAGCTTCAAGGAAGAGTCCCTAAGGACAAGGTCTGCAGAGAGGGAAGCCCCAAAAGATGGGTGTCATCTTCCCTCATCATTGTTAATTCCTGGCTTCACATGCTAGGACAAGTTTGAAGGGTCTCACGTCATGATGTCAGCTGCAAGACCCAGAGATCTTAGAAGAGATCTCTTAGGAGCTTCCTATTACAGGAAGCCACCCTATGATATGAACTAAATATTTACTTCAAGTTTCCCATTAGGACTCAAGAGAGATGAGCCTGGGACACAGAAACATGCTCCAGGTCTGAGACCCATGTGCTATGGGCACAGGCTCAACATACCTAAGTACACACACACACACACACACACACACACACACACACCTCTCAGTGGAGCAACAAAAATAATCCATTTACAAGATTCAGGGGATCTCCTAGAAATTTGGTTTTATGCCAGAAAAATAACTACATTCCAAAGAAAAAGAATCCAGAGTACCTACAAGTACCTTCACTATGCCCAGTACATGGTAAAATTTTAAATTAAAATGCTACACACAAAAAATAGGAATAGGAAATGCATGCTCTAAGGGTAACACAGTCAATAATAACAGACCTACAAATGACTCAAATTTTTGAATTTGGGTAAGACCAAAATAGCTGTGATAGGTGTATTTAAGAGTCTGTGAAGTAAATGGGTAAGAAGATAAACTCATTTGCAATGATAGAAAATTCAGTAGATAAGAAAGAAGCAATAGTTAGTAGCAGGGCACAACAGGAATCATAAACTTGAAGGCAGATTAGTGAAAATAACACAAAGCCTTGCACGGAAAAAAATAACTGAAAAAAACAAACACAAACCAGCAACAACACAGAGCTCTTAACTTGGAGCGTCATCAAGGGATCAAATGTAAGTAATATGAGTCTGAAAAAGAGTGTTAAAAATTAAGGGAGAAAAACATACAAATAATTTCACAAAACTTTCAAAATGTAACCCAAAACATCAATTCGCAGATCCATAAACCCCTGTACTAGTTATTTCTCTGTGGCTGTGATAAATACCATGACTAGGGCAACTAAGAGATGGAAGAGTTTGTTTCAACGTACAGTTCCTGAAGGGTGCCCACAATGGAGCAGTAAGCTGCTGGTATGGCAGCAGGGGCTGAAAGCTGAGTGCTCACATTTTCAATAGCGAACATGAAGCAGAGAGAGAGCAAGCTAAGTGGGGCAAGGCTATGAACTCTCAGAGCCCATTCCAGGTGACACACTTCCTCCAGCAAGGCTACACCTCTTAAAGATTCTATGACCTCCCAAAGAGTGCCACCAACTGGGGGACCAAGTATTTAAATACTTGAGCCTATGGGGGTTCATTTACCAGTAAAACCATCACAATTCAAAACAAAGTCAGTAAATGACAAAAAGAATCACATTAAGTGTGTGACTGCAATCTCAGCACTTAGAAGGCCTAGGCAAAAGAATCGCCATGAGTTTGAGGACAGCCTGGGCTACATAGCAAGGCTCCATCTCAGAAAAAAAAAAAATCACAAAAATACCATAATAAAATATATCAAAATTAAATTGATAAAAACAAGTGCTAGAAAGAAAATTTTACAAGTAGCCGGAGGAAAAAAATCCAGTACATGGGAGAGAACAAAGCCTCTTCTCATTAGACAACAATTCCAACTAATAACAATGAAATGACTTCTTAAACATTGTAAGACAGAATAAAACAATGCCAACCAATACAACGTTCATAGCATACCTCCCAAATAAAGACAAAGGTATTTCCATATAAGAAAGGCTTATATAATTTGTTCCCTGGCATCTCACTGTGTAAGAAATACTAAAACAAAAAATTTCTATGAATAGAGTCAACATGATATCATAGCAAAATAAGGTTCTGTTGGTACAAACATCCAAAATGTACTGAGTGTACCAAGTGGTACATCTTCTAAGGGTCTTATGTTAAACATGCAGCAGTTTGTACTATTGACCATAAGAAGTAATCGTCTAAGAGAAAAGACCTTTACAAAGAGAAGGGGAGTTAGAAGCCAATAGAAAAGAAAAAAAACTACTGAAACTTATTTGATTAAGTAATAAAAAGATAGTAGAGGAGCTAGAGTGATGACTCGGGATAAGTGCACTGACAGCTCTTACAGAGGACCTGGGTTTGGTTCCCAGCTCCCACATGGCAGCTAATAAGCATCTGTAAATCTAGTTCCAGGGTATCCAACACCCTCTTCTGGCCTCTTTGGGCATTGCAGGCATGGATGCACCTACAAACATATAGGCAAATGACTCATACACATAATTATTTCTAAAGATAGTAGAAAAAAGAAATAGAAAGAAAATGCAAAGGAAAACAATAAGGTGATAAGTTTATATTTAACTGTATTAGTAATTACATTGACTGTTAATGACTTGGCACAATTTTTAAAAGGAAGAAATTGTTAGAAATTCAGAAAAAGATGTGCTCTTTATGAGAATTATATTATGATTTATTTATTTTTATTTTACGTGTATGAGTGTTTTGCCTGCATGTATGTAAGTG
>NW_008353490.1:8150790-8164939 GCF_000622305.1 Nannospalax galili
AAGTGTACTACATATGTGCAGTGTCCACTGAGGTCAGAAAAGAGCATGGGATCCCCTGGAACTGGGGTATGGATGGTTGTTAGCCACCATGTGGGCGTTGGGAACTGAACCTGGGTCCTCTGCAAGAGCAGCCAGTGCTCTTAACCACTAAGCCATTTACTAGACCTGAGAGGTACTATTTTAATATAAAATTAGAAATGTCAAGAGTCAAAGTCTTTATCATACAAACACTAAATAAAAGCAATCTACTATAGCTGTATTAAGAGCCAGGAAAAAAGGAACCCAAGCTAAGGTGTTCATTGCTATATGTGTAAGTATAAGCACATGTGCACATTTGTGCCATGTGGAGGCCAGAGTTCTAGGTCCACATCTTCCTCTACCAGTCTCCACCTTACTTTTTGAGACAGGATCTCTCTCTATATCTGCAGCTCACTAATTATACTACAATGACTGGGCAGTAAGTCCAGAGATCCTCCTGTCTCCTCCCCAGAAATGAGAATACAAATGATAGATGTGTGCTGCAATGTCAAAATTTTATGTGGGTTCTGAGGAATCTGAGCTCAGTTCCTCATGCTTGTGCCATGAGCATTTTCCTGACCGAGCACCTCCTCAACACTAAGATACTCATTTGATGAATATATCAAGAAATGATAACACTATAACATCAGAAGTTAAAAATATTTGAAGCAATGGGAAACTAGAGAAAGAAACCAACAAAACTCAAAGTTGGAAACCCTAACTGCTTTTATTCAGAAGTGTTAGAACAGATGAACAAAAAATCTATTTGAATATCAAGGACATCATTGTTAATAAACTTGATCATGTTGTATGGAATTCTACATGCAGAAATGGGGTTATGTGATTTCCAAATGTATATGGAGCATCCAATATACACTCCTTGTTGGCCATAATGCACATCTTAATAAATTTAAAAGGATCACATTCATACCATCTGAATTTAACAGAGTTCCCTTGTAAAAAAAAATAAGAACAAAATCCTTTTACAACCCCCTCAACCATTTGAAAATTGAGTAAGAACTGCCACCCGAATCTACAAACCCAAGTGAAATATCAGGTAACTATAACTTCTGAGATAAATGATGCTGAATATATAGCATATCAACACACTAAAAAGAAGAATATTACTTTAAGATCTTATATGATAAGAAACAGGATTCTAATTAATGATGTATCAATGAGGACCTTGAAGTCACCCTGTCTATTACAACAACACATATGCATGGCCCAACCCAGCAGACACCATGCCCCCAGTAGCCCTACTTCAGACACTGCAAGTCCCTAGGCCAATGGCCTCTCTCTGGACATCTTTGCTTCTAGGATGCTTCTCTCTCTCTCTCTCTCTCTCTCTCTCTCTCTCTCTCTCTCTCTCTCTTTCTCTCTGGGGCTTTACTGTAGCTGTTCCTAGACAAGCTTCACCATCAGTCTCATCTCCATCCCACCCTCTTTGCTTTCTTGTGTGTCCTGCCACCCTTTCACCAGTCACAGGCTACCTAGAGCTACCTCTGGAGTGACTGTTCTGACTCCAGCCTCCGGCCTCTATAACCACAGTTCCCAGCCACAGGCTCGCACTGCCTCCTGAAAAATGACATGCAGGGCTCCACTTGCTTCCACACCTTCCTTCTCAGCTATTACTACTGAAATTTTCCTCCATTCCAAGCCATCTTTACCCAGATTTGTTATGACTTTAGGTCTACATGGATGAAATTTCTCTCAAAAGTCAGCAAGATCCAGCAGCTGTCAGTTCGACTAAACAATCATTTCAAGCCTTCAACCCTAGCCTCTGTATTGGAGTTTGGAAGTTTGCTACTGTTTGTGGTTTTTTTTTCTTTTTGAACGGTCCTAGTTTCCTTCTTTTGATATTCTTTATCTTTCTCCCAACATGTACACTGGACATCTTCCAGGATTCTCCTTTATTTTTCTTTCATGTCCATTCTTTATGGTCAAATGAACATATCTAATGTTTACAGGGGAACAAAAAGCTGTGTTTTCAACTTTTGCATAAATTAGAGAGCAAATGTCTCATAGAGCTCCAATCCTGAAGTAGATGCTGATAGCTTAAGAGAAACGTGTTTTGTTAAACTTACTTTGTTTTTCGGTTTGTTAGTTTTTCAAGGCAAAGTCTCACTATGTAGCCCTGGTGGGCACGAAACTTGCTGTATAGAATAGACCAGCCTCAAACTTGTAGCAATTCTCCTACCTCTATCTCTTAGGTGCTTAAATTAAAACTGTGCCACTATGCCCAGCTGTTCAAACTCACTTCTTACGTTGGCTGGCAAAGTTGCATCTGGAGTCTTTCTGGTAGCTCTACAAAGAAGGACTTCAGTCAAGAAGGCAAACTGGTAGGAACAGGCTATGTGGGGAGGAAAGCACCTCTCTATGTTCACATTACTTGATATTGAAACCAAATAGGTTGGTGTGGTGAGTACAAGTGTGTGACAGAAGCACTCTTGCCCATTCCTACAGTTTTGACATGCCTCTGGGGACACCTGTGAAAATGAGGCAAAGAATGACAGGATAAACGATATCACATAGCCTTGTAGTTTTCTAAGGACCACAAATTAAATATGAAGAAAAAGCCTTCCAAGTTCCAGCTTGAGGATCTTACCTTTTCAAAAGAAGCTAGCATTAAACCTTCAACAGAGTTGGTATTATTATGGGTCACACTGGAGAAGATGAAGGGTCAAGAACCTAGCGACCATTTTACTTCTAGTTTTGAGTTCATTAACAGACATTTTAGAAAATATATTAAGATCTGGAGAGATGGCTCAGTAGTTAAGAGCACTTACAGTTTTTGCAATAGACCTAGGTTCCATTCCTGGCTCCCACGTGATGCCTCACCTGTAACTTCTGTTCCAGGGAATGTAACACTCTCTTCTGTACACATATGGTGCACATAAACTCATAGATATATACACATGCACTTAAATAATTAATCAACAAATAATAAATCTTAAAGCAGAAAATACATTATTTGGTTTATGTTTTAAAATGCTTGCTATTGACAACTTTGATGAAGAGTAATTTATATACAATTTACATATTATTCAACATTATGTCTTCTTAATGGTCCAGAGCTAGAACTGATTAAAAAAGATTTTAAAATGGATGTTAAACATGAGAGTTAGGAGAAAAAGAGAAACTCAGGGAAAAAAACAAGACACTCCCAAGTGTGTGGGTGTGGGCTTCTCAAGAGTCATCTTTACATTGTTTGTTATTTTATGCAACAGGATTTCACAGTGTAACTGACTGGTTTGAATGTGACATGTACCCCATAATTCCACTTGTTGGAATACTTGGACTCCAGCTACTGGCACTGTTTGGGAAGGTTGTGGAATCTTTAGGAGGTGAAGTTTCCCTAGAGGAATGTGTCACTGGGGGCTGACCTTGAGACTTTGCAGCCAAGCCCCACTTCCTGTTCACTCTCTGCTTTCTTAGGATGCTATGTGATCAGCCAGCTTCCTGCTCCTGCCACAGCCTTCCTACTCTGCTGCCTGCCTTTCCTGCCATAATGGACTGTATTCTGGAATTGTGAGCCAGAAATCTTTCTCCCTTAAGCTGCTTTTGTCGGGGTTTTTTATCACAGCAACAGGACTACTAAGACGGTAGCCTAGACTGGCCTTGAACTCCTGATCCTCCTGTCTCAGCCTTGCCTGTGACTACAGGCATGTGTCACTCAATGGCTTTTGGTAAATATCTATAACTGAGCAGGTATCTATAACATAGTAGTAGAGCATTTCACTCATTCCAAAAAGATTCCTCATGCTTAGCTGCAGGTAAGTTTTCAGCCTGTCTTCCATCCAGACCCCGGCTAACACCATTCCTTCAGTATTGATAGATCTCTCCAACATTGAATTTACATTGGACATACGGACATAAATATCTAGTATTTTGCTTCTGCTTCCTTTACACAGTGTATGGGTTTAAAGGTTCACTCATGTTTCATCATGTGTTTTTGCTCCCTGAATCCATTAGATTTAAAATGGAACTAGTGAGATGGCTTCAAGGGTAAAGGCACTTGCTGTGCAAGCCTGGAAACCTGAATTCAGTCCCCTTGTACAATCTCCCATGTAAAGGTGAGAGGGGAGAATCAACTGCACAAAGTTGTCCCCTGACCTCTATATGTATGGTGCGGCACATGTCTCCTCCCCTGACACACATCATACACACCACAATAATAATAAAGTAACATAAAAATACTAAAAAAATAAAAGGTGCCTATCTTACACATATAAATATTTTTAGACACATAGAAATGTCTTGAATAAAGACGTTTTACCTAAGAAATGCATAAAATTTTTAAAAAAATAAGGCTATGAAACCTGCTTTAAACATTTTACTGGAGATTCTAATCATGATAATAAATAAAGAGAAATAAGTACTCAACTTACAAATATTTAGTTTATTTCATTCTCAAGTAGGTTTAAGGAGAAATTTAAAAATCAAACATTAAATTTTATATGGTTAAAGTATTATTGTTCTGTGTTAAGAATACTCATCCCTATCTAGTTAAATAATGTAAGGGGATTTCTCCACTAGGGTGTTTTTTTTTTCTGAATCTACAATATGTAAAATAACCTTGCACATCCCAGTGGCTATAGAGATGATTTATTTCTTACTCTTTAAAAAAATGTGTGTATACTGTGTGCGTGCATGTGTGTGCACGTGTGTTCTCTGTGTATGTGAGGCCAGAAGTCGGTACCATGTGTCTTCCTCAATCATTCTTTAGGTCTCTCTAATTAAATATTTCAGACAGGGTCTCTCAACCTGGAGTTGGATGATTTGGCTAAGCTGATTGGCCAGTGAGTTCCAGGGATCTGCCTGCCTACCTCCTGTCTAGGCCTCCCTAGCACTAAGATTACAGGTGCATACCATCACACCAGGCTTCTTAATGTGGGTGCTAGGAATCTGAACTCAGGTCCTCATGCTTGCATAGTGAGCAGTCTGTTGACTAAGCCATCATCCTGGTCCCTCTTTCCCACTCTTACCTGACCATAAATGCCATGAACCTCAATATCTTAAAACAATTGCAGAAATAACAGCTCTGAGTTTAGGAAGTATCTTTGAATTGCTTTTGTTTTAGTATGGGAAGCATCTTTGAATTATTTTGCTCTTAATATGGGGTTAGCTATTGACTTTGAATGTTTCTCAAAGGTAAGGGGGAGTCAAATAAATAGCTCTTTTAAGCAACTTCATCCCATCTTTCTCCAGTTGAGTTGAAAAAGGAATACCTCAAATATGCCATTGTGCCTTGGTCCCCTTTCCTCCTCTCTCCTGCCCAGAGCATCAAGAGATGCTTTATCCTGTAGCAAAGTCAGGCTCATTCTGTTTCCCTGAAGAATCTATATTCCGCTTCCCAGCATCCACAGAGGATATCTGAGGGCCTCAAGAGTATCTGTGTAAATGAACAGCCAAGGCTCTGAAGGACAGTCAAATACATCTCGTGCAGTAGACATAACTGAAATTTACAGTACATCTTCCTGCTCATATGTGTACTGACTCTGCTCCACATCACTATCCTTGTTATGGTCCCAGCATGCACATTACTGAGAGCTCATTTGCATAACCTTTCATTTAAGCTGTGTGTTATGACATCGGATCAGATAACGGTTTTTCTCCCCAGAATACCTTGTGTATTTTGCACTCCAGAATCTTAATTTTAAGACTTAATTCAGCAGTTTTATTTGGAATTCATATAGGCTTTGTTTTTCTGCATCTGTCTGTGTTCCCCCTGCTGGGTAGAAACCTGTGCTCATTACTGCCTGAGAGAACGCATCAGACACATGCACACATACGTGTTGGGATGCCTCTGTAAACAGGCGTGAAGAACTGTGCACCCTCCATGCACAGCTTCACTAATTTCCTCCCCCTTGAGTGAACTGAAGACACTAAATTAATGGCAGTCAATTCTTCATTTTCATCTCAACTGATTTCTCCTGCTGGGCTGTTTTCTGGGCTGTTTGAAAAGTCCCATTTTTTGATTTTGAAAAATGACTGATTCTGTTGGATTTGGGTAGGCCACTTCCATCCCATGTACCTGGGTACAGGAGAGTCCCAGGAAAGAACAGAAACACACACACACACACACACACACACACACACACACACACACACTGGTCACTTCAGTGAAAAAATTATTTCTGCTTATATTTAAAATTTTGATTACTTTTTTCATTCGAACAAATTGGACAATGTTAAAGTGTGGAATGGCCCTCATATGGTCCTCAGCTGGTGGAACTCTTCAGGGGAAGTTGTAGAACCTTCAGGAAGCATGGCCTCACTGGAAGAAGTGGATTTCTGGGATCAGGGGTGAGGGGTAGGGGACAGACCTTGAGGCTTGTAGCCTGCTTTGTTTCCAGTCTTTTCTTGTCTTGCATCTACAGAGAAATGTGAGCAAACTTCTGCCACAGCCAGGAACTGCTCCCTCTGCATGTAGCGCCATGTACTCCCAAACTGTGAGCCAAATTAGACCCTTACTCCCTTAAGTTACTTTTTCAGGTACTTAGTTAACAGCACTGAGGAATGTAACTAATCTAGACATTAGCTCTCAAATTAAATTCCCAAAGTCTTTAAGTTCTAGTTAAGTAACAGTTCATTCCAAAATAACAATACTCCCTTTATGAATCATATTCTTTGAGGATTTATTTAGCTGTATGTAATTCTCAGTAATCAGAGCATGGTATGAATATGCTTTCTCAATGATTCTGAAATCCTGTAACATTACACAGCCAGCGGAACAGAAGAACTAAAGATGTACACAGTGTTACCTTTCAGGCATTTGTCCATCAATTTACTTTCAGGTTCAAAAGAATTAATCCAGTTCTGTGTTAAGAATTTGCTGTGGACTTGGCCTATCAGGGAAAAAAGATTGAGGTACAAACACAATTCAGAGCACTGGTGCACTTGAGTACAATTCTGAGATTCAAATTTCTAAATAAATACTAGATGCATTGACTTTCCTAATCAAACAATGGTCACCTGATGTGGTCACTGCAGAGTTCATTAAGTGTTTTCTTTTTTGTTCCCCCATCTCTGCTCCATTTCCCTCCCCCACTGGTTCCTACCTATCCACAATGAACAGAACCATCAGAATGGAGGCAGACATGAGGAGCGCCAGAGCAAGCAAGAAGCAGCCTCTGTGGTTTGAGGTTCCTGAACTTTGGACATATGTTATGAGGAAGATGGGTCCTAGAGAGTGGCTAGTTACAAGCTGAGACTCTTAGGAGCCTGACCCTAGCCCTCAAGCATCATCCTAGGAATGGAAAGCAGAAACAGATATGGAGCTCTAATCATGAGGTTTCTTCCAAAAAACTTTATATATATATACATATATATATATATACATATATATATATATATATGTATATGTGTGTGTGTGTGTGTGTGTGTGTGTGACATATACACCTATTATATATATGTATGTATAATAGCATGTGTATATATAAACGCATATTCACTCAAGATTTGAGATGAGCCAGTACTTTTCCCAGTGGGAGGAAAAATATATTTTAACTTCATTTAAAATATGCAAAAAATGCATTTATCCAAGGTTTGACATTTCCCATGAGAAAAAAAAATAGCTCATAGAAAGTGAGGTCTAGGACGTCAATCAGTGGGTTAATATTTACCATAAAAAATAGGATAAAGTTCATTTTATGCATCATTTCTTTTTAAAAATATTTTTAATTTGTTTGTTTGTGTGTGTGTGTGTGTGTGTGTGTGTGTGTGTGTGTAGGTATGTGCATGTGAGTGTGGGTGTCCTCGCATGCCAAAGGAGTCAGATCTCCCTGGAGTTTCCTGTCATGGGTGCTGGGAATTAAACTCCGGTCCTCTAGAAGAGCAGCCCAGTGCCCTTAACAGCTGAGCCATTTCTCCAGCTCCAGGAGGCCTCTTAAAGTATTACACTTAACATAGACTAACTGTAGCCGACTCAGTGACATTTGCTAGGACACAAAGGTGACTCCACTTTGGGATGATGGAAATGTTGCAAGTGAGGCTGATGGTAAGGAAGGCCAAGGCCTCTTCAAGGCTGACTGTGTCTTAGTTCTAAACACTTCAACTAGCTGACTGATTTAAACCTCAAGCATAAGCACGGGGAGGGTGTGGCTGTCCTTCCAGATGAAGTGATGCTCAACTGACCACCTGTGACTCTCCATGCCTTAGCTGGAGTGGAGGCAGAAGTTTGATCACTGGGTCACACCTAAACAAGAGTCACTGGACGGTGTCACCTCTGCCTGAAAGGCCTGTCTTCACACAGGAAACCTCTTGTTCAGCTGACTGTGCCAGACCAAGAGCAGACTGAGACAGGGAATGCCACAGAGGCCTGACAGCCACACTTCCTGTATCACAGACACACGGAGGACATGTGTGTGTGCAGAATTTACATTCACATCAAGTTTTCTTTCTGTCTAGAAGTAAGAGGTCCTTCCCCAGCTGGTATCGGAAGGAACAAGCCATTTCTTCCTGCCAAAACAAATTACATTGAAGCCCGTTCTTTCTCTTCTCCCTCAAGTCATAGGCCTGTCTCTCAGGCATGTGGTAATTGAACACATCTGTGGATAAGCACTGTTCTGTCCACAGAGTTTATGTTTGTCTATGAAGTCCTGTTATTTATGTTAAGAACTGCATAGATGTTAGTCCTGTCTACATGCGACCGAAGTGCCTCTCAGTCTAGATTCCATTCATTTTGCTATTAAGACTGAATTGAAGCAACCAAATTGCAATGAGGAATGGAGACCATGAGTCAACAAACAAGAAAATAATGTCCCCTCAGTGTGGAAGGAACTCTTGTGTATCACGGTTTGAACTCTGCCTACCCACTGCCTTCCTGTCTTCAGCCCCACATCATAGCCACAGCCCATGCAATGCTCCAGTCATTGCTGTGTTCACAAACTTCTGAGAGTGCTGCAGTGCGGGCCTGGGGCTGCCTCTGCAGTGCAGCTGCGCTATTTGTTATACTTTGGGAAGCAGTGTGAATTAAAACCATCCCTGGAAGGTTGTGCATCGAACCAGGAAGGAATGAATAACTTCCATCAGACACCCCTATATTTTATGTCAAGGTTCTGCCATGTCGTCTGAACAAAAAATCCATTTAATGAACACCATGCTCAGAGCTGAGTGAGGCCTCTTCACTGGACACCATTTGATACTTGACATCAGAACTGCAGCTGAAAACCAGGCCTGTGCTCAGAGCTCTGGGAGCTGGACATGATGCCACACCCCATCCCAGGGAGGCCTTTACAGCTGAATGATAGAGCAAGGCTTCAGCTGGCATAACATTGTAATACCATTTACTCCTGTTACAGTGGCTTTCTGGCTTTCCAGTTCATTTCTGTTCCCTGTCTATGCCCAAGTCTACAGTGGTCCTTGATTCCTGTAGACATAACCTGCTTAGCGTGAAAGAGGATGAGGCTCAGGGTGACCCGACACCCACTCTTGAGCCTGCAGGAACCACAGCCCTCTCTTCGCTTTGCCTCCATTAGTTGCAAATCCCCCTTGTCCTTTTTAATTTTTAATTACCATCGTCTGTTCACCTTTGTTTTACCCATGACATCTTCAATTTAAACAGTATCAGAGAGGTTGATGGGAACAGTTTTCTTTTCAGCTTAAGTGACTGCAGCTCGTTTAACTGTTAATTATGCAGGGAGGTTTGCATGGCTGAGGCTGGCGACTTGAATATGCTCTGGATGTCAGGTCTGCGTCTGGGTGGCTGAGCTTGTAAAAGGATTATGATGATGTATATATGGTTCGTGGCTAAGTGGGCTAATGAAAGCACCTCATTTAATCAAACACAATTAATTAAATTAACTTATGATATTAACCCATCTTTCTGTGCATGTATAATTTATATTAATTGATTTGCTGCATTCAAGTTGACCAATCGGGTGGGTTGCTGACAGCCCAAGGACTAAGGAGGTGTCATTAGCATTACTTTGATGCAAATCGTAATTGATGGGTCAGTGTGTTTTAGGGATGTAGCAAAAGCCCTGCTAATTGTCATAAGAAGTTGAAATTGATTGTGTCTGCATTAGTACATAAATTTAAATTGATTAATGTTTTGTTCTAAAATTAATGTCCATTCTGGATGGTGATACAATGCTTTATTTATTGGATTCATTAATGCAGTCTAAGGAAAAAATAGTGTTGAAGTTAGGTAACCAAGGGGAGATCGTTAAGGCTGAGTTCAGTGGGACCTTCCTGGGGGACCGGCTTGCCACTTCCCACCCCCATTCTGCAATGCTCACTGTAAGGTTTGCTCTTTAAAAATGTTTGAGCTTGAAAGTCTCTAGTGAGACCATGTAGGTCGAGCATTTCATTAAAGCTCTTTTAAAGACAATTACTAGAGAAAGCCCCTTGTAGGAGACAAGCTGTATGGGGTGCTGGCCCAGGGGCAGAACATGAAACCCAGCATTTCCTGGCTGGGCTTGGGTGTTAAGCATCCTCAGTGACAGCACCATCTTCACAAAAACAGAAACTAGCTCTCAAACTTGCTAGAATTGCAATTTATACTTTACAGCCAATTGACAAGAGATCATGAAATCTGAAATCACAGCTGCTTTATTAGAGTCCAGAGTTTCAGCCTAGGCTGCCTTTTCCATAGCTGTTCTCCTTGGGTACTGAGTTCGGTTCTGAAATTCTCTAGTTAATGTGATTTGAGACCTGTGTATGTTTCTGTTTTTTAAGAAACAGGACTTTCCTAATTTTCCATCTGATATTTAAAGAACATCTCACAAAAAGCACTGCATTAATATTATAAGAGAAATGTGCAATCAGATGATTATCAAGAGACTCCAGTGCATTGATAATGAGGGGACAGTAAGAGATCTATTGAAAAAAAAATCAGTTTAATTCATTTATAATTCCTTCTTTTCCTACCAAGGGAAACTTAACATCTGCTTCTTATAAACTGATTTGAATAGAAAATGTGTAATGAATCCTTTTACCAAATGGCTCCTTTTTTATTGATGGGATAGAGTGGCGACATGTTTACTATGATGTGTCCTTATTCTGAGCAAAGGGACATCTCTGTTTTCTCAAGGAAACATTTTGGACTTCCCACGCAGGAGCAAAGACTGGCTATCCGTCTTTGCTGGCTCTTGCAAGTATGCCAAGTATTATTAACAGTCAGCTCCCTGAGTAGGAAACAGTTGAATTATATTCAAATATCACTCCATGTGGTGGCACTATGGAGTAACAAACAATAATTGGTTCTTCCAGACCAACTTCTCCTGCTTAACTTTTGCGATTGTGTTAATGGGAAGGGTGTACTTGTTCAGACTGTCAGATTTTAAGGACAGCAATTCAAAACGAAGTCATGTTATTCCAGACAGCCTGATGAGTGTCGTCATAGCTACAATTGTATATGCCATGTGGGGAAAATGAAGTTCTTATCACTTGTTTAAATTATGTTTAGTGCATCTGTTTTATATATCTTAGATTTATACACGCCTAGTGTATGCTATGCACATAAAATACACACGTTCCTATATGAGTGAGTTTCTAAAACAGCCAGCAGAAAACTCACTGGACAAGAACATCTCCTATTCTGATTTTCTCTTCAAAATGGAAAAAGAGAAAAGCAGATTGCTCATTCCATAGGATGTATCACACATGAGCTCTCCTCTGGATTTAAAGAATGGGGTTTCTTTAAGACACATAATATAGAGAAAGAATTATCCTCCCTTAATGCTGGATTATTAGACGGCAGTTTATGGAATTCCAGCAGACTAGAAGGCTGGCAGAGGTACACCATGGCAGCTTTACAGCATGAAAGTTTATGGTGTCAACCCTAAAATATTTCAGCCACTTTTAAGATTGTTGGGTTGTTGCAGCCTTGATGCCACTCAAAACCCATAAAGAGAAAAGCTGGCTGCAGATATATTCTGCCTACTCGTAAGGGCATAATTCAAATAGTATCTCTCCAATCAGAGCCTCAAATGTAAATATTTGTTGGTATTTCTTAAGCTTGGAAAGGTAACAAAGATAATGATTTAAAATAATATTGTCTTCATTGAGTGGTTATGGGAATGTGTCATGGATATTCTAACGGAAAATTAGGTTTTTTTTTTGTTTTTTGGGTTTTTTTTTTTTTTTTTTTTTTTTTTTTTTTTAGCACAGCTCTGTGCAGAATGTGGTGGCAGTTTGAATGCTTATTTTCTTAATCAGGTGGTGGTTTATACTGTGACACAGGCACGCTGTCAGAGGATGGTAGCCCATGAAGCCGAGGAAGCTGAAGGAAGAGGCAGCAATTCCTCAGTTGCCTCCTCAAAGGATGGGGACTTTCCTGCAGCTGGGAGGTGAGTGCTGGGACCAAAGTGCCCTGTGCTGGCTTCCCCTTCAGAACTGGCCCAGGAACGAGCTCCTGTATTCAGTGGGGAATTACATCTCAGAATCAAGATCAGTTGCCTTCAGATCCCCACTGACATTCTGGGGCTCTGTCTCAGAGCCCAGGTAGAACATTCTGCCAGCAGTAGGTGTCACTGCAGTCAGACAGAAGTATTCCGGAGAGTGGTTAAAGAAAGGAAAAGGATGGCCAGGGTCCAGAGAGAAGAAGGATCGCAAAAAGCGGTAGAGTAGGACGGGAGTGTTTTTATGGCATGTTGTCTTGAAGACTGAGTTATTGTAGTTTTAATGATTGAGTGGGAATAAAATCAGCTTTGAAATGTCTTCCATGTTTCTTAGAGCCGGTGTACACACTGCATCCTGCCTTGGCCCAGGAAGCATAAGTAGCAAGCCGCCCTGCAGCGGTGGATGTGGCTGGGTCTCTTTTCTCCTTCCGATAGTGTCCACTGTGCCTGGCGAACGAGTCTATCATTTATCAGAAAGACTCTGTCATCTACACTCTGCAGAAGCAATTAGAGCCTTTGGTTAGGCATTTTTGATGCACCCCAAAGAGTGATTTACTGTAGCTATGTGTGAACTTTCCTCAAAGGGAGAAAACGGCTCTTTTAATAAATTCATTAAGTGATTATTTTAAAAGTCGCCATATGAATATTTTCAAGAATTTTATGAATTCTGCTCGCACTGATAACGTTAGAGAAGATCGAAGTAATTATCTATGTCAATTTTATTGTGGACAGATGGGGTTCCTCCCCAATACTGAGCGAACACGTTTATCTTCCGCGCTAAGCTTCCAGGTAAGGACAGCTATGAGGCATCCCAACTTAATCCAGTGGGTTTCATGTGAGCACATACTCCCCACAACTTCCAGGCTTCCATTTCTTACTGTTCTAAGGATAAAGATCTTATAATCTTCTAATCTATCTCTCTTACTTCATTTGCTCTTCAGTTAGCAGTAGGACTTTTACTCTCTGTAGTCACCTAGGTGAGCTGTTTGTCAGAGTTTGGTTTGACTTAAATATGCGTATTGTTTACTCAGAAATATTAAGAACGCATCCATCGTGCCCTCAGGCGGGGAGGTGACACTTTGCTTCCACTCGCCCCTTCCCCACTAGGAGAACTCTGAACTCAGCAGTGTTTTTCCCCAGTAAAAACAGTGGGGAAAGCGTGACCCCTGCCTGACCCTCGGAGCAGCTTAAAGACATGATTTTATGACGTTCTATGGGAGAGGATAATTCTCTGTCAGAAAAGGCGGGCATTGTTGGATTCCAGTCAAACAGCCGGCAGAGAAAAGTGTGCCTACTGCTATTACCTGTTAATTTTAGGGCTTGGGTTTCCTGTTAAATTTGTTAACACACAAGGGATATTCTTCAAAGCACATACTTGTATCTCAAATGTATCTGAATCAATCAATAAAAAGGCTTATATAAAATTAAAAATTGCACATAAACAAATAAGCATACCCTGTTAGGAAAAGTACATTTTGTGCTTTAAAATTGCCTATATCCTATTTTAAATTAATATTTGCTTGCTCTCTAGGCCTTCATTATCATTGAAATGTTAGTTTTCAAATTGCTTTATTCTATAGACTATGGATATAATACATTCTATGTTTAATTTAGAATACTTGGTAATATGAAGCAAAATTTGAATTCAGAGTTTTTCATCCTGGCATCGACACAGAGACTAAGGCTGGGATTTCTTCCAGCTACATTTTTATTGTCATTGAAGCACTGTTCAGATGTACTACACACACACACACACACACACACACACACACACACACACACAC
>NW_008353490.1:8164985-8211481 GCF_000622305.1 Nannospalax galili
AGATATGATGTATATATGGAGACCCTGGTGTTCGTCATCTGCTGCTGAATGGGAAGATCTGCGTTTCTCAGCTATGAAGAATGACATGGGGGAGAGCTCCGCACAGAGAGGATGCTCCTCTGTTTTGATGCTGCTGTTTATGTTTAGTCTGTGTGGCTTAAACAGATCGGTTTTTAAATTTTCCGTTCATTCTTCCTCATCAATGTTAGTTCTACCAACCAGTCTACTATTTTAAGAATTTCTTGGATTTCTAGAAACTGATGTGGTTTTTAGCTGCAGCAAAATAAACTTGGCTGTGGTTATAGAGGAGAAATGGTGACCATAGGCACAGTGTGACTTGTTAATGTCAGTCTTTAAAGCTCGGGGTCTGGAGGCCACACAGTAGCCAAGCCACCTCTCCTGTTTTCTGATATTTTATGCAGAAGGGTCCAGGATGAAAGCCATTCTTACTGTACTTAAAAGGCTTCTATAAAAAAAGTTAAAAATAAAATTTGATTTAATCATAGAGTGCTCAGTAAAACTGGAAAAGTGTTCAAGGACCTCATCAATAGCACTAAACAGTTTAAAATTATCTTTTGTTTTAGGAAATGTTTCCTGATAATACAGCTGCAATTTGTTGGAGTGAAAGATTAAACAGTACATCGTTTCCCTAAAAGTTAAAACCAAAAAACTGTGGCCATTTCTCTATTGCACAAGTCTGCATTTTGATCTCTGCAAATGCCTTTCTATTTAGCACTGTAACACTTATTATATACTAGTTAAAACTGTATATAATAAAACTGGGCTGTGGGCAAAAGGCACAACACAGGAGCTGAAATGGTGGCCACAGGCAAACTTACAGCCTCCAGAACACGCTGTGGGCCCAACAGCATTGGACCTGCATCATCGCTGTCTTCACTATATATTTTGGGTGAACTCTCTATTTGCTCTTCAGCTTTGCTCCAACATGTCCAAGAGGGATATTGCACTCTGCCTTGTTCTCATGTGTTTATTTTATGGAGAAATACCAACAACTTTGCTTGCAGCATTTCCTCTTGTAAGTCTTGCACTAAGTGTTTTATCTCCTACTGGTAAATTTGGGCTGGAATATTTCTAGTGCTCATTATCAGTCTTGTTTGCACAGGTGAGCATGGGAGACTTCCTCAGTTCTGTCCACTTATAAGTGGGAGACAAAGTCTTTCTGTCTCAGCATATGTGCAAGCATACAATACTACACATACACTTCAGCTCATAATATATTTGAAATCCACATGTCAAGATAATTACAAAATCAAAACCTTTATTATCCTAATATAAAAATGCAAACACTGGATAACCCATTTGGAGACTCAGAAATTAGTATTAAGGATTCATGTATGTGGAAGAAGCTTTTTGTAAATATACTACCTATATTTTTCTTACAGATCATTCATTTTAGATATAATCATTAAAATGGAGTGCTTAAAGTAACGCTTGGTGAGCCTGATACTCAGTAACATCTGTGTTCATTCCCGTGCATCATGGCTGGGGAGCAAATCAGACATGAATCCCAGTGGTAAAAATTGGTTATCTGTGTAAATTGGCCCCAAAGGGACACTTTCTGGATCAGATTTCTTGTTCCTCAACAAGATCTAGTCAAAATCATATTTGTCCCTTTGTCTCCTGTTTTAGCAGGGTGAGGTGAGTGAAGGGAACAGGTGCCTGCACATATTGATCAGTGATCATAGCAAAGCACCCTTATTAGGTGGGGAAGAGAACCAGGAAGGCGTGAGGAATAGAGGGAGCTTGGGACCGGTTATTGATGACGGTAATAACTGAGCTCTCTGGGCTCCACACACGGAAGCCGTAAAGTTAGGCTGATGAGCACATCAGTACAGATATGTTGAGGGGGAGAGACAACATGAAGAAGTATGGGGAGCAGCTTCTTACCTGGCAGAGTTATTAAAGTCCATTGAAGGAAGATGAACAGTTTCAATATGTTAAACACTCGGGGCTGTTAGGAGAGAGTTCCTGTCACATAGCGCCATTGTTTGGGGAGCTTTTTTGTGTTTTTTTTTTTTTTTTTCTGTCTCCTTTTGGAAAATTGAATTTGTTTTTACTCTAGCCATACTTCTGTAGCTCAGCTCTGTGAACAGGCTTTGGAAAGAAAATGAACTGAGCCTCCCTGTAACAACTTGGGTAGCCTCAAATCTCTGAGACTTGCTGACAAGCTTGTATTTTCAGGGTGATGCCTATATTTTAAATATTAACTTGCTATGACATCCTGTTCTGCTTGCTTCATTGAACACAAACCCCTGGTATATTACTGGATCGGAGCATGCTGAGTCTTAAATGGTTCAGTGCGGAACGAAGACGCCCAAGCAGGCACTCCTAGCTTCCTCAACATAATTTGGAGTCAGAACATACAACTCTAAATTACCCTAATGTAATTAATTTGTGAGCCACAAAAACCGAAAGAAGAAAAAAAAATAATAATTCTACATTTTGTGGCAGTAGAGAGGGCTCTAAGTTAAGAGACAGGCAAGTCTCAATATAAATTTTGCTTCGGGGTTAAACTTTCTTCATCTGTGGAAAGGTCACGGCAGGATTCGATGTTTTTAATCCTTCTACAGTGTAATGACATTTTAGGAGCTGTTTGCAAGAGTACAATAAGTTTCCCTGTTTGGAAGAGTATTTGATTTGAGTATCTAAATTAGCCCTCCCCACTGCCGTTGGCCTTTGCAGTAAATAACACCTAGACAAGGAGATGAGAGTGAGGAACAGCAGGGAATCACCTTGGACAGGGTGGAAGGCTCCCAGCCACTCCCCGGACGCTGTGGTTACATTCTGATCCTGGCTCCTACCATAGAGCAGAGAGCAGCCCGGCTACAGCATGCCTTGCTGGGCATCTCCACATCAGGAGATGATCTTTTTTAAAAAAAGACAAGTTGTTCAGTATTTATTCATCTAAAGACCATGCCGTTTTCAAAGCTCCGTGTCCAAGAGGCTGCTGTAAAATCTAATAATTCTTATGTTAGTCCATCTTCCAAATTGGCTGTGGGGTTTACACGGCTCTTTTGGAACATGTTTCTGTGGAGCTGTCTTCATTGTACAAGTTTGGGCCAAGTTTGACAAGGATTTCTCTCATTTACACTAGCTCTCAGTACTGCTTTTTTTCTTCCTCCCTCCCTCCCTCCCTCCCTTCCTTTTGTCCTCCTCCCCAACCTCTCTGTCTTTTTTTCTTTCTTCTTTCTGTTTTATTGGAAACAGAGTCTTACACTGTAGCCCATGATGGCCTATAACTCAATATGCATCCCAGTCTGGCTCCCGACTCACAATAATCTTCTCACTTCAGTTTCTCCAAAATGCTGGGATTACGTCATGCCACCCAATCTAGCCTTTTCTTTTCTTAAAAGAGGTATATGAAATTAAAATAAAACAAAACAGAAACCCAAAACCATCCAAACAAACAAAACCCAGGAAAATGGTGAAATTCCCGTGAGACACATTACCCAACTGATTCACCTAGTCCCCGTCTCTGCTCTGTCACTACCGTAGACCCAGCCCAAGGAGTCTATTCTGTGTGGCCACAGCCCCATATAAATAAGCCAATTTAACGCCATTTTCTGTCCTAACAAAAATAAAACGTGTCCCTGCTCAGTGAAGCTGAGAGCAGTGACTCTATTTAAACATGTTTATCGCTGACATCACTTAACCAAGGTATAGACTGGGCTGAAGAAGGGCCCCCACAGCAGCAAGAATAGTCTAATTACAGCTCCAGCCAGGAGAACCAGGTGGGTGAATCACCAGCACTAAGTGGCTGCAATTACTAGATGGTTAGAGAGTGGGGCACAGACTGGGTGGGTGTAGAGGGTCAAATGGACAGAGTCAGGCTTGCAGGTCCTTTAAGACAAGCTCTTTGCAGTGATAAGGCATTTGAACAGAGGAATTCTTTTAGGTCTCAGTGTGGAAAAGTATTCAATGGTGACATAAAAGAGGAACTTTACTTGATTGAAATATTGCTTATGTAATAAAATATTCGTTCCTTGACAGATGATGGGAACCATGGCGGGGGCGGATTCTCTGGTCCTCTGACATCTCTTACTGATCTGTCCCTCCCAAGGGTGTCAATCACTCTTGGGACTTGCCATGAGGACTGGAGTTCAACAATCACGACTGGACAGGCAGGCACGCTCTCACCTGGCCTCTTGATCTCCAGCCTTCTCAGAGCCCATTTTGCCCAGGTAAAATGGAACTTCCCATCCTCCTGTCCACAGTCTGTCTTCTTCACTTTAAAGTGGGTCCCATACTGATGGCCACTTGCCAAGTTTTTGCTATCTGAATGAGAAGGCTTGTGTAGACCTGCCCAGCACATAGTGCTCCAAGATCAGGTGCATCTGCAAGATAAAACTCACACAGTACACAGCAGGATCTCCACTTCATAGATAGGAAGACTGAGTTTCAGAGCTGATGTCCTGAAGGTCACTTTGATCTTTACCTTGGGTCTCTGGAATTAGCATCTCCCAATTCTCCATGCCCCGAAGTGATTAAAATTTCATGGAATCCTTTGCTTTGATCATTCCATCTCTTACAGATTTTTTTGTTTCGTTTTGTCCTATAAATATTGCACAATCCTTGCTTAAATCATGTGCCAAGTGAAACCATTTCATGAAGTGTATAATTAAAATATGTGAGACTCTCATAGCCTAGGTATACTACTTAACAGATCTAAATGATATTAAGGTGATTCAATTTCCTTTCAGCTGGGATTTCTCCCATCACCCCAGCATTGCTCAGGTTTAACATGAACTTTAAGGATGAATTGACTCCAAAATGTACTTTAAATGTTAAAAACTTAAATTTTTCATATCCTAAGAATTTTACAATAAAATAGACATTCATTGTTTTTCTCTTGCTACACTTTGACCTTCCCCTAAGAAGAAAGGAGGTGGGCTGGGAAGATGACTCATTCAGTAAAGTGCTTGCTGTGCAAGCCTGAGGACCTGAGTTCTATCTCAGACCCTATGAAAAAAGCCAGGCCTGGTGTTATAGTGTGTGGTTATGATCCTATCACTGGGGAGATAGACACAGGAAGATCCATGGGGCTTGCTAGCCAGCCTGGTGAGTTCCAGGCTAGTGAGAGACCCTGTGTCTAAAACAAGGAAGACAATGCCGGAGAAACAACACTTGAGGCTGTCTGGCCTCTACATGTACTTGGATATGTAAGCACATACACCCACACACACTCACACAGACATAGACAAAGATATACACAGAAACACAGACACACAGACACATACACATGCGCACGCATCCCCTGACACACACAAAAAAGGGTGAGCTGGTTGTCTACAATGATTTATGTAATATGAAATTCAAGATGCAGAAAATAGCAAGGAGCCGAGCATGGTGGTGCATAATTTAATTTTAGCACTAGAAAGGCAGAGGCAGGGAGATCTCTGTGAAACTGAGGCCAGATTGGTGTATATAACAACCTCCAGGTCAGCTGGGGCTACAAGGAGACCCTGCAAGGACTTTGGCCTGCAACTTCGGGCTTATTTTGAAGAGCATATTCACAGCTCCACTTATAGGAGCTTGCAGGCCTCCTGTGTGCTCACACACATGTATTTTCTGGGTGCCTTTTCCACTTTCATATCTTGAGAACTGGTTGGGTATTTTCAGGATCACACAGATTTCAATGTGAGCTCTTCCCAAGGCCATTGAGCTGTGTCACACTATCTTCTCCCAGAATGCCTTGTGTGTCCTCTACATTGTCCACACAGGGAGAGGGTGAGTGTCCATTAGGACCAGGAAGGACCTCCACTGCTGAGGTCACAGGAATTTGTTAGAGGCCATGTTGGGTGGGCAGGGAGAGGGAGTGGTAGATCTGGGGCCAGGATGTCTGGAAATAGCCAGGTTCTTGCCTTTGGTGTTAAACAATGACAAGGACCAGTTAGAATCCCTCTTCATTTCAAACAACTTCCCACTAAAGAAGAACATCAAAAGGCCTGTCTTTTCAGCTATTAGAGAAGTCAAGACATGAGGATCACAAGTTCAAGGCTTGCCTGGGCTATGTAGGAGTTCAAAGACAGCCTGGGCAGCTTAGTGAAACCTTGTCTCAAAATACAAAGTAAAAAAATAGCACAGTGATAGAGCATTTACTTAGCACACGTAAAGCCCTCAGTTTAAACACCAATACTGGAGAGAAGGGCCAGGGCAACATCAACTGAATCTGCTTATTGTGTGGTGAGAAGCACCTTTTTATGTTTTCCCCATGTTTATTCAACAGCTTAGCCCTCTCCACTGGAGCCAACACTGACGCAGCAGTTATAACAAGATCCCTCTGATCAAGCAGCTGAAAACCTGGATTTACATGGTGTGTGCTTTCCTATGCCGCTACAAAAGTAAACTGGCTTCTGGTTTCAGACACACAAACTGCAGAAATGGCCTTTAAAGAAAGGAGATGGGTAAAGGAGATTTAAAGGGAACAAACAAAGCCAGAAACAGAATCTGATTGTTTACAAGGGTTGAAAATGGACCACCCCCAAGACAGAATCTCTCCAGGAGTATCTGGCACCACAGAGCACAGGCTGCCCACATGGGCCTCTCCTCTGCTGGATGGAGTCATCTCTCTCTACCACGTGCAGCTCTACCCCAGGCAGAAACCTGGGTGAGAGGGCCCCTTGCCATCCTAGCAGATGCCTGCCCTGGGCCCTAGGTTTGGCTCACACATACATCTTGAGGGCAGCTTCTCTGCCAACAATGTTCTTGATTATTTAAACAGAATTTTGCTAAGACTTCAGGGAAGACCACCTAAGTACTGGGTTCCTTCTGTGTGGAGTGGAGACCTGCTGCATGAGGCCCTCAGGAGTCCCACCTGGGTCTGTGGTCTTTAGCCTCCCAAAGTCCTCCAGGTCAGTGTTGTTTCTCTCTCTTGCTCTCTCTCTCTCTCTCTGGCTCTCTTTCTCTCTCTCTCTCTCTCTCTCTCTCTCTCTCTCTCTCTCTCTCATCACTCTTGCTCTCCCTCTCCCTATAGCTCTGCAGTTTCTCCTAGAACAAGCTGCCTCTGAGACTAAATCCTGAGGGAGGAGTCTGGGGGCTTCTCAGCCTCAACTTTCTGTCCTTTTTCCTAGACGGAACCCTACCTTAAGTGTCTGCTGTCCCCGGAATCCCTACCTTTGGGGACAGCTTCACTCTATGCAGTCATCTTTGGGGTAAACTCATTCTGCCCTTCTTATCAGAACTTTCCGTTCTATCACGAGATTGACAATTGTTAGCTGATGGTTCTGGAATCTCCACCATTTTACCTTCCAAACATACATGCTCCATGTACTAAGTATACTTCATAATGTGTCCATCATATTTCCTTCTTGAATGATGGCTTGACAGTGAACATGGGCAGGACCACGTCAGTCTCCACAGGTGCTTTCCTGTGTGACTATGTATAAGCTCCCTGACAAAGTCCCTTCAAGGAGGAAGTCCTTTGGAATGACTTCAGTTTTCTTACCTAGTACTAATGAGTCTTCCTCCATGTTCACTTCTTGGCCATGATGGTTTGGGTTTTTGGCTCACCATTTTATGTGGTCACATCTACATTTTGATTTAGATTATTGGGGAAGTTTAGACTTGGCAGGTGAAAAATGAGACCTGTTTTATCCATGTAAGGGAAGTATTCAGATGACTGACATCAAATAATATGGGCTGTGGAGAAGATTTAAGGAAGTTTTTGGTTTTGTTTTGGTTTTTGGTTTTTTGGTTTTTTTTTTTTTTTTGCATCTATGTTAAAAATTCTTTCAGGGATTTTGAAATTTATTAGGAAGTAATCCATAACTGGTCAACATGTAGAAAATAAGAAACTGAGAGTGTTGGACATGAAACCAGTCACCCGTATCACACCCTCTCCTCCCCAGGCTGTGGAGATCATTTGAAAGAGAGCGGGAACAGCGCAAGAGCCAGAGGTGGTGGATGAATACCAGGAAATTCTTTGCCAGACACAATAGGGAAGTTGCACATATGAAGTCACAGGACTTGTGACAACATGCACAAGACCTCTGCAAGCTCAGGCCCAAGAAACACACAGTGCAGATGAGGGGACGGGGGAGGCAAGAAGCCCTGGCCCTAGCTGAAGAGTTATTAGCAATTGGTAGCTGTTGAGAGAGGGAGAGTTTGTTTTCTTTAAAGATGTGACACTAGGTATGTTGACCAGGCTATGGGGCATGACCCACACCCAAGAGCATTTGGGAAATATGAATTAGACTCAACATGCCTTAAAACAATAATAGAGGACATGAAGTAAAGGGTATCAGAATGTGGGAGTGGCTCTGAGAGTTGATGGGGGAAGGGGCTCTAATAGAGTCAAAATACTTCATATGAAATTCTTAAAGAATCTATAAAAATATTATTTTAAAAATGGAATTAGAGGGCTGGAGAGATGGCTCAGCAGTTAAGAGTACTTGGCGTTCTTACAGAAGACCCAGGTTCGAATCCCAGCACCCACAGGTCAGCTAACAACTGCCCATAACTCCAGTTCGAGGGGATCCAATGCCTTGTTGCGTCCTCTTCAGGCACTGCTTGATGCAGGTACACCTATACATGTGCAGGCATAAAGCTCATACACATAAAATAAAAAGAAATAAATAAGTAAATGGAATTAGGAATAATCAAGTTCGAAGTTTCACAAATCTTGGCCTTATGACTGTCACTGAGAGTTGATTCTATGACCATACAGGAGTTAGGCAGGCAAATATAGCAGACATTTTAGTGCACTGGGGCCCCATTAGGCTTGGGTCATGCACATACACCCCCTCTTGTAATAATGCACTTGACCCTCTAGTCCCTTCACCTACATATATTATGCCCCCCACACCTCTCCATAAATTCACCTAACAACCTCAGAGCCAATTTGCATTAGGCTACATGTACTCCTAAATCTAAACAAAGCTATAAGCCCCACCTCCCTATAATGATCAAATTTAGACAGCTTCTATTCAAGTATATTCTCAAAATACCCAGGTATGAAGAATAGAAGGACTGATCTGTCCTGAAATAGTTTTGAATGCATGTACAGTAAGGCAAAACTGTGTCCTCTAGTAACATTTTAGGAAGAATTCCCTATTTAGCATCTTATGCTTATGCATAACTGTGCATGCACTATGAGACTGTCATGCACAGTAGAGAAATCATTATATAGCCTAATCCTAATCTATGAATCAAATTAGAGACTCACCCAAACCAAACCCCTTAGAAACCAACTCCTCCTACCCTTAGACCCCATAAAAAGATACGCCAAGCTCTAGAGTATCCTCACTCACGTGACCTAGGACCTGGAAGCACCCAACATGGGCCCTACCTACCACCAGTAAAAGGGGAGCAGGCAGGAGTCAAAAATAAAAAAAGACAGACTCTAGCCCTGAATGATTTACAAACAGCATTTGGGAGGGAAGATTTTTTCCTCCGCCAACTTCAGTTCAATCATTCGGTATTTATATTTTGGCATCTCTCTTCTCATCTCTTATATACATTTATTATTATTATTATTATTATTATTATTATTATTTTATGTGTATGAGTGTATTGCCTGCATGTAGGGAGGTGCACCCATGTTGTACAATGCCTGAGGTTAGAATGGGATGTCGGATCCCCTGAAAGTGGAGTTATAGATGGTTGTTAGCCACCATGTAGGAGCTGGGAATCGAACCTGGGTTCTCTGCAAGAACAGCCAGTGGTCTTAGCCACTGAGCCATCTCTCTAGCTCCTTCCCATCTCTTTTTTCCATGAAGTAAAGTAGAGCTCATGAGATTAAGCCTTCCTACTCTGAAAACCAACTCATTAGGGACTCACTTCGTCTTGGACACACAAGCATCCAGCATGCCCTTCTTTCCTCTCTTTGAGCAGACTCCATGCCTAGTACCTTCTTGGAAAGGCACCAGCACCTGCAGGAAATTCTGCCTCTGACTGTGTGCCTCAGAAAAGCAGGGGGAGTTGACCTCTGGCACCTCCACTTCCCATTCTGTGAACTGAGAACTGCCTCTATTGATAGGTTAATTATAAAGAATTTCACTTTATCCTTCATCCTTTGTAGGATGATTCACAAAGTGGGCTTTCTCCTGTAGTATTTAGTGTTAGGTCATTTATTTGTTCAGTTACTCATTCTTTTATGCTTTTGATAAATATTTATGACATATCCTTGGGCAAAGCACTGCATAGAAATAGGCAGGTCCAGTCCCAGTCCTCAGAGGTCTGTGTTCTCCGGATTTAAAAGGAGGTATGACCAGCTGGGTCTGATAAACTAATTCATGGTGAGCTGTTAATTACTGACAAGTACTTAATGTGTTGCCTTCTTAGATTTCTGCATTTTAATAGGAACAATTCCTTAACTGAAAAGAAGGGTATTTTCTAATGGTGGTCTCTCCAGGGTGTTAAAAATGAGGTGGTACTGGGGGAATGGGAACGTTTCCACATAGCCCAAAGGCTTTTCATAATTGTGCCTGCCTGCACACTGTGCGTGCACACGCGCGCGCGTGTGTGTGTGTGTGTGTGTGTGTGTGTGTGTATGTGTGTATGCATGTGGTGTATGCATGTGTATCCACATGTGTGCATATGTAGAAGCTAGAGGTCAAGGTCAGGTGTCTTTCTCTGTTGCTCTCCATCTTAGTTTTTAAGCCAGGGTCTCTCACTGAACCTGGGACTTACCAATTGGCTAGACTGGCTGGCCAGTGGGTGCTAGGGATACACCTGTCTCTGCTTCCTCATCATTGGGATTACAGGTGTGGACCAGCCACTATCCCAGCTTTTGCATGGGTGCTGAAGATCTGAATTCAGGTTGCTATGCTTGCACACCGGGCTGTCTCCCTAGCCTGCTTTTCATAAATTTAGGACGGAGTTTTAGCATGAACATTCATTAAGCAGTAAGCTGAGTCTTAGTTTATTCTAGGAAGAGAAGGTTGGTGGTGGCTGGATAGGGATGGGGAGCAAACAACTAGACTAGGAACCATTTTTGAAAATAAGCAATCTGAACAAGACTTTTGCCAAAGAAAACATGGAAAGAAGGGAAGCCCATATGGAGAGGCCTGGATGCAGGGAATGGAAGGGACTTGAGGCTTGGGGAAGAGCATTGGCCAATGCATGCTTTGAAAGCTCCAAGTATGGTCAGCAAAGAGCAATGCTGGGGCCTCCTGAACCTTGGGGCTTGCAACAGCAAACAGAAAATGGGGACTGCTCCCTGTACCTTCCTATTCAGACAGAATTCTTCATGGTTTGTCCAGTTCTCATTTGTCAGAAATTTTTAATGCTTATTTCAGAGATGGGGACGCTGACTAGGATAAGCTCATGAAAAGACTTCTTTTATCAGGGATGAGCATTTTCCAGCATGTAAGGAGTCATATTTTGCTCAGAGCCCTTGAACAAAGGGAGATTCTAACAATGCTCAGCTCCTTAGGACATGTACACACAGCATCTGCTGTGTGGATCCAAAACAAGGCCACGAGGGCTAGAAATTCTGGTTCATGGAGCCTTATGCCAGGATGGATTTCCTGGAAGTTGTTTTAAAAGTCTCCATCCTGGGGCTGGAGAGATGGCCCAGTGGTTAAGAATACTGAGTGGTTCTTGCAGAAGACCCTGGTTTGAATCCCAGCATCCACATGGCAGCTAACAACTGTCTGTAACTCCAGTTCGATGGGATCCAACAGCCTCTTCTGACCTCCATGGGCATTGCAGGACACCGGTGCGCTTACCTACATGCAGGCAATACGTGCATACACATAAAATAAAAAATAGTAAATAAAATTTTTTTAAAAAGTCTCCATCCTACAGCTCATACTCAGGGTCAGTGCCCTGGGGAAATAGTGATCACGGAGCTGCAGAGGATGAGCAGACAGACAAGGTTCTGGAAATAGGTAGAAAGCATTCCTTCAAGGAAAGAAAGCAGAGTTTGCCCCAGCATAGTCTGACTTCTCTTCGGGAGGACCAGCTCAATACCATCCATACTCAGTCCTCAGCCCAACCACGCCGCAAAGGCAGCTGGGAAGGTCAGCATTGCCGAAGCGCAACACTAACTGCTGTGAGCTTAGTTATGCTAGAGTAGAACGGGATCCTAATCATCTCACTTTGTTACAGTCTTATATTTAACATTCTTCAAGAAGGGAATTAAGTCTCACCTCAAAGCCCCCGGATTTTTATTAATTTAGTTTTGTGCAAAAAAGGGCAGGCAGTCATGAGCTTCTTTTTCGGGTTTGAGTTTTACAGGTGTGTAATTAGTATAAAGGAATCTGAACAGGAGCCAGTTCAATTGGGTAACTCCCTTATTACCAAAGACGTTTCCTTTCTCATTATAAGGAAAGTGAGGCTAGCTGACCTAAATTAAAACAAAAATCAACAGTGAATGAGCTGTGTTCAGAGTGAAAACGTGACTCTTAAGAGCTGCACACTATGGGGACTGTGAATACCTGACTTGTGTAGGTCTCTTGCTAGAGAGACATTGCCTGGGCATCTATGGGCAGGGGTGGGTGTTGCCAGAACTCAAGCAAACAGCTCCTCCTTCTGCTTGGACCCCTTAAGGAGAGATTCTGCTGTGGACTTTTTCCTTTGTCTTAAATAAACCATTCAAACAACCTGCCATTCTGGTGAATTTTACCCATTGCTATCGATTTTGTTTTTTTTTTTTGTTTTTTTTTTTTTTTTTTGACAGCACAGAGAATATAAAGAACGAAGACAAGGAAGTGTAGAATTAGAATGGCCTTTTAAAAAATATTGTTGAGGGGGCTGGAGAGATGGCTTA
The DNA here is from genome assembly GCF_000622305.1 of Nannospalax galili. NCBI lineage: Eukaryota > Metazoa > Chordata > Mammalia > Rodentia > Spalacidae > Nannospalax > Nannospalax galili. The sequence goes on from NW_008353490.1 coordinate 8,177,719, forward strand.
GCAGTTAAGAGCACTGGCTCTTGCAGAGGACCCAGGTTCGATTCCCAACACCCACATGGTGGCCACAAGCCATCCTTAACTCCAGTTCCAGGGGAATTCAACACCCTCATCTGACCTCTGTGGTCATTGCACAACATATGTGCACTCACATACATGCAGGCAATACACTCATACACATAAAATAAAAATTATATATATATATAAAAGAGGGAAGGTAGCCGGGTTGTGAAAGCCAAACCTCTATATAAAATTGTCGTGATCTGAGTTCTCTTCTTTTTACTTAGGCTTGCTATCAACTCACAATCCTCCTGTCTCCACCTCCCAAGTGCTGGGCTTACTGACATGCATCCCTGTATCTGACCCCTTCATCCATTAAAAATGTTTTTAATTTATTTATCTTTATGTGTATGAGTGTTTTACCTGCATGTATGTAACTGTACCCAGGTTGTACAATGCCTTTGGAGGCCAGAAGAGGGCATTGGATCCTCCGGAACTGGAGTTACCAATGGTTGTTAGCCACCATGTGGGTCCTAGGAACTGAACATGGGTTTTCTACAAGAGCAACTAGTGCTCTTAACCCCTGAGCCATCTCTCCAGCCCCATCCTTCATGTATTTTTAAGCAAACCAAATGCAACAAGCATATACCTTTTAAAGAACCAGTCCCCGTATGCTCTTTGTTTTATTTCTTTAATGGCCAGTCATTCATGAGGTTCTTCTTTTGATGAAATATGGCTAATTGGGTTCTCTGTCTGTTTTGAGTGGGGGTTGGGGGCAAGTCATCAACAGAGAAGTGAAAGAGAAGTGAATTGAATCTGGTCTTTCAGCAGGGGTACACTCTAGCTCATAGCAAAGACCTTGTGCTATGGAACCCCAGTAGGCCTCATCTGGCTGGGGTCTCTGCTCTGCAAGCCCCTATTTAGGGGGCGGCCTTAATGAGAGCATTGAATCTGTCTGTGCCTTGGTTTCCACTTAGTAAGATAAAGATGACTAACATATTAGGGTATGCTAAGGAGACTTACAGAGTCACGATATAGAAGAATCCAGAATGCAAAGTAGTTCAGAGTAGAGCAGCTGAGCTCCACAGTAGCTCAAAACCTTTGGCTCAGCATCGCTACGCTTGACCAGCATGTCTTTAGGCAGTATTACCTGGGTTGCCCTACTTGGAATGCTACACTTAAGAAAACTGCTGTAACTCTTGTGCTGCCCTTTGGTACCCATGGTACCTTCAACTTGGATCTACTTCAGACAGAACAGTAGCCTGAGCTGGCCCTGGTCACACTGACACATGGCAAAGATCTATGAGTCCCATTGTGCACTCCGTGGCGGCGGGGGGAGTTATATGTGAAGCTAAAAGGAAGTTTTCTTATTAAAAAGTTCTAAATTAGTGTTGATAGTCCAATTAACTTCCTAGGGACATACACATGTATAAGGGGAGAGCAGCAACTCTCTAATGAAAGAAGCTGAGAATACACTGGAAGCTCTGGAGTCTACACTTGGCCATCTCATCCCCTGCTGGCAGGGATCACCCTAATTCTTGTCCTCTATACCTGCTAGGCACTGGGTATTCATTACCTGGAACTTGACATTCCTAAGACCAGACTTTGATACTACAGATCCATCAGTACAGGTCTTGGATAGAACAAATAGATATGTAGAGGTAGGTGTGGATATGGAAATCAGCTTCAGTTTGGAAGACAATACCAAGACCCAACGTGAAGTAAAGACAAGAACAGGGAAATGGTGTCCTGGCCCCTGCAAATACTCAAAGCTGACCTCAGCTTGTCCTCACACTGCAAACTTGCTGGGTACTGTGGACCAGGACAGGAATAAAATATCTCTTTGCTGTTTAAGATTGTTTAAGATTAAGAATTCAGAAAGATGCATCCAATCAGGCCAGCAATGTCTCATGCTCATCTGTGTTTGTGTATCTGAGTGGGTATTTGTACATGTATGCATGTCTATATATATATATATATATATATATATATATATGTGTGTGTGTGTGTGTGTGTGTGTGCATGTGTGTGTGCATGTATGTATGTGTGTGCAAGTGTCTGTATGTGTGTGTGATTATGATGTAGGTTGCACTATTTCACATCCTCTCCCTGCAGCATGCAGCTGCTCTGCTCACCTTGCTCTGTGAGCACTGCCATCTAATGAGGTCAGCCCAACAAGGCAGTGCTGTGCTCAGCTCATTCATCTTGGTTCAGACTTCACCTGACACTTTAGCTGCCCAGTGACCTAGTGAGGTCACCCAGTCACCATTATCCCTCATTTGCATACTGGACTCATATTCAGATGATCTGGGCCAAGTTCACTGGGGACACAGTCTAGAATATTCCATTATTTGTTCTGTGGCTAGAGTTTAAGATCTGGCATGTACTCTTGGGGTTTCCAGTTGTTAAAGCATAAGGCTCTCCTTCCGACTGTAACCTTGAATATAGATACAATGCTGGGGTCTTGATTACACAGTGTCACCACAGTGCCCTGCAGCTTTTACAGTCAATTTACATCGTCAGTTTGTGACTATTTCATAGACATTCTGAACCATAACTGAAAGCAGTAACCCTCTACATGTTGGAAACAAAAATGCAATGCTGCGCTGGAACTACAGAACCATGTGACACACACACGAAGACACTGTGCCTCAAAAGTCAACAGATGTATGAGACAGAGATGAAAGCATCAAGAGAAAAATCCACAAAAGTTTCCCCAGGTTAATTTCTGGCAATTTCCTCAAGCGGCAGAGACTGTCCTTCCAGCTCTGAGGGATTTCAGTGGCTGCTGAAGTAGGGCTGGGAACTGAGAGCAGAGGAAGCAGACATTCTCACTGTGAATAGGGGTATTGTTCATTGCCCCTTCCAAACGTTTTGATCCTTTGCAACAAAAGTCAACCCTGTCTCTAATCTTTTCTATGCTACAAAAATATCCTCGTGTGTACTTGTGCATGTATGTGTGGAGACCAGAGGTCAATATCTGGAATCCTCTTCAGTTGCTCTCCACCTTAGTTTTGAGACAGGCTCTCTGAATCTGGAGCTCAAGGATCCAGCTAGACTTGCTAGCCAGAGAGTCTCAGAAATCCCCCTGTCTCCATCTCTCCAGTTCTAGGGTTACAGGTACATGCTGCCATTTCCAGCTTTTTCTTATATAGCAGCTGGAGATCTGAGCTTGGGGCCTCCTTCTTGAACAGCAAGCATCTTACCAATTAAATAATGTCCCTAGTCTCTAAAATAACTTTTATACATTTAAAAATCTCCCCACAAAATATAGATTATATTTTTAAACTATCAAGGTACATTACCATGGTCTCTTTCTTAACTCTGTGACTAGATACTATGCAAGAGTTAATCTTTAAAGTCAATGTGTCTGAAAGATCATAGATTAGTACAACAAGCTTCCTTGTTGGGATGGTAGGACCTTTCCACAGAAAGGACTTTGTCCATTTCCTAACTCAGATAGATTTCATGTTAGATGGAAGTGATAGGCTTTGAGTGACTTTTCCCATTGGTAATTCATTTTGCCCGAGTACTTGAATTAACGACAGAGGCAAATGAAAAAAATAGCTCTAATGAAATATTTTGGTGTATGTATTTACTTGACCCAGCAGAGCCTAAACACATGGGACCATGCTGGCGACAGATTGGTCCCTAATGGTCTTAATCTAGAATTGGCTTCTGTCCAGTGTTTAGTCTTGAACGTTAGATTCTGCTCCCTCTGAAGGTCTTGTGCTTTCCCCTCACTCAGAAGACAGGGTCTCCTAGCTCAGACCATGGCCCTGGGCTCACCAGTACCACCCAAAGGTTGGCCCCTCCTACAAAGCATCAACCCCACCTGGGCCTTCTGAATCATTACAAGAATTTCCCAAGATGTAGGACCTGGGTATATAGTAAGGTTTGAGGAGACCTAGATTGGACAGATGTACTCTCTCCAGGGTAACGGCCTTCCCCTCTGCACTGGAAATGTGGTCTGGTCCATATGTTGAGTTTGATTCTACTATTCACTTATTTTGTGTGTGTATGTATGCCTGCAATTGTGGAAAAAAGAAGTCAACCTTGGGTGCCACTCCTCAGGGACAGTCCACATTTTTTTTTGAGGTAGGATCTTTCATTGGCTTGGAACTCATGAAATAAGCTGGACTGGCTGGGCAGTGAGGGCCTGGGATCTCCATGGTCTCTACCTTCCCCTCTCTGAAATCATACCCATGTACCATTATGCACAAATTTTAAAAATACATTTTGTTTATTGTTTTTATTTTATTTTATGTGTATGAATGTTTGTTTTGCCTGCATGCATGTAAGTGTTCCATGTCATACAATGCCTATGGAGGACAAAAGAGGGTGTCGGATTTCCTAAAACTGGAGTTACAGTTGGTTGTTAGCTGCCATGTGGGTGCTGGGAACCAGACCCAGGTCCTCCGTAAGAACAGCCAGTGCTCTTAGCCAGTGAGTCATCTCTCTAGCCCCCATGCCCTGTTAACAAGGGTATTGAGTTTCAATCTTAGCTTAGTGCATAGCAAGCACTTTACTAAGCTATCTCCCCAGCCCCAACATTGTGGGTTTAAGGCAGTGGAAATCATCATTTTGGTTGATTTCTTCATGACAGTGTCTCATTCTTTAGCCCAGACTGGCTTTGTGTTCATCCTCCTGCCTCAGCTTTCTGAGTGCTAGGATTATAGAGCAAGTCACTGAAGCTAATAAGAGATCTCATTTTGATAGCTGTGAGACCGGTATCTAAACCTGTCTCCCTACAGGCCTCTTACCTGCTGCCTTGCCTGAGGGATGCCAGGCCCCCACTCTCTGGTATTTTTCTGCTAGTCTCTGAAATGTCCATTTCCCTTCTTCTACCAAACCAACTTAAGGTCATCCTTGTGGGCCAAAGAGGACAAGGAAGAAAGATATTGGGAATAGATCAATGTGCCAATGATCATTGAGCTGTCACCTGGATTAAAAAGCATCTTCATTAGGTAAAGAGTTGATTAAATGAAAGCAACAACTCTGGAACCAGAGCAACGGCTCTCCATGCCTTTCCCAGTGAAAGGGTGACCTGACCCCATGTGCATACCCCATGTGTTCTCACATGTACCGTGGGCTTGAGGTTTGCTGCAGTGATACAGTGCTGTTTCTATTTGTGCTTTATTTGGCTTTTGTTGATAAACTTAACTTCAAAATAGGATCTGTGTGTTTTGAGTAAAGTGCGTACCTCATTCCTTCCCTCCCATAATGACATCATTAATTCATGGTGAATGTCAAGTGGTTTCATTCTTCGAAGGTGAGTAACCTTTCCTCACAAGAGCAGCCGATTAATCAATTAGAACATCATACTCAGATTACAGTAGAGTTGTATGTCTCCTCTGCTGAAAACCATCAGAAGTCCTGGCCCATTACTCCAATTAGGAAGGCTTAATTGCCAAATGGCACATATGAAGCAAGAATGAGTCATAGTGAAACAGTCCCCTGAAAGCCATCAGCTAATGGTTTTGTAACCTGTGTAAACTGTATGTGTGTCCTTTGTATGGTCAGGTAGCCATGTCAGTGTGGTGAGATTTCTGCTCATATACACAAGGCTTTGTGTGGAGTTACAGGCACCCCTCAATGGGGAGGCCGCTTTCACACACTCTGTGGGTAAGGTTTGGGGAGCAGATAGGATCGAGCTTGGCTATCACCCACCAGAAGTGCACTTAAGCCGATCAATACATAATGATTCATAACCTCTGAAGTTATGATAATCAGAGATTAGGGGGACAGCAGAGCCCAGCATCTAGGACAAAGCATTTCTCATTGCTCATGTATCTATCACATCTGTCTGGCTTTATCTCCTTCCTTTCCATTTTGTCTTTTTGTGCTGCAATCTAGCATAAATGAATTATGCTAGACGGAGGCACATCCAACAGATTCTGAGGCCTAGTGCGATCCGGGGTTATTGTCTTACTGAGTTTTTGTATCCAGGCTATGAGGGCCCATAGACCAGGGTGCCTAAGATGGCAATGGGTATGCTCAACAGGATGAGTTCACACCCTGTCCCTGTGTAAAGGTCTTGAGCATTTCTTCTCTCACCTGCCTGTGTCTCCAGTGTGAGTCACTGGGTTTTATAGTCCCTTAATGTTTTGTTAACTTTTCTTGGGGATCCCTACACAAATGTCTGTTCACACTTGATAGAACAACAATAGACTGTGCTGGATAGTGTTAGTGTCAACTTGACACACCTGGGTTGAAGGAGCCTCAGTTGGTGAATTGCCTCCATTGGACTGGCCTGTGGCCATGTCTGTGGGGCATCTTCTTCATTATTGCATGATGTGAGAGAGCCCAGCCCACTGTGAGTGGTGCTATCTCTGGGCAGGTGGGCCTGTGTTGTATAAGAAAGCAGGCTGAGCAGGGGTCAATGGAGCAAGCCAGTAAGCAGCATTTTTCCATGGCCTGTGCTCAGGTTCCTGCCCTGAGTTCCTACCTTGGGCTCCCTCGGGGATGAACTGTGACCTGGGAGATGTAAGCCAAATAAACCCTTTCCTCCCCCAAGCTGGTTTTGTCACAGCAATGAAGAAACAAACTAGGACACAGACCAAGGAAAAGATTCCATACAGGTCTTGCTTAGAGAGCCAGAGAGTTTAACTGAGGTTACTTACAGGAGCATGGGTGAGGGTTTACTCACAGGAGATAAGGGAGGGATTACTTACAGGACTGTGGGTGAGGCGTTGACTACAGGAGTATGGGTAAGGGGTTACTCACAGGAGCATGGATGAGGATATAGCTTCAGGAGCATGGGTAACATACAGATGACTATACTGCTGGAGAAAATGTGTCCCCCAGGCCAGCAACCGTTAAATGCTTTTGTATCCTGAGGAGGAGCAGACTTTACTCAGCCTCTTGAGCCCCTGCTATCCTCCATGATGGATCGTTAATGGGCCTAATCTTGTGAGGGTCTCATGGGGGTAATCATAGCTGCTCTGATTTCAAGATGGCAATGACTGACTGGCCATGTCATGCTGAGGGGACTGAGTTCCACAACATTTGGTGAACAGTGTCAGTACATTAGATGTGTGGTATTGATATGCACTTTACATGGGAGGTCCTCATCCTTTCCATCAATATCAATTCTTGAGTTATTCATGATAGCAAAAACTAAGGTAGTAAGAGAAAATAATGCATGAATGTGGAAGGCATATAAAATTCAAGATTGGGCCGGAATATTTTTGCTTCCTTTCAACATTTTATATCAAAATATTTATGTGTTTTTTCTTTCTCAAATACTAACATATTCCCTAGAGATTGAATTCACTTTCTGTTTTTAAGGATCAGATGCTGTATTAGCTTAAATTAGCTTTTTCAGAATTAAAACATTTGGTAAGTGAAGATTTTCCTAGTTTGGCTAAAGAAGGGTAATTTGACTGATGTAACAATGTACTCTCTGCAATCCAAATGTCTGCAGAGAATTTTCTTCCAATTCTTTTGCAATGCATACACTTTCCCTTGTACAAAAGGAGGCTGCCCGTCTGGGGTGTAAGTTAAGAAGGATCTTGTTAGTAACCACATTCCTATGGAGTTGAGGTGGTTGATGGTCCCTGTCTTCGGTGCGTAGGCCAGCAGATCATGGCCAGGTAATAAGAACAAGAGAAGTTCCTTTAGCCTCATTAACTAGCAAATAGGAACATGAAAAAGAATGCTTGCCAAGCACAGCCTCTGCTAGGCATCTTGATGAAGTGGCCCATTGCAAAGTTGAAACTATTGAGTTACTGAGCCTGTCAGAGACACAGAATGGAGCTGGGACTCAACATAACAGTCACAATGTGGTCCCCAACTGAAGGTTCAGGGCAACCAGAATTTAATCACTTAGGGGCAGTGCATTAGTGCACTCCTGGGACCCCAGAATTTCTGCATCCGGATTAGAAGCTTACCTTGATACAGGTTCAAAAACTCTCTCCAGCTTAGGGGTATCAAGCCCAGCCCAGCATACTGTCTCAGTATGATCCTCAGACAAAAGGAAGGCTGAGTACAGCTCAACTTGCCAACTGGCCAACGTTGGACTATGTCAGGCATGATCAACATGTAACTGCAAGACGGTAGGTGGATTTTCCCCCGTGTTTGATGATTTGCTTTATCTTTAATTGTATATGTGTATATGTGTCACTGCAGGGGTACGCACATAGGAGTACAAGTGCACTCAGGGGCCAGAAGAGGAAATAAGACCCCCTGTAGCTGGAGTTACAGATGGGGATGAGCCACCTGATGTGGGTGCTGAGAAGTGAACTTAGATCTTCTGAAAGAGCAAGTACTCTAAGCCACTGAACCATCTACCCAGCCCCTACCCACCCCCCTTTTTACTTCACTCTGAGTTTTGTAAAAATTAGAGGATGGTTGATGTTTGATGTCCTTACCTTGAACCTCTGACTACTTTCTATGTCTCAACCCAGTCCTGAAAGCTACTATCATCCTTACCATAATTTACTTACTCTCCAGGCTGTGTCTGCATCCATAGTTCAAGGCACGCTGGTAAATTCTTGATGTTATTTAACACTACCCAATAGTGCCAGTACTGACTGAGGAACTGGATTATTCTATGGTTCTTTAGATGTAGCTGATCAGAAATATATGATTTAGTTCTTACTCTGGGAGTCTATCTCCTTGAATCTGAAATATTAACCATTGCTGATGATGTAAGCCCTCTCAGAGGCATTCTTAAAGCAAGTCATTTGAATCCATGCCTATCAGCTCTAGTTCACAGTCCAAACTGTTCAAGCCACACAAACTGAAAGATGATGACCGTGAGTTTTTCTCTTTGAAATGAACAGGTGTTGATTCAATGAAATTGTGAACCTTGCCTGACTAGGTGATCTCTAGGACTAGTAACTCAAGGGTAGTAACAGGCATATGACAGCTGCCTTCCTGTCCATAGACTTCCCGGTCAATACAGTATGAGAATGTGTATATGGAGGAGATATACAGAGTATGTGAATTACTCAGAGCCTCACTTTGTGTGTGATGCTGCCTTCCACCCTCCTAGCTTTAGGTTGCAAGAAATTGCTACTCAAGATTACAGTCTTTATCCTTCACCTTGTAGATCAGCTCTGAGGGAGAGAGGGGAGAAAGAAGAGAGAGGATAGAGGGGAGAGAGAAGAGAGGGAGGAGAAGGAGGAGAGAGAGGAGAGAGGGGAGAGAGAGAAGCACCTTATTAGACATTGGTGTTGGTGAAGTTTTGAGAACTAGAATTATTCTAGAAGCCACTGTCATATGTTATATGTCATGTGTTAGACATGGCCATTTTCTTTCTGTTTCCCACCCAAGTGGTATGTAAGAGCTGACTATAGGGAGGTATGTGGCCAGGTGCTTGGTCAGTTTCATTTCAAGTTGAAAGTTAACAGTCTTTCAAATTAAAGGGATATTTGTGTTTGACCTCTATATATCTTCCTATTAAGTACCCTTAAATTTAAAATAATGGGCCTATTAATATGAAAACTAAATCAATAGCTTTCATGTGTTTTCTAGTATATTTGAACTCTCTTTGGGGTTTTTAACTATTTTCAAATCAATGAGGGAATCTCTGACATTAAATTTGGAGGGATGTAACCCTCAATAGTGTCTCCACATGGGCAGAGCATATTAAATGTTATTTTATAAAATGACTAAACCAGTGTGGGGAACAAGCTTCTAGGTATTTCTAGCTCAACCTGAAGTGCATGTCTGAGCCCGGTTCCCCTCTAGTTGAGTGTGGGGATGGCTGTACTGTGTGTCTTGAGTCCTGTGTCCCTGGCTGAGTGTGACACTGTCCTTGTGGGCAGGCTGCTCCTCTGCTGCTGTGTGCTTTATTCTCTCTTTTCTGAAACCCAGATGAGCTCTGACTTCCCAGGGCTTCAGGAAATAGCATGCTGTTAGGGAGAAGATGAGTTTGGGAGGTACCTTGGTCCTGCCCTGGTGGATAAGACTGGGCAAATCAAGGCACCTTATGGAGTGGACATCCATGCCTGCGAGGTGATGGTTGTAATTCAGGCTACCTTGGTGGCTGTGGGTTCTAAAACAGGTACCTTATCTCTGGGGTAGAAAGTCAGTGAAGATCTGTTCACTTTGTCCCTCCTATGCTGCCAGAAAACTGTTTTATGGTGGTAATAAAGAATGTTCCAAAGGAGGCTGTGTTGCAAGAGAGACAGATCCTATTACTGAGCATTAGATCTCATTTTAATGAGGAAGAGGTATTCTGCAAAAGTGGCCTTGTCAGGTTCTTAGACTGTTTCTAATTACAATTTAAGTTGTTTTTAATGTGAGTTCTAAAGAACCTGTGGTAGAGAATTGCTAGTTGCCTAAAAAAGTGAAATGTGAGGATGATGCCTGGACAGCCGGAGCCTTTGGTTTCCAGGAGATGTAAGATACATGGGCAGAAAACATGGTGGCGTATGTGGTAGTCAGGGGTTAGGTCAGCCACCATGATTCAATAACCTGCTTAAAACTCAACCTAACAGGCATGGGAAGATAACTGAGTGGGTGAGCACCTGTGCAAGTATTGAGGATCTGAGCTTGGATCTTTAGCATTCATGTAAAAAGCCTGGAACAGCCATAGACACCTGTAACCCTAACCCTTGGAGGATTGAGGGTGGAAACAGGAGGATCACTAGAGCTTGCTAGTCACCAAACAAGCAGAAAAAAACTGTGGGCTCTAGGTTTAGTGAGTGACCCTGTCTCAAGGCAGTAAGTGAGAGAGTTGTAAAGGATACCCAAGGACCTGTTCTGGCCTCCTAACCTCCACATATGGGTGCACATACACATACGCCAATACACATCATACGCGCACATATGCACACATACACCAATACACCAATATACATCACATACACGCACACGCACGCACACACACACACACACACACACACACACACACACCCCACATCAACCTAACCCACATCGTCATAGAAAGGTAAGATGTACTTATTTGACACTATCTCTGTCGGCCCTCTCTTGCTCGCCACACCAATAGCAACCATCCAGCTCTCATTCTTCCTCTGTGACAGTCACTTGTTTATTAAAAGACAACTTCATTCAAGCATCTCTTTAACAGTCCTGGTCAGAAGTATCCTTCAGAAATAAAGAGGCACAGAGAAGGGAATCGTTCCACAGGAATATTGCATTATGGGTCACCGGGGCCCTTTCCTAACAAAGGGCTGACTGTGAAATGAAACTGGGTAACATTTGCCACAAAAACGTGGAGAACATGGAATTCCTGAATCTATAGTCTGTAAATTTGCTGTCTATATTCTGCTTGATTAGAACAGCATTAAACTCTGCAGCTAGTTTATCAACACTTTGTTTGCTCTCCTACAGCTTGAGACTATTTGGAAAAGCCAACTAACTCTGATGGCAGACAGTCAGGAAAGCAACGTTAATGAGAGGAAAGACGCTTTGTCTCTGTGTGTGTCTATTTCTATGTCTATGTATGTACATACATGTTAGTATGTGTGTCTATCCATGTGTGTCTGTTCTGTTAGTATGTGTGTCTGTGTGTCTGTGTGTGTACAAGACTGTTCTTGCATGAGTCTGTGTGTTTATCTCTGTACCTATCTCTCTGTTAGTATGTGTGTGTGTCTGTCTTTCTGTGTGTGTCTATGTGAATCTGTTTGTGTATGTTTCTGCATGTGTCTCTGTGTGTCTGTTTATGCATATGTATGTCTATAAAACTGTCTACCTGCGTAGCTGTTTTTCTGTGTGTTCTCTCTGTGTGTGTATATGTGTGTGTGTGTGTGTGTGTGTCTGTCTGTCTGTCTGTCTGTCTGTCAACCTCTATTGACTGGAGCTGATGCAGAGGGAAAAGCAGACACGTAATGTGTTGGACACATGGGGAGTCAGGTGCTGGGAGTAACCTCAGGCAAGGCACAAAGGCACAGAGCTTTTTACCCCAGTGTGTTCATCATCTAACCAGGATTAAAAAGCAGACTTTTGTGAGGATTAGAGATAATTACATGACTTGCCTACAAAAATGTTTGGCAACAATGACTGTGAAATTTACAGGCAATGTATTAACATACACTGGGGTCCAGGAATGTTCAAAATCCTATTATTATTTTTAAAAACTAGAAGACAGCATTATTCAGAAGATGAGAATGAATGTTTATAAATACATGAAATTGTAAAATATTACAGATCTTTTATGTAAAAAATTATAAAGTTTAATTTTGGTTAAAAGCACAAAATCTAGAGGAAATTGCTGCTAGATAGCTGTTCACAAAAGCTGAGCTAAGACCTGGAGTGACTGATGAAAGATGAGATCAGGAATAAGAACTAGAGCTACAGTCCAAACTGTATGGCTCAGAATAGATGCTTCAGGGATTCAGAGTCCTCTCTGGGGTACCATCATTGCCTCTACCTCTCTTGGGAGACCAGTGGAGGAGCAGGTACAGTGTGAGATGGGATGAGTTGGAGATGATGGTGACAAATTGAGAGGAAGAATACCTGGGAGACGTCGGGTGGTAGAGAAGGACATTAGCCATCACTAGCAAGTGGTCGTAACTAAATTCATATTCCTCAGTGAGACGGTCCTCGTAGAATGAGAAGAGGGAAATGAAGAATGAAATGCTAGAAACAAAGCCCAGAAATGCTGCCTTAAAGGGTAGGTGTGCCATGCTGAGTCTAGATGTAGAGTTAAAGGGTGGCAGGGAGTGAGACAAAGAATAAAGGAAGCCAAGAGAGGTCAGTGTCTGCACTGAAGAACATCCCTTGACTCCAGAGGCATCAGTATTGAGTGACAATGAAATTCCGAAGAGTACTTTGGGGTTCTTAGAGAAAGCCTTGTTGCCTGTGCTGGACAGCTTCAGTTGTCAATTTGACACACCCAGGAAGAAGGAAGCTCACTTAGGAAATCTTCTCTATCAGACTGGCCTACACGCAAGCCTATGAGGCATTTTCTTGACCTTTGAGTAACGTAGGAGGGTCCAGCTCACCTTTAGTGTTGCCACCCATGAGCAGGTGACCCTGAGTGGTATAAGAAGACAGGCTGAGTGCAGGCCAGAGGAACAAGTCAGTAGGTGGTCTGTGCTTTAGTCCCCGCCTCCAGGTACCTGCCCTGAGTTCCTTCAAAGATGGTCTGTGCCTTAGAAGTGCAAGTCAAAATAAACCGTTTCTTCCCCCAAGCTGCTTTTGGTCAGGGTTTTAACAGTGCGGTAGAAATTAACCACAACAGTGACCGTGTGAAAAGTGTCTTCCAGGAGGCCCTTTGGTCACAGGGAACAGGCTAGTACAGGGGAGCATAAGAGAGGAAACAGCCTGTGCTGGTCTCAGGTGAAGTCAAAAGGAAGTATGATTCTTGAGACACATTGTAAATTGTTGCTCTTAACCCAAAACATTGTTATTACCCCCACAAATCTCTTATCCTTGTAATTTGTCAATATTCTTATAAATCAAGGTCAGTTTATCCTTGCACTGCGCCTTTATATTTTTATTTAAATGTTATGCAGTTTTCAAACATGAGTGAACAAAACTTTAACAATGATCAAGTTTTGGGGTTGACTAAACCCCATCCTTACTAGCTCAAGCAGATGTAGTGTCCTATCCCTTCCCAAGACATCACCTAATTTCATTTTGAATTAATTTCCTTAAATATGCCAAGCTAATTGAATGAGAGAAATATCACTAGAAAGAGCCCTTTCTCACACTGAATCTTTATTTTCCAAATATAAAATTCATATGTTTTCTCAACAATTCATTAGTTGGGGACCCCCCTCTAGGGATGGTAAATCTAGCAAGGAAATTAATTCCTAAATGAGAAGTTCCTGCAGAAATATCTCTAACGTGACTCACAGAGTTATCTGAGAAAGGCTCCCACAAATACACGATTCGGGTCAAGGAATTCACAAAAAAAGTGAATATTTATAAGGCAGCTCTTAAGAACTGCTGCTTAGCCAATCAACGTTAAATCCTTTGGTATTCATTATAATAAAATTAATCTTGATTAATTCATTCATTATTAATCTTGCATTCAAATGCAATTTCTATGAAATTGCATTGTGATTTAGCAATTAATTTGCATGCCAAGATTGAGAAGCCATCTCCCACTCCTCCGAGGGATAGTTCTCTGTGACTGTGAAGTCCATTGCAGGCCCAGAACATGCATTTTTTAAAACCATGTCAGGGAAATACAAGGAAACATGCAAGGTGTGTACCCAGAATCAGAAGACAGCTTTCTGGCCATGTGTTGTATAAACTATAAAACAGAGATTTTGCTTCAACCAGTATGTTTGTATAGGAATTTAGAAATAACCATTTGTAGGCACACAACATTAGTCATTCATCCCTCTCTTCTGCACACATAAGGACCTTGTGTACAAAGAGTACATAGAGTGGGTCCTCTGCTTGGATGGGAAGTCTCTGCTCTCCCTCATGGGAGGACCACATGCAGAAAGAGGAGCCTGGTGAGTTCCTGATCTCCCGGAGTGAATCAGAAGGGCTTTTTTTTACTGAGTCACCAGCCAAGGCTACAAGAACCCCTTTTATTTCTACCCAGCAATATTGTCATAATTTAGCTTCCCTAAACCTCTTTCAATCTATCTGTCTATCTATCTATCATCATCCATCTATCATCTACTTGTACTGAGGATTAATTCTTATTAAGTCTCAGGAGGAGACTAATTGACATCTAGTAGCTGAGAAGCTTGTGCTGATGAAACGTGCATATGCAAAACTGCTGAGGTTTCAATTATTTGTCCCCAAGTCCAAGAACAAAACTCTCTACTGCTGTTTCTTTTCTAAGTCAAAGATTACTGAGCAAAAAGGAACTAGTTCACTGTATTCATTCTGTCCAAAAAAAAAAAAAAAGAAAAAAAAGCAACGAAGTTTTTAAACAAAAATTGGACTCCACTCCCATACTAAGGATGTTTATACTCTGCATCTTGATTGCATTGGAAACAAATGTTTCCGTGTGGTCAGCCCAATCCCACACACCTAAGACTACTGAGAAAGAAAGAACTTTCATCCACCCATGGAAAGTCAAAGCCTAGATTTCTAATTCCAGCAGGCGATGAGCACAGCTTCAGCTTCCATGTCTGACTGCACTGTGATGTCCAAGTCCTGCTGATAATATGGCCAGCCCATCTCAGTAGCTGGGGGCCTGCTTTCAGGAGGGCACCACCAACCCCTGCTCCAATAGTAGTGTAGTCTCTACAGCTGTTAATTGTGAATAATGCACCTTTCAATCAATCTTCTCCAGGGCCAGTTTCAAAGAATCTGATGTGAGTGGTAGCTATTAAACCCCTGAAGGACATGGAGGTCAGAAGCATATTCACAAAGAGAATTGAAAGGAACGAAATCATCCTGACACACGTTACATGAAGTATCCACAAAACAGCGATCCGTCACCATTGCGGATGCTCTCTGTGAGCCTCAGGCTTTGGCCAAGGGACTGGGAGTCAGGTTTCTGCTATAGAAAGCATCAGCACCACACTACCAGGAAGTTTCTTCTTTTCTTTACAATGCAGAATTTAATCATCACGTTGCACAGTTACAAATGATTCAGTGTTCATAAAGCATTGTAAGCGAGTTCTCTATTCTTTCCTCAGTGCTTTTTATTGTATCTTTCCAATCCTCTTGGAATTAAATTCAGCTATCTATAGCAGTCTTTTGAATTATGAGATTAGCCAATTTGCTATAACACAACAATATTTTTAATATGTAAAAACTTTCATGGGTATTGCACATATGGACACATGAGCATGTAAATATGGAGAGAGAAAAGCAAAAACTACACTCCCTGAGGCCTCATTTCCCCAGTTCAGGGGCCATGAAGGAGCAAAGGCAACACGTGATGGGATCAGGGATCCTATCATCCCACTGCCTGGAGAATAAACTTGCTTGCAAATGTGATCCCCATCCTGTCTTTACTGCACTTCAGCCATCAACTATGTGTGGCATGTAGGTTTGATGTTAGAATCTGATGGAGGAGAACTGGAGAGGGGTTTCCCACTGTATCACTCCAACCTCAAACATAGAGTTGTGTGGATGAGGGCTTCATCCTGACTCTAATCACAATGCTGAGGGTCTCGCCTCCCTGGGTATTTGTTCAAGACTACATGAAGCACCTCACAGGATAGATCCTGGTAGCTTCTCCCAGAGATGCAACAGGTAGAACACTCCAGAAAAGATATTTGCCAGAAACCCCCTGTGTCCCTCGTATGAAGAAGAAAACGCCTGTGTTTGAAAATGAATGTCATGTGGAGATGAATAACATAGTGTTGGAATCACCTATTCTTATAACCCAAAATAATAGAAAAAAAGAAAATTTTTATACAATTTATAAATATTTTGGTTTTTTGTTTATAAATAAAATACCATGCTGAATTTAAATGTGTGTCCGCTGAATATAAACACTGATTCTAATGTCACAAATAGGAGGGAAATATAAATAGGTTTAAGGGTAAGACTTTCAGATGGATGCAGCTATGACACTATGTAAACAGAAAGGCAAAGGTAGCTGCTTCCCAAATAACTCTTTTAAATACCAAAATTGGAAAAGTATATTCAGAGGCAGTGTTGTTGTTGTTGTTGTTGTTGTTGTCTTTTTATAGAGAGGGTCTCCCTCTAACCCCAGCTGGCCTGGAACTCACTATGTAGTCCTGACTGGCCTTGAACTCACAGAGATCCCCTTGCCTCTGCCTCCTGAATGCTGGGATTAAAGGCATGTGCCACCATGCCCGGCTAAGTGTTTTCTAATGTAATAATCACACATTTTTATTGTTTTACTTTGTTCTTTTTTTCTGTGTGTATGTGCTCTTGTGTGCACATGTGTGGAAGCCAGAGGTCCATTTCTAGAGTCTTCTATCCCTCTCTACCTTAGTTTTTGAGGCAGAGTCTCTTACTGAATCTGGAGCTTACCTACTGAGCTGAACTGCCTGGTCAGTGAACTCTAGGAATCTGCCTGTGTCCACCTCCCCATGGCTGAGATTATAGGCATATGCCACCATAACCATCTTTTTATATGTGGATACAAACTCGGGCCTTCATGCTTATGCAACAAGCATTTTTATGACTGAGCCATCTCCTCAGTCCCTAGTTTATTCCTCAGGTAACTCTCAATGTCCAGAAACATTTAAAACTTATTTACAACACTCTACTGCATAACACCTTAACAACACGGTCCTCACAGTTAATGTCAACACTGCTCAGCTGTTCCCCATTGTTTACCTGAATGTTTATTGATTTCTTTACAATTTTTGGGCTTAGCAATAATTTGCACAATGTTAAGTTACTAGTCCCTGGGGGAACTCAGTCCACCCAGAAAGTGCTATCTTCCTGCTTTCTCAGGATGCACATAATGAGTCCTTGGTTTCTTGCATAGCTCAAACCCATGGTACTCAGAGTTAAGCTTGGAATATTCTAGAATGTCCCAACTTATTACTCCATTCATGCACTGCTTCCTATTTTTCCAAATACTATTCTAAGTCTTGAAAAAAATCGGAAGATAATGGAGATAATTTTCAAAAGTAGTTCTCATGCCTCATGGCAGCGGAGACACTGCTCCATCAAGACACCTTCTCCAATTTCTGAGGCTGCTCAGAAGTAGGGATCTGCCCTCTGTGAACTTGGCCAAAGGCAAGGCTACTCAGGCCACCAGATAAACCTACATTTGGCTCAGGCCTGTTGAGGAGTAGAGTCTAGAGAGAGGCAGGGCAGGCACCAGGGCCACAGTGGATGTACAACACCAGGATGATCTGTAATCAGTCAGTGTCACAGGTGCCCATGGAAAAAAAGTCATTCTCTTTCTTTCTCTCTGGGGAAGCATATAAGGACTCCTTACTTAGCAACAATGGACCTCCACACAGGGCACCTGCTTTCCTTTTCATCCACATAGACATTGCTACAGCTTAATCAATGAACAAAGACCCATTTCTCACTCTAGTTTTGCACACCACTCTGAGGCAATGGGTTATGGGAGCTTGACTTTACAGGTGACCTCTACCTTGCACTGGCTGTCTATTTGAGGGTGCTCATGAGAATGTCCCAGCCTCGGTTTCCTTCTCTATTACATAGGATCAACAGTGACACTGCCTCACAGCGTAGGTGGTAGGAGCTAGGACTAGAGAGAAAGCAGCTACAGCAGCCCCTGAATTTTCATTGGCTATGCCCCCAATCCTTCAGCTGTCAGGTTTGTCTTGGGACCATAGCAGTTCCACCCAGCAGACACCTCTGCTGTGCCTTATCTGATGAATTAATCACTCAGAACCCAGAGCTTGTGCAGGACTAGCTGCTGGCCCAGTACCTTGGACAGCAACTCTGAGCCCAGTGCCCACCCAGAGCCCAGTATGCACCTCCAGGCCATGTCTGGCGACCAGCTCAATGGTACACAGGGTCAACTCCATTTTGAAACATGTCAAAATGGCAGGAAGCAAGCCTGGAGTGTGTCCTGGAAGACCTGGGGGTGAATGGGCGCTATAGTGCTGCACCGGGTGCCCTTGCAAGGTCACCGTGCACAAGTAGTCAAGGTCCCAGTCTCAGTGTACTACAGCAATGTAGGTTCACCTCCTGGTCAAGTTCCTTGTGGATCTGGGTAGATTAAACACTGCAACTTTCCCTACACTCCTCTTTATCCCAGGCTCAGTGCGAGAGCAGAGGACCTCTCATTGCTTTTCAATTGAACATCTTTATCATGTAAACCTCGTAAAAATTCCCAGTCACCTTTCTTTTCCTATTTCAGTACACACCAATAAGCAATCAGCAATTGGTCAGTCTATCAAGTTGGCCTTCATGCCCTTGTCATTCATGTGATACTTGGCTAGATCAGTCATTTTTCTTCTCACACCCAGCATCAGGCAACCACTAATCCAGTGACCCTAAAAGTTTGCCTTTTCTGGACATTTCCTATGAGTGGGATTATCCAACATGTACTGGTTTTTATCTTGTTTCTTTCATATGGTGTAATGTTTTCAAGGTTCATAAATGTTATTATGTATCAGAACTTTCTGTGGCCAAATAATATTCTATTGTGTGAGTTCATCACACGTGCCTAACTATATATCCATCGATGGGCAAACAATACAGCTGGTGTGGTTAATGAGAACTTTCTTTGCACAACAGACTCAAATGTTCATGGTGTGTCATCTGGATACAGGTTGGCCCAGGAGCCCAAGCAGGGCTGACTGATGGCCTCTAGAGACCAAGCTGCCTCCCTTTGCCCTGCCTCTGATTGAACACTCTGTTCTGTCTTCTAAGAAAATTCTTGTGCAATATTTTCTAGGCTTTTATCTTAGAAGTCTCACTATAAGGCAAACAAAATACAGTTTCAACATACTGTAAGCCACCACAGGGTAAAACCTTGGGCTTTATTTAAAAATAAGTGGCAAATGGCCTAATACTCAGCCTGAGAAATCTATTCTTTGATGCACATTTCCTTCTCAAACAGTGGTGTTTCCAGAAGGAAACAACCATTCTAGATGGAGGTGAAGCAAAGCAAACAGAAAAAAAGCAGAGTGTAAGAAAACTATATTGAATTTAAAGAACAACACAATCTTTCTCAAGGGCACTTAACATCCTCCCTGCCCTCCCTCCAACCCCAGGAAAGTCATAGCTATTGACACAGGAGACGACAGAGGATCCATACACACACACACACACACACACACACACACACACACACACACCTCTAATTATTGGCTGGCTTTGTAATTAGAGGCAGAAAGTATCAAGCCATGTGCTCATCTTGATGGACAGGGAATATATATAGTGCAAACAGGAAAAGGTTGCTGCCATATCCTCTACATCAAGGAAGCAGTCATCTATTCCTGAGGAATTCAGTTACAGGCATCCTGTTGCTGCACTAAACATGAATATGCCTTGTCCTTGCTTATTGTGAGAAGAAATAGGTTCACTGTTTGCTGTGCTATATTTAATAAATTTATTTAATTGATGGTACCTATAATGTACCAAGACTATACCATCTTTATATGGTTATAGTCAAAGTTATTTCAATAACAAAATTTAGTTTTATGTTATGATAGGGCCTGCCACAAGAACATTGCTGCTGGTTTCTACCATCAGAGATTTCCTACAGTAAATGAAAAGTCAGAACTATTTAGGACATCTCTGATATACTCCCACCTATGGGACAGGGCACCTACATTATGTCCATGCTTAAGAACAATTCTTGACAGTCACTCTGACCTTCGATTTTAGCTGAGCATTGTAAAGTAAGGCAACAAGTGGAGGGCGAAAGCTTATTTTTATTTCCCTTTGTAAAAATTTTGGGGGCTGGAGAGATGGCTCAGTCAGTAGAGTGCTTGCTGCATAAGCATGAAGATCTGAGTTCAGATCCCCAGCACCCATGGTGCCATGGCAGTGTGCACCTACAATTCCAGTGCTGGGGAGGCAGAGACAGGAGGATCCTTGGGACTCACTGACCAGACAGTGTAGTTGAGTCAGTGAGCTTCAGGTTCAGTGAGAGACCCTGACTCAAAAACATGAGGTAGAGAGTGATTGAAATAGTCACCTGACAATAATTTTGAGAAAGACTCGGGATATTGACCTCTGGCCTCCACCTTCACACTTGCACATACAAAGACAACCATGTTTTTGGTCTCACACAATAAATTTTATACAAGAAGTCACTGCAGAATCAGGGACCTTTCCATGGCTCCAGGCCAGTGAGCAGAGCCTTCTAATACCACATGTTCTTGGGTCAGCAGGAATCAAGAGGTTGGAGGCAGTATCCCACCCACCTATACCCCAGTTCAGCCCCTGCCTCTATCTAACATTCCCAGAAGAGAGGTTTATCAGCACCAGGATTGGGAACCTGTCTGCCACTTCCTAGAGCATGTCATCACCTCAAAATAAACCCCAATCTACAGAACTGCTAAGAATTTTCTTCTGGCATAAGGAAAGAACTCTCTCCTCGATTTAAAAAATATTTATTTAATTGTGTGTGGTTGCATGCTACAGCATACATGCAGAGGTCATGGGACAACCTATGGGAGTTGGTTCTCTCTTTCCAACATATGTCCCAGGAGGATGGAGGTGGTAAGGGCTTTCACAGGCCAAGCCATTTCCCTGGTCACTTCTCCCTGCTTTTTACAAGTTGAGAGCACAATGCAGAGCCCCATAAGGTTCCTTCTGATTTTGCAGAACTGAATATCACTTAACAGTTGGCTAAGGGGTGCTCTGTGAAGGCAGAGTCCCTTTCACCCTTCCAGCCCTGTGAATCACTAAGAACCATGCAGTTGTATTCAATTTCATATGAAAGCAATATCCAAAATTACTCTTAACCCATACTTGAAATTTGGAGCATTTATTTCTAGCAAAGTGGAGAGGAACCCCTAGCCAAGTAGGAAGAGCGTTAAGGGATTCCAGATTAACTCTCAAGTGCTTGATTCATAGGTCTGTGCTCAGAAGGCGTCTGTAGCTGCAGTGCTGTCATAAAATGTGCTGCATAAAATCATAAAGCATGTGTGACAGCAGCAAGGAGCATGACTCATGGTCAAGGAGAGGGCATCACGCATTTCAGATGCTCAATCGCTCAGTGTCGCTCCATCTTCCTACTGAGGGATGATAAAAAAGCAAAGCCTGAGTCCAGAACTCACAGTCATTGGACACGTGCTCTAAGATTGGCTGCAACACACACATGGATGCACATGGACAGAGTCTATCCCCTTATGACTGAACGCTCCTGTGTTATGTGAACTATAGTATATAAACACACACACACATACATACACACACGATCTGGGAGTCTTGTCAACCCAGACTAAGTAAACTTTCCAGTGGGCATCTTACATCCAGCAAAACCACCAAGTGGATTTCTGTATCCTGGTCAAGCCCCGCCTCACTTTTTCCACCTAGCCAGGACTTTGGAGCAATAATAGCATTCAAATTGCTATTTTGAATATTGTCTTAGAACCATATGTAGTCACAGTAGGACCTCCCCCCGACACACACACCTTCTGAAACAGGCTGGAAGGGGTTTGCTCATGCGGTAGATGTTGGACAGCATGACAGAAGTACCCTGCCACTTCAGTTAATGGATTTATCAAATACCTTATTTCATGCTTTCTGCTTTTGATTTATGAATTTTGATCCTGGAGACAAGAACCCTGTGAGTATTGATTGTGGGAAATGTCAGACTCACAGAAGTTAATTTCACTCGTGCATGTGGAAGTCACTGCTTCTCTGACAGTGCTGTCTACTGAGGATCAGCTGCCAGGAGCCCAAGTGACATGGTGCTGTCACACAGGCAGCTGTCCCACAGGCAGACCCAAAGCTATACCAAGCAATGGATTGATATGACATAAAATATGTATCTGGATGTGGGTATGTGAGAAAGCGTGGACTTGGGGAGGTGAGGTGATGTGGCTAGGGAGGCCATGTGAGCTGGCAAGGAAGGCTGGGTACTCTGCTGCCTGAGGCATATGCCTAACAGGGTAATGGACTGTCATCCAGCCAGCTTGTGGGCTGGTTAGGAATGGTTTATTTATTGATTGAATTTTTTTTGTAAATTATCAGTCTTTTTTTACATGGCCATCAAGGAGTCATTGCTTGTGCAACAATACACCAATATAGTCTGTGCACAGGTACATCTGTAACGGGTTGGAGTGTTCTTGGCAGGTTGCACGGCTGGAAATGAAATGGATTCCGAGTGGCAGACTTGGGATAGTTTATACAGGTAAGGCTCAAGATGAGGCTGTCTTGGGAGCATAGCAGCACATTCAACTGTTACAAACTACAGATATGTTGTTGCAAGTGTCTGTGAGTGTTTTGTGGTGTATGTGGTATAGAAATGTGTATGCAGGCTCATTTGCTTATGCATGCACATGTGGAGAATGGAGGTTGATTTTGGGTATCCTCTAACCTACTCCACCTTACTTTTTGAGAGAGGGACTTTCATTGATCCTGGATCCCATCATTTCAGCCAGACTGACTGGCCAATTAGCTTTGGGGGAGGTGCCTGACTCTGTCTACCAAGCACAATGGTTATAAACAGACACTATAAAGTCTGGTTTCTACATGGGTGCTGGGGATTTGAACTCATGACCTCATGTTTCACACACTAGGAACTTTACCCACTGAGCCATCTTACCTGCCCTTTTAACATACTGTCAGTGCAACTTCAAGTCAGTGTTCTACTTTTAATTTTTCCACAATACTTGGAATTGAACCTAGGGCAGCGTGCATTCAAGGCGAGGGCTCTACCACTGAGCTAGTGACCTAGGACTTTGTGTTTTGATACCATGAGCACAGATACAATGCTAAGTTGATAGAAAAGGAGGCGTAAGTGTGTATAACAGAGTACTGGTCTAGGTTACAGTGATGATGTGACTAACTCAATGTTAAGCACACCATGATATTTTAGCCAATAACGTGTGTGTGTGTGTGTGTGTGTGTGTGTGTGATCATGTATAAATCAAAGGTCAACCTCAAATGTTTTTCTCATGAGCTGTCCACATTATTATTATTATCATTATTATTATTATTATTAGACAATTTCATACAAGTATATAACGAATTTTGATCATATTCACCCCCAGGTCTCATTACTTTCTTTTATACCGCCTCCCATTGAAAGCTTCCTTCCTAACAAGACCCCTTCCTTCTTTGATATGTATTTTATGACCTACAAAGTTTAATCATGGTTGCTCATATGAACATGGGTGGTAGAGGGAATCATGGGTAACTTATCAGTGGACATGCCACTGAAGGCAATGGCACTTCCTTCCCCAGCATCCACTAACTGCTCATAGTCTCGTATGTATGTCTTATCACTATATATTTGGAGACAGTGTCCCTTAGGGACTGTGGCTCACCAATTGGTTTAGGCTAGCTGGTCAGCGAGCCCTAAGGACCGTCTTTCTCCTCTTTTCCAGCAATGAGAGTACAGATACATGCCATGATGTCCAGCTATTTTTATGTGGATTCTGGGAATCAAACTCAAGTCTTCATGCTTGTTCAGCAAGAATTTTATCAACTAAGCCATCTCCCCAATCCCCATAAACATAATATTAAGTTTCTATGAAAGGATGTAAGCATGAATTTGTTTGGATTAAAAGATGGTAGCATGATTGAACCATGACTTTTTAGTTGGTAGCTTTTTAATTCGTGGTCAATATATATAATTCCAAAGATTAATATTAGGACATTTGACTGAAGTATTTAACACCAGATCACCAGATTGAAAACTCCTTGGAGATAAGATCATTGATGTTTTGTGATGGTAACATTCCTTGAAGACTGTAAAAAAAATAATTCAAGGTGTTAGGCTTTGTTCAGCAACTCCAAGTTAGGCAGCATTATAGTCAAAGCTGTGAACATGTTTCCATATAATGAATTTAGTCCCTTAAGTTGAGTGTTCTTGGATAATTCTGAAACTTAGAAACCACAATTCTCCTAAATGCTCTTCACGGTTATTTTAATATGTCTGAAAATGGGAAAAATGAACTATTACTTTTTTCTTTATGAGGATCTTGACCGTCGTCACAGTAGGGTGTGACGTTTTATATAGAAAGCATCTTCTGGCAAAGCTGCAATTAGCCAGATGGCCTTGCCCTCCCTCTCCCTGGCAGTGAACCCACCAGCTGTGGTATACTAATAGATGCGGGTTCTGGGTGTCAGGGGTGCTCTTTTGAATTTTAATAGAATAACTTAGAATAGATCTGAAAATCCATGAATGTCCACCATCAATTATGATGGTCTGATATACAAGGCATTTGTGTGTGAGGCAGTTAATGTATAGCTTCTAATCTAAAATTGGACTGGATTTCTTCTTGGGCCATGTCCTGTGATGTATAAACTGTTTCAGAAAATTGTTCAAATACTGTGCCATAAAATGATCTGTTATGAAATGACACCAAATAATAAGTAACTTTAAAGGC
Organism: Nannospalax galili; assembly: GCF_000622305.1. NCBI lineage: Eukaryota > Metazoa > Chordata > Mammalia > Rodentia > Spalacidae > Nannospalax > Nannospalax galili. The sequence goes on from NW_008353490.1 coordinate 8,202,531, forward strand.
TCCCTCTGCTTTTATTTCCCAGACATCCTTCGTGTAACATCATTGACATGCAATAGACTGGATTCAGAGTGTGGTGCAAATCAGTATACATGCACAGCTGAAACCATTGCCTTGGTCAGGATGGTGAGACAACCTTCAGATTCCCTTGTGCACTGCCCCCACCCCCACCCTGGGACCACTGTACTCCTCTCCATCACCTAGATAAGTCTTCGTGTTCTGGACTTCCACCTGACTACCATCATACAGCATATACTCTCTTGTTCCCGCTTGTTCCTGTTCTAGCATGATTATTCTGAGATCTTCCCATGTTGATTACTGAACAATGTTTGATTTGTGTGACTCTACGTCTGTCCTTCACTTTTCAGACATTTAGTGATTTCCAACTTTTTCATCAATGGTTTTAGTCATTCTAAATAAAGCTGCTATGAACATTCATGTTCAAGACTTACACAGACATGTGTTTTCTTTTATCTTCATCAAATTCCTGGGCATAGAAGGCTAGATTCCAGGGTAGGTATATATTTAACTTATTTTTTCCTGTCTCAGATTTATTTGTTAAAACAGCATGGGAGGCCATCAAAGTGCAGATGACAGCTGGTGGACCACACTAGTCCATCTGTTCTCCTCATTTGGCAAAATCCTTTACTATGGGGGTTCTTTACAGGGAACGGGACACCTTTGAGGGTCAGAGTTGGAGCGAGAGGTATAGCCAGTGTCTTGGTTTGGGCCTCAGTATTCAGTAGACATAACCTACAATCCTTGTCAATGTGGCCACAAGCAAAATGCATTGTCTCAGGAACTTAGGGTTCATCTCTTTGAAAGACCCATCTGGTCATTTCTATGCCGTTTTCAGGAGTGGTTGTGAGTGCTATGGTTCTTATACTTGTCCATGTCTGCACAGCAACCAATAGCTCCCCTCTATTTACATTTAAATAAACATGAGGCTGTATTCCAAACTGACTGCACCACCTTACACTGCCACTGGCAATGTGTGATCATCTACAGAGCTAAATGTGTTCAGATTTGCCAGAATACAGAAAAAATAATTGCATGTAGAAAACAACTATATGCAGGAAAACAACGGTATGTAAAAAAAAAACAAAACAAAACAACAACAACAAAACAAACAAAAAACTCAATCATTTGTAGGAAACAACTGTATGTGTGCGTTCTAGTATGAGTCTATTGCTGTAATAAAACATTATGGCCAAAAGCAACTTAGGGAGACAATTCTTTTGACTTACACTTCGAAGTCACAGTCCATCAGTGATGCAATTCAGAGCAGGCGCTCCAGGGAGGAGCCTGAAGGTTTGTTATTACCTATTTACTAGTCTATGAAGCATAACCTCTCACCAGAGAGCTCACGCACCGTCGAGGAAGTACAGCAAAAACAATGGAGGAACACTACTTACTGGCTCCTTCATGGGCTCATGCTTAGCCAGCTTTCTCTTGCAGGCCACAATCACCTGCCTAGAGAACAGTGCCGCTTAGAGTGGGCTGAGCCTTCCTACATCAATTAATAATCAAGACAATCCCCCACAGACATGCGTACATTGAGGCGATTCCTCAATTGCACCTCCATTCTCAAGGGAGTCTTGACTGTGTTAGACTGACAGTTAAGGTTGACAAGGACAGTAGGAAAACACCTATACACAGAAATAACCTCGTGAAGAAACAACTGTATGTAGAAAACAATTGATTTTTTTTTTTTTTTTTTTTTTGGTCTTTTTGAGACAGGGTCTCCCTGTAGCCCCAGCTGTTCTGGAACTCACTATGTAGACCAGGCTGGCCTTGAACTCGCGGAGATCCACTTGCCTCTGCCTCCTGAGTGCTGGGATTAAAGGCGTGTGCCACCACACCCGGCTACAATTGACTTTTATATTGATTTTGAATCTTGGAACTTTGCTGCATTTATTTATTGTAGATTGCTTTGAATTTCCTATGTGGAAGATGAAGTTGTCAGCAATATCTAATCTGTATTCTTCCAACCGTTTTTCATTCATGATCACACTGGCCAAGCCCCCAGTACAGCACTGAACAGAAGATGAGAGAGGGTACCCTGCCTTCATCCTGATCTCAGTGGGAAGCTTTTATCAAGTGTCCTCCTCACTGTCTGAGAGTACCAAGAATAAATGTTGAATGGGTGAACTGATTCTCTGAATCTGTAGAGATAATATACCTTTCTCTTTTTATAAAGTTTGTTATTTGGCTGATTTTCAAAGGTTAAGCCTTACATTCCAGAATAGGTCTCATTTGCTCCTCATGTTACCATATATTGTTGGGTTGGGCTTTCCTCAGGTATGCTCATAACAGCTCTCTGCGATATCTGGTTCTAATTTGGGAACTACAATAAAACTTGCTCCAAAGAAACCTTCCAGGTGCTTCCTTCTCCTTGTGCTTGCTGCAGCTGTATGCACAGAAGTTGATTTTGTCCTTACATTTCTCCTCAGAGCTCACCAGTGAAGCCATCAGATGCTGGGGTGTCTATGGGAGAATTTTTAAACAATAAATTCACTTACATCAGTGTGCTGATCGGTTTCAGTATGTCTTCCTATTGAGTTTAGGAATAGTTGTCTTTTATGAAGTTTCCATCAGGTGATCATGCAGGGCGTCAAATTTATTGGCACAAAGTTCACAATATTTCCTTTCTTCAATATCTGTAGAATCATTAGTGATGTCATCTCTCTTATTGCTGATATCGATAAATTGTCTTCTCTTTTTATTGATTATTCTGTCTGGAGATTTATCAATTTTATTGATCTTCTCGAAAAACCTGTTTTGTGTTTCACTGATTTTTTTCTATTGTATTTCTGTTTTCTGTCCCATTGATATCTTCTCTAATCTTTATTATTTCATGTCTTCTGATTATTTGACTTGAATTTGCTCCTCTTCCTCCTACTTTCTTAAGGTAGAAGTGGAGGTCAGTGACTGGCAGTCATTCTTTCTTTGAGCTTCTGCATTTAGTTCTGTGGCTCTTGCCTAAGCACAGCTCCAATGGCACCCAGTAAAATTTAGTATATATCGTTTTCTAGTTCCTACTTTGCCTTTTAATGGATTCTTTCACACATGTTTTCTTTTATTTTTGGAATGTGGAACAGCTTCCAAATGTTTCATGATCTCCTGACTCCTTTCTGTTACTGATTCTTAATTTAGTTCCATTCTTACCAATGAGACTTCTCTGTAGGACTTGAGTCCTTTAAAACACATTCAGAGTATTTTTCACTTCAGTATAGCATATGTCTTAATGAATGATTCTGTGTGCATTTGAAAAGATTGTGCATTTGGGGGCTGGAGAGATGGGTCAGTGGTTGAGAGCACTTGCCTCTCTTTCTGAAGCCTGGAGTTCTTCCCAGCATACATGTAGGGAAGCTCACAGCTGCACCTTCAACCCCAGGAGATCTAATGTTCTCTTCTGGCCTCCACAAGCATCTGCATATATGTGGTCATACACAGGCACATAAATAAAAATAAAATAAATCTTTAGGGGACAAATCGCATTGTACTGTTGGTAGTAAAGGTTTTCTCATAACAGCGTGGTCAACTCATCAGTGTCTACCCAGTCTGCTTTTATGCTTAATTTTTCTATAAACAAGAACACTTCCAATTTCAATTTTGTACTGTCAATTTCCCTCAGTGTATTTTGAAGCTATGTTATTAGGTGCATAAGTATGTAGAATTGTTTTGTCTTCTTGCTCAGTCCTGACTTTTTCATTATGAAGAAACTGTCTTCAGCTCTCATTATCTTCCCCTGAAATTTATTTTTATATTTGTATACCACATCAGCTCTTTTCAGAATAATTAGTGCATTCTGTCATTTTCAATCTTTTTAATTGCAGGCTGTGTCTTTATATTTAAAGTATGGTGTATGTGTCAGTCTGAGCAACAGGCAGCATAAAGTTGAATGTCACTTTCTCATCTGATCTAACAGTCTGTCCTTTTCTTGTGATTACTGATGTGGCTGAAGTTCTCTCTCACTTGGCTGTTTCTTCTCCATATCTCATTTGTCTTTGTTTACTATTTACCTACTTCTCTGGATTTCTTGTACTACATGAGTGTACTTTATGATTTTATATTTTTTGCTTTGTAGTGATAGCTCTCTGTTCTGTTATTTTAGGTTCTTTTACATATGTGTGTGATAGACAGAAGAATGGTCTCCCTAAGATATCTGGCATCATCTCTGAAAGCTAAAAGTGCACTATGTTAGGAGGTAAAAGAAATGACCAAACGACAGCCGAAGATGGGCTGGGGTCAACCCCGGGGTAGGGCACTTCTTCAACATGCCTGAGGCCTTGGGTTCAGTAGCCGGCATCAAAAACAAACAAACAGGGCTTCGGCTAGGATTAAGATTGCAATCAGCTGACCTTAGGAGCAGAAGATTTAAAACACTGAAGGCAGAGCCTTGAGCATAATGAGCTCATACTGCTTGTTAGCTAGTGATTGTGGATGGCAGGTGGCTCCCTTAAATGTTTTGAGCCTCAGTTTCTCACATTAACCTTTTCCACAGGGGCCCCATAACAAACCACTCAAAGTTGTAAACCATTTAGAAAATGTAGAGTATGACATAAATTCCAAGTAACAGCAGATCAATCCTACCCGATATAAAGCCACTAACGTGTCGCCTAATGCAGGGGTGTGGGACTTGATTTCTCTGTGTGTGTATGTGTCTGCACATCAATTTTCAGAGGCCTTTTTGCATGTCATTAAATGCTTTAAATGTGACTTTCAGCCTGTGACTTCTGAGCGGCCTTGTTTCAGCATGGTGAAGATAAATTCTGAGTCCTGAAGTGGATTTAGCTATATATGCCTCACATGTAACCTACTAAGTATTTTATCATTTACACATATCTGGATCTTCAATATGCTGTCTGGTCTCCTGAGAAGTCCTTCCTCATCTCATTGGCCTACACTGGCAAACCCTGGCTTAACTTTTAAGCAGAGCATGACCTTGCCTCCAGAAAGAACTTTTCTGGACCAGATGCTTCTCTTCTGCACTTCTGCCTCACCATACAGAGCCATGTTCGCCCCTGGCAGGGCTGCTTGTTGTCAGGTCTCCTCCAGGTTGTGGAGATCAGTGGGCATGTGCTTCACTTTGTATTATCCTTGGCACCCAGTGACTGATTGCTGTGTGAACAAATGAATGAACAAATTTATGAGTAAAGCTTTGGCTGGGCCAATGAAGAATGCAGAAGAATGATGTCATTCATTGACTGCCATCTCTGTGATGCGTGTAGGAAGTTGAATATCCATGTTCTGATTTCACTGTGCAGAGCTTTAGGCTTTATTGAAAATTTTGGATTTTGGGCACATAACCTGGAGATGAGTGACTGGATGTGTGTCAGCCTGGATTGGCAACTGATACTGTAACAAGACATTATCTGAGGAATAATCTCTAGTGGACAATGCTGAAGGCCTGCAAAGTGTGACTCCAGGGCCTAGCATGGACCAGTGGAAGAAAGCACCGTTCTACTGAACCTAACTGCTAATCTTGTTTTTGGCACCAGGTTCTTTGTGTTGGTACCTGTCCTATAGCTGCTGATGTACATGTTGAGAATCTCAACGCTGCACTCTCCTCTAGGGAGGCTCTGAAGCTAGTTCAGAATGTGTATCCCACTTAGACTCAAAGTATGAGATCTTGTTCATTTTGTGTCTTTCTCATCTTGGGGCAAGCTCAGCACCAAATAGCACAATAAATGATCACAGAATGGCAAATAAAGGATCACACCCCAAAGAATAAGCAGCTACTTTGTGAAAACACCAAGACTAGGGCTAGAGTTGTATCAGTTGGTAGAATACTTGTTTTAACAGGCACAAAACCCTAGGTTCAATCTCAAGCACTGCATAAACCAGGTGTGATGACTCATGCCCATAATTCTAGCACTCAGGTAGCATGGGCGAGAAGATCAGAAACTCGAGGCTATCCTTAGTTACACGAGGTATTCAAGGCCAAGCTGGGCTAAAGACCCTGAATCAACAAAACGAAATAAAAAGAGCACCTGTGCTATCACGGTTGAGGCTACCTGGCTGTCTTCTATTCAAGAAGAAGCACTGTGAGAAAGCTGATATTTGACGGGAAACATGTTTACATCTTGAGACTGTTAGACATTTCCAGATTTGTGTCTACACACAGAGCTGTATCAGGTGACCCAGAGCCACAGAGTTTGTCTGTAAAGATGTCTGCTCTGGAAGTCTACCTGAATTTTGTGTTTGTGTGCAAGGGGGTGGTGAAGGCTAACATACAGCATCTCAGACTGCGGACTTACGTGGTACAGGAGGGCCTGGAAAGTTTTCTGAGGCATCTGCTTAGTCACTCCTCCTCCCTATCCCTATTCTGTACCACTGGCCTTAGAGTCTGCATGGAGTGGGTTTTCCTCAGGGTGTAAAAGATACCAGAAAACACAGGGGTTTACCTGGAGGAGCTTTCAGAGCTTTAACACAGAAGGTGATGGCACTAAACTGGCCCCAGGAGGCTCCAAAGTAGCCAGGCTTAGTGACGCATGGGGAAAGGCAGCCAGGGCTGGGATTCTGTTGCTGACTTGAAACTGAGCCAGTATGGTCGGAGGTAGGCCATAACAGAGGGAAAGTGCTGGGACTAGGAGGGGGGCTGCCTGGGGTGAGCATGTCAAAGAAAAGTAGAGACAATCTGGACTATGGTGGAAAAAGAACTGCTTCCCTCATAACCAGCAAAACTTTCTCCTGGCAGTAGTTTCCTCGGCCCACACCCTCAGCAGCTGGTGGTACTTTCTGAGGGTCCATAAGGAAAGAAAGGCAACCGATGGATACAGAGACACACACAATACCATGTGGAGGAAAATAGCACTGTAGAAATATACAGGATATGCAGAGAGCCAGAGCCAGCAACCCCCAAAGAACTGTGCAGGGCAATGGCCTGAGCTCCCCCAGTACCTCTCAAGGTACATGGACCAATGTCAGGGCCCAGCTCAGAACTGCCAACTCAGAGCCTCTGTGGTGGGCAGGGGAAAGCCACAGCTCTGACAAATTGCCTCTAATTGGTTCTGTGCAGGCTTGCTGGAACTCTTGCTGCTCTTGGGAAAAGCCTGTGGGAGTCACAGATAGGACCAGCTCTGGAGGGGCACGAGCATCTCATATCTCCACTTTGACCTCTCCGGCTTCTCCCTTCCCACCATTCACTTTCTTCCCTTTTCTTCTTTGTGGTTTTATTAGTCCTAGTGATTCTCTTAAACTGGGAGGGCCATTTTAGACTAATCAAATGCGTACACACACAACACTGTTGACTCGAGTGGGTTTCAGAGGGGAGCATCAGTTCCACTGTGAAATCCTAGGGTCTTTTGCTCTGAGAGCAGTTTCCATTCATGAATGTGAGGTTGCAGCCCAGTAGTCCTTATAGCCTGGGAACAGGAAAGACACCCCGGGAACAGACATGTTTCTTTGGAACACTCAAGTGGGTTTTCTGGTTTGCTGTGACATCCTTATCACCAGACCCTTGTTCCATTTTGGCAAGTGCCTGAAGTCAAGGCCACAGTGCACAGTGACTGTCGAGCATGGTGGTGTAGCCCAGCCCAATGAGGCCTTTGCATCTACTCCTTGGCAATCACCTTTACTAATATGCTCCCTTACTGTTCCTAATTTGATTAAAAAATATGATCAAACTGTGGTTATTCTTCCTTTACAGAAGTTCCTGTCACATACCAACTTAGACTAATTATTCTTAACCAGAGAGTATTTTCCAGATGGACAGACCAGAAACCGGAGCATTCAGCTCCTATCCTTGATTGACAGTCAACTGAATAAGGCATGGGATTAGTAATCCTGGCCATTACGACTTGGCGGTGGGCACTTATGACATAGGGTTTATGTGAGTGTATGTGAACACAGATCCATATTCACAGATATCTGCTTGCTGCTATGTGTACACACAGGTAGGTCTATACTGCCCACATTCTTCCTAGCCTGCCTCTGGATAGTCTACAGTAAAAGGCCCACACAACCCCTGACAGACGTACAACTCTTCCTAGTTCTGCAAGGGATACAGACGGGGAGTGCCAGGCCTCACTCCTTCATTGCAGTCTCCCGACAGCTTGTGGGGTGGGCATGGTTAACAAGCCCCACAGCTGGCAGATCTGTGTAGACATAATTGCGCTGGATGGCAGGGGAGCTGGGGAACCAAGGAAGAAATAAAATAGATAACAAGCAAGGGGGAAAGTACCACTGTAAACAGGCAGCATATTTTCCCCTCTGCAGAGCGAGCCCTGTGGCTGGAGGCAGTGTCTGTGTGCAGCCTGACTCCTAATCCATTTCGCAAACAGCTTCCAGATGCTTCCAGCCCCAACCTACTCGGGAATTCCTGCCCTTCACAGATGCCTCTCCATGAGGGGGGTCTGTCTATAAGTAAAAGGGGGTGGATTTTACTAATCATTCATTTCCAATCTTCCTGATGGGGACTTTTATTAATAAACTCATTTCATCTGTCTCTTTGATTAGGGAGGGTTTAAATGCTTAATGATGGGAAGGAGTAGAGAGCAGGACTGGGCTGTAGTGCAGGGTGCTGTATGGGTGTGGGTGTGTTTTGCACACACTCTCTTTGTTGACATGCTGGAGTGGAAAGAAACATAAGATACAGAACAGTTTCAGGTGGAAATGGTTGTGACTGGGGTCAGGCGGTGGAGAAGCTAAAGGACTGCCCCAGAGCTAAGGCGCTATCTGGACCCAGGCTTTTGGAAATCAGAGAGGCAGGGCTGGCAGGTGAGGCTGCCTGTTCGTGGATCTACTAGCCACAGGGAAAGCCTCTTCCCTTTTGTTTTTCAAATCTCCATTTCAACCTGAAATATGGAGAAATCTCATAGCAAGGGCTACAGGCTTACTTTCCTTCTCTTCCTTTTTTTTTTTTTTTTTTTTTTTTTTTTTTTTTTTGGGAAAAAAAAAAAAAAAAAAAAAGAGGACGATAAATCTTTCACTGTGATATATCAAAATAA
>NW_008353490.1:8211537-8264999 GCF_000622305.1 Nannospalax galili
CCTCTTTTTTTTTTTTTTTTTTTTTTGGTCTTTTTGAGGCAGGGTCTCCCTGTAGCTCCAGCTGTCCTGGAACTCACTATATAAACCAGACTGGCCTTGAACTCACAGAGATCCGCCTGCCTCTGCCTCCCGAGTGCTGGGATTAAAGGCGTGCACCACCACGCCCGGCTCCTTCTCTTCCTTTATAATAATGATCCTGTCTTAATTTCAGAATGGTCTTCCAATTTTGTGCAGGTCAGATGGTACGTTTTAAAACTGAAAGAGATTCAGAAAAAGCAAATGGTGCAGAATCAATCCATTGCAAACTGTGAGCTTCCTCCATCACTCTGGGTCCTCACCCCTGTCCAAGGGTAACCCCACTGTTCCCTATAAACAGCTTTTTCTTGCTCTAGTGCTGTGACCCCAGATTTGTCCACTCGTTTTCAGTGCTTGGCACAGCTTTCTACTTCTGATATTAGACATGAGCTCCTCTTGTCCCCTTGCACCTTGGGAAGCAGGGCTTTCTCCTGTCAACTTCTCTCCAGCCTGTTAGAAAAGCCAGCTGGCCCTGTCCCTCTTTCTCCATGCCTCCCCTGAGCCAGACTTCTACTTCTTCTCCTCCTGAGACCACATGTCCCTTCCTCTGAGTCTCCTTCCTGCCTGTATCCATGGGAAGCTCCCTGTCTCTTCACTAGTCAGCCTCATTCTCTCAATGGCTAGTTAGAGACACTGACTCAAAAATAAGGTGGAAAGTGACTGTGGAAGACCTTTAAAATCAACCTCTTTCCTCAACATGCAAAAAGCACACAACTATACGTGAACCTGCATACCTACAGAAACATGTACACACACACACACACACACACACACACACACATACATATTATTGAAAGTTTCTGAACTCCTCTAGGTGGACAGCCTTCCCAACAGGCCCTGGGAGACCTTCTCTCCTTTAAGTCAAGGCATCTGCTGAACTCACAAAACTAACAGAGAGAGGATGCCCAGTTGTCCCTTGGCTGCCCTGTGCCTGCTTTCAAAATGTAACCTGACATTTCTTATTCCCAGCAGAAAAGTTACAGATAAAAAAGAAACAAGCAAGGTAAAGTAAGAAAAAAAATTACTCAATAAAAAAGCAAAGATAAAGTAGTAAAACCAAGCAGCTGCTGTGAAAATAAGAAAACCCAACCAAGAAACACCCCCAGGGAAGGCCAGGCAGGGTCTCAGGTCTAGATTAGAAACAAATAAGGCAATAAAGCATGTCCTGGCTGTCCATAAGCTGAGATCCTGCCCAGAAGTGGGGCTGAGGGCCAGGCCACAGGTGAAGGCTTGAAAGGTAGACATCCCTAGCGGAGTCTTCCCTTTCACTCACATGGTGGCCAGTTTGCCTCTGACCACTGGTTAATAACCAGGGGAAGAGAGGTCCCACCAGCAGCAAGCAGCCCCCTGCACTCCTGGACCTCAGGAGACAGAAGGGCTGGCAAGTTAATTTGCTCTTTGCCTTCTGGCAACCCCAAGCCTCCTGTGGTGGATTCTAGAAAGCAGAGGTTCAGCAAGTGCCCAGCTGCAGTGCACTGCCCGCTGGAAGGCTCTGATTCCTCTGCCTCCTCCTGCTTGATCTCTTTCAAGTCCACCAGACTCTTCTTCTTAGGTTCAACTTCTTTACCTATCAGCGTGGGTTAGTCTGGGATCAAAGAGATGGCTCAGTGAGTAAAAACTTTGACCACAAGCCTGAGGACCCTAGCGGGATCCCTAAAACTCATGTGAAAAAGAACAGAATGGCATGGAAGCTCGTGGGCCAGCTAGGCTGGAGTAGACAGTGCAGAAAGGAGAGAGAGAAAGAGAGAGATAGAGAGAAAGAGAGAGAGACAGAGAGAGACCCTGCTTCAATGAGGTGGAAGTTGTGAGCCGCCTCCTGAAAGTTGTCTTCTGACCTGCACACTGGTGGCATGTATTGTGGCATGTTTATGCCTGTACTCACACACATATACACATATAGTAAATAAGTAAACCCAATTAAAAATAAACAGTGTGTTAGTCTGCATACCTACTGTCCTAGTTTGTTCTTCATTGCTGTGACAAAACATTCTGACCACTACCAACCTGGGGAGGAAAGGGTTTATTTATCTATCTCCCGGGTCACAGTTCACCAGAGAGCCCAAGGTAGGAACTCAGGGCAGGAACCAGGGGGCAGGAGCTGGAGAACAGGCCATGGAGGAATGCTGCTTACTAGCTTGCTCCCCTGCCCACCTGCCCAGGGGTGGCACTACCCACAGTGGGCTGGGCCCTCCCACATCACTCATCAAGAAGATGCCCCTCAGACATGGCCACAGGCCAGTCCAATGGAGGAAATTCCCCCACTGAGGCTCCCTCAAACCAGGTGTGTCAAGTTGACACTAAAGCTATCCAGGGGAATCTGACCCCCTCCTCTGATCTCCTCAGCATTGCACAACACGGGTGCACTCACATACATGCAGGCAATATGCTCATACACAAAATAAAAATAAATAAAATATTAAAAAATTCAAACACTTAAAAGTCCATAGTCTCTTTTAAAAGTCTCATAACTGTGGGTGGGCTTCTGTAAAATCCAAAACAAGTACTGTCTTATTTCAAGGGGAAGAATAGGGCACACCTAAGCAAAATCAAAGTCCAGCAAAGCAGCTCAAGGCTGGACATCTGGGATTCACTCACGATCTTCTGGCCTCCAAAGGGTTCTGGCAACTCTACTTCTCTGACTCTGCCATCCACATCACACACAGCTCAGCTTGCAGACCCAGGCCAATTCCATTCCACACATACTGCTGTCTTTGGTGGTCATCCCATGGTCCTGGCATCTCCAAAAAGCTGGGGTCTCCACTGAAACTGAGGCTACACCTTCACCAATGGCTTCTTCTTGCCTCTCTGGGTACAAAGCCTCAGATTTTCTCCATGACCCCTTCAATCCTAGGGTCTTAACTGCAACTGAAGCTGCACTTTCACCTATGGCCTCTCCTGGCCTCTGCGTGCCAAGCCTCAGCTGGTCTCTGTGACCCCTTCATGCTTTCAACACCAGAACCATGCAGGAGACTCTTACACATTACCAAGTCCTGCTTCCAGCTTGAGGTAGAGGCTTGGGTCCCCTCTGTGTGCTGACCCTGAGGAAATACCTCCCAGAAGACTTCACCTAAGTGATGCTGGTCTCTTGTCACTTACAGCTGATTTTTCAGCCCCAGCTAAACAGCATCAATTATCCCAGTAAAGCAAAGGTTTTGCTTCAGATTCTGGTCTCTTCTTAATCACAGCTGATTCTTCAGCCCCAGCTGACCAGAACCCACAGATTCTCAATCCAAAATATCACATGAATATCCCTGATAGTCTCTGCTTCCCTTTGAAGCTTCACAAGCCAGGCCTCCATTGTCTACAACTCTTTCAGCATAACTGTTCTAAGCTCCACAGCAACAAACTAAGCACGCAATGGCTTTTCCAGCCTAAAGTTCCAAACACTTCCACAGTCCTCCCAAAAATACCAGGGTCAGGTCTGTCACAGCAATACCTCACTCCTGGTACCAATTTCTGTCCTAGTTTGTTCTTCATTGCTGTGACAAAACACTCTGACCACTACCAACCTGGGGAGGAAAGGGTTTATTTATCTTACATCTCCCGGGTCACAGTTCATCAGGGAGTCCAAGGTAGGAACTCAGGGCAGGAACCTGGGGCAGGAGCTGGAGCACAGGCCATGGAGGAATGCTGCTTACTAGCTTGCTCCCTTGGCCTCTGCTCAACCTGCTTTCTTATGCAACACAGGCCCACCTGCCCAGGGGTGGCACCATCCACAGTGGGATGGGCCCACCCACATCACTCATAAAGAAGGTGCCCCTCAGACATGGCCACAGGCCAGTCCAATAGAGGAAATTCCCCAACTGAGGCTCCCTCAACCCAGGTGTGTCAATTTGACACTAAAGCTATCCAGCACACGTACATTTAAAGGTTTCTGTGATGACAAAGTAACATAGTAAACACTCAGTACCAGGTCCCACACTGGGCTCGGCAGAGGAAATGATGGCTGTCCAGATGCTTTCAACTGCTGGAATGCATGCACAAGGAACACAATGAAGTTCATGAGGCCGTGTGAGAAAACAGAAAGAAAAGGCTTTCAGAAGAAAAAGTTTTCTGAACTCGAACTCACTGTTGAGTAACTTCTAAACCTCTTTGAACCTCAATTTCCACAAAGCAAAGAAGTTATGGACATAACTGCTGGTGTTCTGGCAAGATAAAGACAGAGATAAAGACAAAGCTCTACCTGTAGAACTTTGTGAGTTCCACAAAAGTCATTTTTACCCTCTGGCAGAAGTTGGTATTTAACACTCACCGATCACTTTCCTTTCTGTTTGAACACTGAGCTCTATAGAAAAAGATTGTATCATTGATCTTCTTAATTATATCTTAAATGCTCGAAGTAAAGACTTAAATACCTGAAAAAGTCATATTTGTGCACACACCAAAGATGTGTGTGTATGTTCATGTGTGTGTGATTAATAGCAGTGGAAATAATTTAACTGACATCACATAATGCTATTTTTTTTTGATGTGTATGTATGTACTTGGGTGGGCATGCATGCTCCTGTGTGTGAGTGTACCCGTGTACATGTATGTGTGTGTACGCCAGAGGATGGCCTGTTTAGCAGCCATCCACCTTGTTTTCTGAGTCAGTCTCTCACTGGCCTGAAACTCACCAAACAGGCTAGACTACCTGGATAGCGAGCCCTGGGGATTCTTTTGCTGCCATCTCTCCCATTCTAAAACTAGAGACAGATATATATCACATATCTGGCTTCTAAATTGTTTTAACATATTTCCATCTGAAATTTGAGATTATTTTTTAGACTTCTGTGAAAAATTTGATAGTATAGCCAGTTTTATAATATTGATCCTACCCGTCCATGATCACAGGAAGTCCTTCCATCTTCTTGCACTCTCTTAAATTTCTTTCTTCAAAAGTTTTTATTACACAAATCTCTCACTTTCTTGGTTAGCTTTAGTCCAGGATATTTTTGAGGCTTTTGTGAAGGGGATCATTTCCTTGCTTTCTTTCTCAGGATGTTAGTTGTTGGTCTATAGGAAGGCTGCTGATTGTGTGTTAATTTTGTATCCTGTTACTTTGCTCAATGTGTTTATCAACTCTAGAAGTTTTCTGGTGGGGTCTTTAAGGGTCTTTCATACATAGAATCGTATCATCTGCAAATAAGAACACTTTACTTTTTCCTTTCCAGATGGTATGCCCTTTATCTCCTTCACGTGTCTTATTGCTCTGGCTAAAACTTCAAATGCTATATTGAACAGGAATGAAGAGAGTGGAAATCCTTGTCTTGTTTCTGATTTTTGTGGAAATGCTTTGTTTTTCTCAGTTTAGCGTGATCTTTGCTGTGAGCTTGTTGTATAATGCCTCTTTTAGGTTGGGGTAAGTCCTTGCGTCCCTAATTCTCCATAACTTTTTGTTGGTCTTTTGGAGACAGGGTCTCCCTGTAGCTCCAGCTGGCCTGGAATTCACTACATGTGTTCTTTGGAGAAAAAAATAATAAAACCTAAATTTAGTCTTTTTTTTTTCGGCCTTTTTGAGACAGGGTCTCCCTGTAGCTCCAGCTGGACTGGAACTTTCTATGTAGACCACGCTGGCCTTGATCTCACAGAGATCTGCCTGCTTCTGCCTCCTGAGTGCTGGGATTAAAGGTATGTGCCCACCACACCTGAAACTCCATGACTTTTATCATGAGTAGATGTTGAATTTTGTCAAAGGCCTTCTCTGCATGTACTGAGATGATCGTGTCGTTTCTGTTCTCTGAGATGAAGCCAACTTGATCATGATGGATGATCTTTTCGATATGTGCTTGAATTAGGTTTGCAAGTATTTTATTGGGCATTTTTATAGGATATCCCAAACAAATTCTGAATAATGAAAGAGCCAGAAGCATCACCATTCTTGATTCTAAATTATATTACAGAGCTATGATATTAACAATAGCACAGGGCTTGCATAAAAACAGACACATTGATCAATGGAATAGAATTGAGGCCCCAGATTTAAGGTCATGTTCAAGAAATGGTTCTAATCAAATTGGATAGCTACATGTACAGGAATAAAAATATATCCCTAACTCTCACCCTGCACAAAACTCAAATACAAATGGATCAAGGACCTTAACATAAGACCTGATACCCTGAATCTGAAAGAAGAGGAAGTAAGGAAATATACTAGACACTTATAGGTACAAGAAAGGACTTTATGAACAGGACCTGATAATGTAAGTATTAAGACCAACAATTGACAAATAGGACCTCATAAAACTAAAAACCTGTGCAGCAAATGACAGCATCATTACAATGAGGAGTCAGCTGACAAGAAAGTAATAATTTTTTCCAGCTATACACCTGGCAGAAGGATAGTATCTACACTATATAAAGAATTCCATAGTAAACATCAAAACCACAAATAACTCAATTTAAAAGTGGGACATGGTACCAAACACAGATTCCCTAAAAGATGAAATACAAATGGCTAAGAAATAGTTTTTTTAAATGTTCAACATATTTAGACATCAGGTAAAAACAAATTAAAACTCCTCCAAGATTTCATCTTACCTCAGTCAGAAGATAAACAAGGTCCGATAAACAAATGATGACAAGTCCTGGCAATGATGTAGGGAAAGGGAAGCACTTATTCAACTGTTGGTAAGCACATAACATGGTAAAACCACTATGGACGTAGATATGGAGGTTCCTCAAAAAGCTAGAAATAGATCCCAGCACTTGGGAGGCAGAGGCAGGAGATCTAGGGCAGCCTGGTTTATATAGTTAGTTCCAAGTTAGTTGAGGCTACAGGAAGACTACCACTCTTGGGAAAATTATATATATATATATATATAATAGTAGATATATATATATCTCCAAGGGATGGTATATCTTACTAGAGAGATACCTGTTCATCTCTGTTTATTGCTATAATATTTACAATAGCCAGGCAAAGGAACTATCACAGATGTCCAGCAACTGTTGAATGGATAATATAAATATGGCACAGTTATACAATGGAAAATTATTTAGATGCTAAGAAAAAAAAATTACAAAATTTGCAGGTAAATGGATGGAACTTGAAGTGGTCATACTGAGTGAGACAACCCAGACCCAGAAATACAAACAGTACATGTTGTCTTTCATATGTGAATGGTAGCTTTGAATATTTAGATATGCGTGTTTCAATTGGAAAATCTATAGAGCTTAGGAAACGAGTTAGGGGTGACTGGGGGGCAGGCTTCTTGGGAGGTGAGGTAGAATGCAGTGATAAAAATGTGAATAGATGAATAATGGGATAAGACGGGACAAACAGGGTGGGGAATGGGAGTACAGGACAGAGGAGTAAGTATGGAGAAGAACAATTAACAGTAAGGGCCTTTTGAAAAAGTCATATGGAACTCTACTACTATAGAAGCATATACATATATATGTATATATAAATGTGTATATATATATATATATATATATATATATGGAATTTCCCTATAACAGGGAGACAAGGCCCCTATCAAACAGCATTGGTTAGGAAATAAAAAGCCCAATACCAGGAATGCACTTCATATTTTGGGGCTGTTTACCAGGAAGGTCCCATAAACCCTCATATGATAGTGGCAATTGCCATTGCTCTTGGTGGCCCTCCTGAACTTGATGGTAAGACCCTACTGCTGAAGACATCACTTGCATGAGTGGTAGAACAAACATGGAGAAATCAAGCTAGTACTGACCTCAAAGCTTTTTCTCTGCTGCCTGGCTTTCATAGCACTGATAGATGCTGTACATGCTATCAACAGGAGTAATCATCAACCTTACCCAGCTGTAAATTCTACAAGCTAAAGTAAGAACAGCCTGGCAAGATATCCCCACTGGTACAATAGTGGCATGGATCTTACGACTGGATTTAAGTCCCACTTCACAAGATCAAGCCCACACCTTACACTGTTATCAGGGCCAAGAACCTGTGAGTAAACAGGTCACAGGCTTTAGGGAAGATTCTACTATTATTATACTGCTAAATGGGTATAATATTAAATTAATTAAATGATTTAGTGTTATACCCATAGATTAGTGCATCTCTCAACTCTCACCAGAGAAACTTCTTCTTGCAGTGGATGCAATTAGCACAGAGACCCACAACTAGCCAATGTGCAGAAAATAAGAGACTGTGGAGTAGTACTCTGTCTTAAATGGGGGGTCATCTATATCATCCCCTCTCCTCTCAAGGCTCAAGAGTAGGTGGAAAGATTGTATGAGCCAGAGATGGTGGATGATTACAAGGAAACAGTTTTCCCAGACACAACAAGGTAATTATACATATGAACCCACAGTGCTTATGACAGCATACACAAGAGGTTCAGAAGCCCAAACCAGACAAAATACCCAGCACTGGGGTGAGTGCTGGGCAAGAAGTGCCAGCACTAGCTGAGGAACTATTGGCAATTTATAGTTGCCTAGAGAGGGAGACTCAGTGTTCTTTAAGGATGTGGTGCCAGGTAGATTGACCAGGCTCCAGGTGATGGACCCATGCCCAAGAGCATTTGAGGAACATAAATTAGATATGATATACCTTAAAACATAATAGAGGACATTAAATTGAAGGGGGAAGGGAGTTGGGGGACAGATCAGAGAGGAGATTGGGGGAAGGGGTCTGAAAATGATCAAAATATATTGTATGACATTTTCAAAGAATTAATAAAAATATTATTTAAAATTTTTATCATAAACTTTAAGGGATTGAATTCAAATTCTCATGCTTGCTAAGCAAGCACTTTTACCAACTGAGCCATCTCCCCACCCTTAAACCTATTTTTCAGACTTGAGTGAGTCCTCTCTTGCTCTCTGCCTATTCCTTTGAGATAGGGTCTCTCCCTGAACCTGGGACTCAAATTTTCTCATCTAGGCTGAAAATCAACAAGCTGAAGGGATCTTCCAGTCTCTGTACCTCCCTTCCCCAAGAACTTGGGTTATAGCTATACATAGGATACCAGGCTCCTTATGCGGGGACTAGGATCCAAACTCTGATTCTCATGATTGTGCAACAAGCACTCTTAGTCACTGAGCCATCTCTCCATTCCTCCCATTGCCAATCTTATTGAGGAACACAGCACTTCCTTTGAGCTGTATTAGCCATTATCTGTAGCAGACTGAATGTCATTCATTCCTTCTTTCGACTGGCAGATAATTCCTGGGCTCTGAGTAGGACTTAGTCTTAACTGACGGATCCATGAATGAAGACTCCTACCCTCAGGGAGCTTGCAGTCTTGAGAGTCTGTAAACAGACACACAGATGCCCCAATATTGATGCAGTGAGATGTTTGCATGGGACACCTCTTAGTAAAGGCCTGGAAGGTTCCAAATGGGAAGAAGTCCTTGAATTAGACAGAAGAAAAGCTAATTTGCACAGTGGGAAGAGCATTCAGCATGTGATTAATCTTATTTATCAACTTGCCTGGTAGGGGACTATGTAGGCAGTTGGTAAGCATGGTACTGATTGTATCTGCAAGAATGTTCTGGACATCAGTCCTTGCATGAATGGATCAAAGAGAGAAGGAGGAAAGCAGTTTGCTATGTAGCATAGGTGAATATCACCCACTCACCAGGGATGACTAGAACCACAGAAGCCAAGATACCAAGTACACTCTTACCAAGTCCATCCGTTCTGCCTGGCTCTTGAACATCTTAGCTCTTGGTCCTCAGGCCCTTGACCTTGGACTAAGAATTATTCCACCTGCTCTCTGAGCCCTCTACTTTGAAGCAGACTGTGAAAATACATTTCTGAGTGTATATACTGTGGTGTCTTTCTACACAGTCTGCACTAGGGCATAGGCTGAGTGACATCGTCTCTACAGGCACATGGAGATAGAAGGCATTGTGGCTGCCCCAGTCCTAGGGAGTGGATTGAAAACCCTCAGTGAGGGTTTATAAGTTTGAGAGTTTAAGGCAGCAGGCATGGTCACCAGAACACTGGAGATCCACAGGGAGCCCAGGCATGGTTTCATCAAGCTGGTAGGCATGGATGAAGCTGCTGATGGGCTGTGAAGGGAAAGCAGGGAGTTTAGAAGGAAGTAGGTATCAGAGTGCTGAGTGTGCTGGGTTAGTAAAGATAAGTGAATAACCTACAGCCATCCCTGAGTGGGAGGACAGAGCATGGATGGAAACACCGAGGAGAGAGCATGTATGTTCATGTGAGTTGTGTTTCAAGCCCAGGGAAGCCTGGTTCAGACCCTGCTTGAGCATGTGTGAGTCCCTATACTTATCAATCCCTCTCTAAAGCTGTACCTCCTCATGTTCCACATATTAGAGCCAGGGTTAAATTAACTCAATGTGAAAATGAAACATCTAGCAGAAAGTGCTCGTGGTGATCCTGGGGTCCCTTCAGTGTCCCTCCCCACCTTCCTCTTTCCTGTGCCACACCACAGGCTGCTCCCTATCTGGTGCTCCTCTAATCTTAGCCTATAACAAATCCCCAGAGCCCACA
The DNA here is from genome assembly GCF_000622305.1 of Nannospalax galili. NCBI lineage: Eukaryota > Metazoa > Chordata > Mammalia > Rodentia > Spalacidae > Nannospalax > Nannospalax galili. The sequence continues at coordinate 8,222,039 of NW_008353490.1, forward strand.
ATCTCAGGAGAGGCTGAGCCTATAGCCTGTGCTGATTTACCCCTCCAGACAGCTGATGGATTCGTGCCTACCGGTCTCTCCTTTCCTTGAATTTCAGGTGTCCTCAGAATACCACCATGGGTTTTTTCTTGTAGCTCTGGCCTATGGAGTAGAACACACAATCCCCCTTCTGTGGCCTTTTCAAAGTTTTATGGTGTTTTTTTGTCTAGTTTTCTTCTGCTCCAGCACAGCTGCTGGCCTGACATGCAGAGCCACAGTTCTTCCCAAAGCCCTCTCAGCCCTTCTGAGCTCAAAGCCCTTGGCTCCCCACCCAGCCTTCTTCTTGCAAACACAGTAACCCACAGGCACAAACAGGATCATTGTTGCCGAGGACAAAACTCTACAGGACACCTCATTCAACACAAGCAGGTTGCCATCTTAAAATTATATGCATTTATTTTCCTCGGAAACAAAGGCTGCTGCAATGAAATTATTTTTTGAAAAATAACCTACGGAAATACTTTACCAACTTCACCATAGCTCATGACTCCTCCTCCTGGGATTCATACTAAATTATCACCTTCCCTGCATCCTCTGCCTCCTGGGCTCTCTACATGAATCATTTTAGCTCCTGGTTCATAATTAATGTTGGGAAAAGTATTTTGTTGTTGTTTTCCTTCATGAAAGCATGTGGCTGATGGTGGGGACTCTCATGTTTCCTTATTTGAAAAAGAAAGACATTGTTCAAGTTGCCTCTGAATAAGGCATTTAGACAGAAGTCTTTTCTTCATCAACAGTTCAAAGAGAAGTCTTACTGAGTTGAGTGTCTAGCAAACTGTGAGTGGGAACTCAGGACACCTTAGCAGATGGTTCAAGCCCACAGAGCTATCACTGAAGGCTTTTCAGAACAGTTAACTCTGAAATAAAGTCACCCTTTGACTGGGAGTTCATTTCACTGTCCCACCAGTCTCTGAGTCTGATACCTCCTGGGAACACAATTGGGTCACAGAGCACAACAGGCTACATACAGCCATTCTGTTTCTGTGACCAAAGGAACATAGCTCAGCATTTATCTTACTCATTGTGTCTTCAAAAGCATGTTGACATGGGTTGATTTCGATAAGACCTCAGATTGGCTCTCTGTTTTAAGCAGGATCCTTCTCACCAATCACAAACAGGAGCATCAGCGATCTCTGTAACCACATTTCTCTGTGCTCCAAGCAACAGACAGAGTATCCCACAAAGCACTTGGGGAAAGACAAAGGTCTATGCAGAGTATCCGTTACCACTCATATCTCTTTCTGTCTTTCTCTTTACTCTAACTTTCCTCCCCTGAAGTTGCAGGGGTCTGGACATGGAGAACCCTGTCCCTCCCTACTGGATCTCCAAACCCAGAACCTGTCTTTGCCCTTCCCCACCTCTCAGATATTGCTTTAAAGGGTGGGGAGCTTATAGCCCTTCTCTCTGAATCTGCTTTGCTGCCAGCCCTGGGGCCAGTTTGCTTTGCTTTGGGGAGAGGGCCCTCTTCTCCCTGCTTGCAGCTAAAAGATGCTCCAGTGGTATCTTGCATTTGGCATTCCTGAGATTCTGTAATCTTGCTGTTCCTGTGATGGAGCTGGGTAAGAAGCGACTCCACAGATCAAATTGCCTTTGGCTGTAGAAGCCAACCCCCAGAAGCCCACATCCCTGACTTCATTTGTTCTCTGGGCCTGTTCTATAATCTGTATTTTCGCTTCTGCTTAATGCATTCTTCCTCATAGTTGCCAGATATCCAGTAGTGACACAGTGAATAACAGGATGCCTGGACAAAACCCAGCATTAGATGGCAATTACAAACAGAGCACACTTTCCAAGCAAGGCTGTGGAGACTCGGCTCTCCTCACCACCCCTTCCCAAAGGACCCCCTCGCCACCCACTGCCCTTCAAATGTTTTCTTCATCTCTACCTGTCCTACAATCCCCATGACACGCCACAAACCCAAAGTCTTGCCTAAGACCCAGCCCAGATCCCCACTGGATTGATCATCTCTGTGTGCCCTGTGGCATCCAGTGCCACATCGATGGACCACATGGAGTGACCTTGAGCACTTCATCCCTTTCATAGCCAATCTAAAAGCTCCTGTGAGTGTGGTCACTAATTTTCTGCCCCAGAACCCACATTTATTAGGTGCTCAGTGAGTGCTTGCAGGTTTGATGAATCCTTTCCTTGCTTCTACTTCCTGTAGGCACCAAACTGTTTTACTTATTTCAGTTTTCATTTTCTGTATTTTAAAGATAGTGTGGCCACTGGCCACTTCTTGAGATGGAAATAAGTAGTGCATCTCTCTAAAACATTTTTGGCTGTAAAAGATCCTCTATTTAAAATGACTAGACAAATATTTGATAAATGTGTTTGCAAATTATTTAAAAGCCTCCTTGAGGATTTGATGAAGATAGAAGGTATTAATTCATCTTGATCCCTGTGTATTTATGTATTCATTATCTGTTCCACTGAGGGGAAAACCTTGTTTTAATTCCTTACGAAGGAGGCACATTCCTATCCACATGATTCTAATGAAATCAGCCAGGATCTAATAGTTTCCACAACTGTCATCATCATCATTACTTCTTATAAAGGAATACTCTGCAGCTCAGAAGAATTTCTCTAAAACAAAGTCAAAGAAATAAGTGTGCTAATTTTATATTGGAGAGCAAGGTAGACAGAGAGAATAATCTTGCTAGTCACTGCAATCATTAAACAATGATCCTTGACACCAGCTCTGGAAGGAGTTGACATTCTAAGGAAGTTGATTTCTAGTTAGGCATGAATTATACTGTTTCCTATATTATGCTTAATTAAAGAATGAGCAAATAATTGTGACAACTGGCAAGGCAATGTTTTGTGCCATCGCAGGCTCAGAAACACCTACAAGGGGCAAGCAATAAGCAGTTGTCTCTAAAAGGAGCACTCAGTATAAAAAAGGCCAGTTCATCAATCTACACCTATTTTCTTAAACAAATAGAACTACTGTGTAGCGTCAACTGGTCATATTGGACAACCTTTTTATAACCAGAAAGGAAGATTATTCCAACACTGTCTGTCCCGACAAGGCAAATCTATTCATTTCAAGTCGTCTACATGGATCATCATATTTGCCAGAAAATTGAGAAGTTCCTCATCTCTTGACAAAGTTAATTTGTCTCATTTTCATGTTTCACTGCATTAAAAGCCTTGAGTTATGTGATTTAACAAGAATATTATTTTGAGTACAGTGGGAGTTTATATGCAAAGGAAATGATTTTATTTCTAAAATCTTGATTAATAAGTTATAGAAATTAGTAAACTAAATCGATGTAAATAAAGGAAACTACATTTATAATAGAGGGATGAAGTAAGCTGCAAGTACATCTCAGTGAGATAAAGCAATCACACATACACGCTTTCCCACACACATTTATTTTGTGTATGTAGATACATATAAATGAGTGTTTCCTTTTTAAGTCATCTTCTAAACCATAACACCTAAGTGTAAATAATTTTATAATCATTAGGCTATCGTATAAGTTGTACAATTTCTTAGAGATATGTACTGTTTATGAAGTCACACATGCATAAGCATTCATATTTAGTGCTCAAAAGGAGAAGAACTGAGGGGATGCAAGATAAACAACCTTGGATAATGTTTGAAAAACAAATTCTACAAACACAAAGAGAAAGTATCTTGCACTTAAGAATCAAATAATATAGAAATCAGACCTGGTGGCACAGACCTGTAATCCCAACTACTCTAGAAGAAAGCTAGGCAGGAAAATCACAGATTCAAGGCTTCCTTGAGGGTACAGATTGAGTTTAAGGCTAGCCTGGGAAACTTAGTAAGATGCTGTCTCAAAGCTGAAAATAAAATGAGGACTGGGAATATAGCTCAGTGGTGATGCATTTGCCAAACATGTGCAAAGTGGAGGTTTGATCCTGGTTCTGGAAAAAAAAAAAGTCAGGTAAAATACAGAAAACATTCTCAAGTTTAAATAAAATATTGCAATAGGGCATAAAAATTGTGTAAACAACTTGGGGGCTGAAGAGATAGCTCAGCAGTTAAGAACACTGGTTGTTCTTGCAGAAGACCTGGGTTTGAATCTCAACACCCACATGGCAGCTAACAACTTTCCAAATTCCAGTCCCAGAGGATCTGACAGTCCCTTCTGACCTCCGCAGGCATGGCATGACATGGGTGCACTTACCTACATGCAGCCAATACATGCATACACATAAAATAAAAATAATAAATGAAATATTTTTTAAAAGATTTTAAAAATTTAAACAACTTAATACAATCAAGATCATGTCACAAAGTGCTTATTCCATATCACTTATTCAGTCAACTTAAGGCCAGATGGGGTTCCTGGGTTGTGAAACACACACACACACACACACACACACACACACACACACAGCTTGTACACTATATCATGTTTTATCATAATAGTGATATAATTACAGGAGTGTGGTTAACCTAATTTATTGGCTTGTTCCATTAGTGAGATGCTCATTTTAAGTAATTTCAACTTCATAGAAGCTGCCTCGTTCACTCTTTTAACCAGCAAAGCTTGAATCCTTATCAGTGCATTTTACATTATGATGGAAGACATTGATGAAGCCGTGCTTAATGGATTATCAGATATTATCTTCTGTGCAATTTGTAAAGAATTAAGTTAATAATTTTCCAATCTTAAGGTCCAGAAAATCTGGTTTCTTTAATAGAGCATGATTTATTACTCCTACAATGATTAGTTTGACACGATGCATCACAATTAAATTTGGGAAGGTTGCTCGTTCACCTAAGAGCACAAACCCACAAGAAGGAACACAATCTGAGAAAAATATGTCCCCGCCAGTATTATTATTTTTATAAAATAAATGCGCTCAAAGTAAGACAACGGCCAGCTGATTTCACAGGTAAACAGTATTTGGAACAAGTTCTGTAAGGATTTCAAAACAACTCATTGAAATTATCTAGTAAGATGAAAGACAGTATCAAAAAGACCCAGCAGTCTTCCTAGTAGAACTAACTTGTCTAATATGCTTAAAAGAAATGAAAAGAAAATCTAAAGTACCATTAAGAAAAAATAGAACATTCAGAAAGCCAGGCCAGGTAGAATTTTACTTCATGTGAGTATATATTAAGTATATATTTTAATTATGTGCAGAGAAATTTGGAATTTCAAAAATAGGAACTATAACCAAATCTCTCAAGTCTGCAAAGATTTCAATCTACTTTTAATGTCAAATATTGCTTTTTTCCCAATTATTTTCTTTTCCCCTTAATCCTGCCTCATTTCTTCTAAAATTGTCTCTGCGTTATTGCTTCCTTAAGAAATATAAGAATTATTTAGTCCAAAAAAGAATTTATTCATGAAAGGAGTGATCCAAAAATCTCAACAGTGTCTCTCTCTTGAGAACTGCACACATCCCTCGAGTGTGTTCCTTGGTCCTCTAATAAACTTCTTCAGACTTCCTTAACAACAAAAAAATTATCTTTATACATGTTCAGTGTTTCTGTCATATACTTCCTCTCACTCCAATAATTCATTATGTTGACTGTCATCCCACTCGGATCATAAGCATGGCCATTCATGGTGAGTATCTACCAAAGCAACATTTAAGATTGGCCAGACTAAATCGATCCAATCTCAGAGAGATTAATAATCAAGTTACACGGGCTGAAAACATCTGGGCAAACAGGAAATTGAGACATTTCCAGGGCGGGATGGGACTCCTGAAGTCCTAGCCACCAGCCTTAGGAAACTCGGATCTCACTTCTTCATTGTGTTGTGCTTCCTTGTTTTGATATTTGCATTTTCTATGAAGGCTAAAAACTGGTTTTATCGAAGGTCATATATAAATTCTTTTTGATTTGGGGGTGCTTTGCGCTTATGTTAGAGCTTTTATGCAAAAGGAAAAGAAGGAAAGAAGGCGGAAAAGGAAAGCTTGCTTTGGAGAGGGTGATTACTTCAAATAATTGACTCTGTTCTAAACATCTGAAACAGTATAAGCAATGACAGCTGCATTTGAGTAAATACATCAAATATACAGAAATATATAAAACTTAATCATGTCATTTATAGTGTGGCTGTTAAGCTGCAAATTGCATCGGAAAACGTTAAAAAAAAATAAGGAAGTCACCTCAGCAATCTGCCTGAACAGCTCTTTTACATTAAACTGGAAACAAACCCTGCATCACCGTGAAATGGATTGGATCTGGTTCCTACCCAGCACTGGAATATCACTTAATTCTTACTGTGGCTCATGTGGCATCAGGCAAACACAATTCAGAGATGGAGAATTTTGAGCACAGCTGGCTTTGTAGGGGTCTGGAGATGGAAGAGAACGTAGGTCTTGTAGGCAGGGATGGCTTCCTCTGCCGCATGGCTAGGAAGCTGGTCATGGACAGGAGTGGGTTCTTGGTTTAGCAGGGTTGAGCAAGCTCATACTGTTGTCTTCTCCAGCATAGAAAGTGTAGCCCCTGGGTCATATGATCTTCTTGCCAGAATTTCTAGGCTCATCTGTAGGGTTAAAGAAGAGTTCCCTAGTGCCCCTTGTTAAGCAGGGGGTTCAGGCACACCCAGGGTGCCTCACCAGTGTGGAATCACAGCTCTTGATGGAGCTGTGAATTCTCACTGTGATCTGAGTCTTTGAAGTTCAATGTTGTTCCTCATAAGCCATGCATGGTTGACAACATCCTTACCCAGGGGACACTCATCATCTTGAATAAAGCATGCTTTCAGGGACATTTGGACCCTTACGAAACACCTCTGAGCAGGCACACCATATTTTGGCAGTGTTTGCCACAGTTTGGAGGGAAGATGCTCTGTAAACAGTGTGTAAAGACTGTAAAACTACCAGTTCAACCTTTATTGAGGCTTGTACAGCAAACTTAAGCCAATATTCTAGGTCTAGGATGATTTTATTTTAGCTAAAGAATCTCTCAATGCAAGACTGCTGTAAATACCCCTTTGGGCTCATCAGGACTGTGGTAATGCCATGTGCTATGCCATGTACTATGTTACATGTTTTTAGGAGGGTTTAGATCCTAGGTTAGGACCAGGGAGATGCACACTTTTTCTTTCTCCATTTAACTGATGAGAAAATAAGACCTAGGGAAGCCAAAAGGCTTGCCCAGGCATGGAGACAAAGTGTAGTCCTAGAGCTTGTTTGGGATGATCACTCCTATACTATGCACATCTGAACACCACTGCCAGGCAAGTACACAGAGGGTCAGTGTGTACCTTAAGAAAGTCCGTGTGACCCAAAGCCAGGTGTATAACCTGGGCAACCAGGTAATGTGGGCTTGCCCACTGAAGTATAGCTGATGCCTCTTCAGGAAACCAAACTCAACTCATGCACTGAAGGAATTACTAGGCTTCCCATGAACTCTTATCGAATGATTCTCCATCCCCAAATACCCATTCTATGCAGATGCATAGATGCATTCTAAGACCAGCCCACAGGGTACCAGTGGCAACTGCCAGCCATGGGGGAAGGTCAGGTGGCTCCCTTTGAATGTCACCAAGTCAGGAATCTAGAAGGCTTTCTGTGGTTCCCACTCACAAAACTGCTAGAACTACACCACTGCCATGAGAACAGAGAAATATCACAAAGTGTCAGAGCGGACAGTGGGGAACAGCAACAAAAAATCCCCCCACCGGAGCTGCAAACACAAACAGCTCCCATCATGCAGAAATTGCCTTGGCGCGCAGGCCACTGGTGATTTCATTTGTAAGTAATGTTTTGATTGTCACAGATTATACGTTGCTCTCCTCCCCTGACATTTGTTGTACAGCAGGATTGATTTTCGTGCTCTAGTATGAAAAGGTCACTTTGATCAATGCAGTGTAATTGGCACTAAATTAGGATCATATCAGGTTATTTTGCTATTTAATGATGAAATATTAAAGAAAAGCATGGGTAGATTTCAGGCCCTAAAATACACTTGAAAACCTGCTGTAAATGACTTTTATTTTGTAAGAAAAAAATGGAGAGAAAAACAACTAAAGTGCTGAAAATAACGGTGATGTATTGGAAGAGCGGCCCGGAATTATATATTTTCGTTTGAGATAGACTGAAAGGCCCAGACACAAAACACCAAGCCCAGCAGTCAGTCCTGCTTGGCTGCACAGAGAGAAACCTTATAAGGAAGCCTATTGATGGCCCTGCTCATTACGTGCTAGTTAGAAGTGTTAAGCCTTTTCATTCTGCATATAGTAATTACGCTTAAAAACATTTGTGTGCGCTGCATCCACTTATTAGACAAACCTCAGCTTTTGAAAATCTCCAAGTTGGTTATGGCTCCCTGTTCAAATGCTCTCCTGTGTCCAGAGGGTGTTCTGGGCTCCGCCTGGCTTTCCAGGTTCCCACCTAAAGTAATTATAAGCATCATAAGGAGTGTTAAATGCTGAGCATTATTTTCTCCATTGTAAATAGTCATGTTGCCCTGTTATTCTGAAATGTAGAGCAAGAAAAAACCATCGGATATTAGACTCTGCAATGCAGCTGATATCTCCAGAAATGTAGTTGTTCAGAGTGTTATCTGCCTCCTGAACTAAACATAGAGCTATGTTAACCTTTTTAACAGCTAGAAATATAGAGGCACAGATATTCACATGATAATTCAGGCTAGGGAGAAGGGGGTCACATCCCCAGAAACAGTGGCAGAGAAAGCATTCAGGACCCAGGGCCCCCAGTCATTATATAGGAACCCTGGGTGCTGAAGGCTGCTGCCTGGGTCCCAGTGAACCTCCCAGTCATTTTGAATATCTGTTTGGAGTCCTAAGGATAACCAAGAATGGGGCCATCATAAAGAGAATGTTTCCCATGATACTTAACAGTAGGGCCGTGCTAGCCACTTATCTCCAGAAATAAAATGATGTCTATCACTTGGGGACAGAGGACATTTGCCATCGCTTGGGGACAGAGGACATTTTTGTGCAGTAATGTTTTCTTGTGGGTTGGATGCGGTACAAGTGTGATTCACTTAAAAGGGTGTGTAGATGTGGCCAAGTTAAGATAGGACTCTGGATGGAAGTCCCCACAAGAGAAGGGCATGGAGTTTAGAGCACACAGAAGACTCCATAGAAGGCCTTCTGAGGAGGGAGGCAGAGATAAGAGTGACCCATATACTATTAGCATCCATCTATTTAGGAAGGATCATCCTCTGAGACTGTGGACATGGACTGTCATAAGTTCACTTTGGAGCTTTGACTGCTGACACTCTGAGAGAATAAATTCTATTGCTTCATGCTGCCTTGATGGTATTAATAAAAAAAATCACACTTTCACTCCAGCCAACCAGGACCAGCATTATTATCTTTTCCCAAATCATCTGATCTGAAAGCTATGCAACCTGTCCTGCAGGCAATATCTTTGCTTGCTATGTCCACTGATGGAGATCTATGGGCAGTATTGATCACACTTCTGCAGGCTGGAGAATCTCTGGTGGTGAATTTTAGAGCTCTCTCCTCATTCTACATGGGTTTATAAGAGCCGTGCTCTTATTGGATGGGGCAACTATTTTCAAGCACACACAGAAGGAAACAGTGAACATCATAGTGTGTTCCCAGGAAGAACTGAAGCAGGCCTCCTGCAGGACACAGAGCCACCAGAATTCTGGGAGTACACCAGAATGGCCATGAGGCATCTCCATGTACCCAGGAACATAAATGCAGGAAAGAGTGCTCCTGGGTGGGCCTGAAGTGGGAACTTACAGAAGGAAACATCCCCACAAAGGTCAACGGAGGACAGCTTCAGGAACAACCAAACAGGTGTGTCCAGACAAGCTCAGGAGAGGCCTAGACACAGTCAAGGAGTATGTGCGATGCCAAAGAAGTATCTACTTTAGAAGACAGCCAGCTGACTAGACAAAACAGTAAGCCAAAGCAGACCCTTACCGTATCCTGGTGGAAGTGTCTTCGCTTTCCATCGGCACTAATCCCTCAGGGTCTGAGAATGCCCACACTGGGGAAATAGGAATGGTATCAGTTCTCTCCCTGATGCCATAGTCCCACCATTGTTCAACACTGATTCCAGACTATGCTCCCACAACCAGCCCCATCCTGACTGTAAACTGTGTGTTCCCAGTATCAGTCCCATCCTGATTCCAGACTCTGCTCCTAGAATTAGCCCATCCGGATTCCAGACCGTGTGTTTCCAGCTTGCCAGGCCATCAGCACTTCCGGCCACTGCTGTGAGATGCTATACACAAGGTACCCTGTAGGTACTATTCCTATTACTGTCCATATAGCACAGAGATGTAGTATCTCATGCAAGTTTCATATTAGTAAGTTAGGAACTCTTATCCTCCACTGATGTGGTTGCCACTTTGATGCCAGGATCATTGTACTAGTGTTGGTGTCAGGGACAGTCAGAAAAAGAATGGCACTTCCGAGTAGCAGCTGCTGGTTCCATGAGTGGGTCAATTACCTCCCAGAATCACAGGGGTGTTCCCCTTACATGTAAGTAACAATTGTCCCCTTTAGTGTTAAGCCAGTGAAGGACTCCCACAGGCTCTGCAATACCCTAACTAGACAATCCTCAGTGTCAGAAAAAGCAGTCATGTAAGAGGTAGCCCATGTTGTGGATGCATGTTACCTGCAACTGACACCTTCAACTGCTGGCCATTGCCAAATGCAGAGGAGGAGAGGCCAAGAACAGAAACCTGGGCCCAGGACTCCCTGAGGTCAGAATGCTTTTGTTGTGCCCACAAGAAACACACTGGTCTGCAACCCAAGGCCCTTCCCAGTCCACATGCATTTTCTATAGCTTTGGGGACCCCAGTATTGCCTTTCAAATAGGAGAGTTTGATGTTCTCTGGTGGGTGACCTGTCTGATAGCTCAGCAAACACGATCTGTCTTCACAAGAGGATCTTTGAAAAGAGACCCTAGGGAATACATAGATGGATCCCTGGGTAAAGTGATTGCTGCACAGGCATGAGGACCTGAGCTCTGTCCCAGAAGCCACAGGTTGATAGATATTTAGACAGTCTTCCACTGAATCTGGTGCTTCAATTTGGCTAGACTTGGCTGTCATGGAGCCTTGCTTTTTTAAAAACGTTATTTTATGTATGTGAGTGTTTTGCCTGCATATATGTAAGTATATCCATGTTGTACAACGCCCATGGAGGTCAGAGGAGGGAGTCAGGTCCCCTGGAACTGGAGTTACAGACAGTTGTTAGCCACCATGTGGGTGCTGAGAACCAAACTCAGGTCCTCTGGAAGAGTAGCCAGTGCTCTTAACTGATGAGCCATCTTTCCAGCCCCCATTCATGTAGACCAGTGTAGGTGAGGATGACCTTGTTAATGAGATTTGCCTACCTCTGCCTCCCGAGTGCTGAGATTAAAAACATGTGCTATCATGTCTATCCAGTCTGTCTTTTTATTTGGATGCTGGCAGTCAAACTGATGTCCTCATGCTTACACAACCAGTACTTTACTGACTGAGCCATCTCACAGAGCCCTTAGAGAGTGTATTTGTTTACTTGACCCACATCTAAAGTCTGATCCCCTGTGTTCTTGCCCTGTTCCTGCATTTTAACTTGGATTCTGCCACAGCCTTAATCCATTCTGCTACTATAACAAAATACTTTAAGCTGGATTTTGGTTCATAAGAATACCTCTCCCCCAGTTCTAGAGGCTGGGCAATCCATTATCCAGGAACTCCAGATTCCCTGCTGTAGAGGGCTTCTCTTGCTGACCCTGACATGGTAGAAGGGACTACGCCAGCTATGACTCTCCCTTCCAGTTCTTTATTAGGATCCCAATTTCAACCTTTATGACTTCATCATCTCTTAAAGGCCTCTTATTATAGTCATATTGAGGTTAAGTTTCAACATGTATGGTTGGATGGGGACATCTTCAGACTACAGCAGCCCCCAAACCCTTCTTTAAAGTATGCACAATCAGGAGCTGGAGAGATGTCTCAATGGTTAAGATCACTGGCTGCTCTTCCAAAGGACCCAGGTTCAATTCCCAGCACCCACATGGCAGCTAACAACCATCTGTAACTCTAGTTCCAGGAGATCTGACGCACTCTTCTGTCCACCTCAGGTACTACATGACACGGGTGCACTTACATGCATGCAGGCATAACACTCAGACACATAAAATAAAACTAAAATAAAATAGAAAATAAAATAAAGTATGCACAGCAAAGAACCCAGGTGCATTTAGGGTCAACGGCTGAAGTGAAGGGCTGAGGTAGACAGGAGGCTGAATTGCTTCCCACTGAGCAGCCTCAGTCATCCCACCTCAGCAATCCTGAGTTTAGAGAAAACTTACAACTTTAAGAGACAGGAAAACCAACCAAATCCAGGCTCTAACCTCTCATCAGATGGCCCTTGCCTCTCTGGACGACAGTGCTCTGTCTACATTCACAGTGTTAAAGAATCATAGGTCCAATACCCTGGCCTATGACACAGTAGGAAATTTCTATCTTACCTGTGGACTTGTCAGCCAGCCTGAGAGTCCTGTCTGGCAGAAGAGTACTGATCCCATGATGAGGGTCTCCGAGCCCATGAGAACTGTACTCCATTGGCAGCAGAGTGTCCACATGATGGACAGGGGTCACAGGCCATCATTTCCACCAATTCAAGGCTCTACCCCAACTCACTACATGAGCCAATCCACCTACATATCCAAGGCTACTGCCTTCTGCCATGAGAGCACATGGGGTCACGAGATTGGGGGTCTCCCAAACCTTGAAGGTGAAGGGACTACATGAGGCATCTTGGACTCTTGGAAGCCCTTCTTCCAAGCACACTGAGTTTTCTTCCACAGAGTGGGGAGCCCCTTCCATGAACACATTAAAAAAATCATAAAACATCCAATCAGGACCTGGTGGTCTAAGTCTATAATCCCAGCTACCTAGGATGCTGAGGTAGGAGCATTAGAAGTTCAAGGCCTGCCTAGAATATGGATAGTTTATAACCAGCCTGGGCATCTTAGTAAGACTTTGTCTTAAAAGCAGTGGGATGTGTTTGAAACATAAGTGACAAGATCAGATCAGCATAGTAAGGCCAATAAGAAAACCTCTTTGAGACAGGAGCTTGCATTGTAGCCCATGCTGGCCTTGAACTCAAGGTCCCCCTCCGCCTCCTCCTGGATGAGTGCTAGGATTACAAGCATGTACAGCATACCTAGCCTTAAAATTTTTATGAAATATTACACAGCATAGAAGAAGCAGACGTTCAACTAGTATCACCCTCACTAGCATGAGAAAATGTGCCAAAGAGCAGAAACATACTCACCGTATGTCTTTGATAGTGGCTCGCTTCAGGGGGTTCACCTGGAGTATATGCATGAGGAGAGTGGCAACAGAGCAACTGAGATATCTGGGGATAAAATATACCTCTTCAGATCTTCTTAAACAGTGTAGATAGGTGGTCATCGTCAAATGGGAGGGTGCCACAAAGAAGGGCATACAGGATAACCACACAGCTCCAGATATCAGCTTCAGGACCCACGTACAATCTGAAATAAGAGGACAACGCAAACCTGAAACACCACACGGGGTCATTTTTCCTCATCTCTCATCACCTGCTTCTAGGTGTGCTCTATATCTACATGCAGAACAAACTGGGTGAAGACTGATTTTTAAGGTCTCCAGTGCAGTACACAGCCATTCCAAAGCCTCAGTATTTATTCTCCCTGGGAAGTGACTGCTCTAACTACTTACATAAAGTTATTTTTGTTTACTTGTCAAAAATGACAAGTACTTGCCTAATTAAGAATATATTTTCTCAGGTCATACATACACCTCAGCAACCCCTCAGTCATCTCAAAGCCTTTGAGAGGAAACTGACACTGATTCTAACCACTCCAACAGTGATCAAAATACCTGAAAGCAAATCCTGAATCCATCCCTCTAGAGTCCAACCTTGGCAGACAAAAGAAAAACGAGGAAGAACCCAATAGAGGGATGCTTTTGGAAGCCCTTGCAAAGAAATTCCAATAGACTTGTATGGACATTTGAAAATTGCCCTGTTCTGACTTTTTTCTAGTTCTCTGGCTAGAACTTGTAATGCTAATTACTCTTGCCTTTACTTCTCCTTCACATCTCCTATTCACGATTCAAGGACTTTCTTTTCCTCCTAGAGACAAGAGCTATGCAATTTGGGAGTCTTTTAGATAGGCCCACTAAAGGGGTACTCCAATTGCCTCACCCTGTGTCCCTGTTCAGCATGGAAGAAGCCAGAACAGTCTGTGTCCCAATTCCCTATTGGCAATTTGGGTAACCCCTTCAGAGGATGGTGTGAAAGAATAGGAGGTAGGAATTGGCTAGGCAGTTAGGGTAAAAAGACCCCAAAGAAAAGTAGTCAGTTTCTTGGCTAAAAGTCAAAATGTCTTTGGGCCTCTTAGCAGCATACTCTGTTCCAAAGACCAAAAATGTCGAAAGTATCTAATCCCTAAAAGATTTTAGGGACACCTCTTCAGAGGCAGGAATGTTAGAGTAGCCTAAAACCCCATAAAAATAAACAAATCAAAGAAGAAGAAGGAGCACATGAAGTTATCAGAAAAAAAATGATGGGGAGATATGGGAGGATTTGGAGGGGAGGGAGTGGGCATGGATTTGATCAAAGCACCTTATACGCATGAATTAAATTCTCAATAAATTATTTATTTAAAAAAAATAAACAGTTTACTTAAAAGACTAGGAATACATTTCAAGAGTAGAGTGCTTGCCTAGCATACACAAAGCTCTAGATTCAATCCCTAATATTTTTAAAAATAAATAAATATAAATAAAAGAGCTGAAACATAGACCTTTTAGAAATATAGAACTTTGTAGGCTGATAAATTTTCACTAACCAAATGCTGCTATGCTTTGCTATAGTTAAGAAATTCAGGTGCCCATTCATTTTCATTCTCAAGAGATTAGTGAGGAAAATGCAAAAAAAAATGCAAAATGAAATAAAACCTTCCCAGTTAGAGGTTTTGTTTATTTGACTTATATGCTTATTTTTCAGTCTCTCTCTGCTCTTCCTCCCTGGGTTATAGGAAAGGCTCTCTGGTCAGCTTTTCTGTTCCCTGTACTCAGCAAGGCTCTGGTTATTGGGCACCTTTTCCCTTCATGATCTTCACCTTCTCACATCCATTGAGATTTCTGGTATGCACGCAAACAGGTCCTCATCCCAGGAGACACTGCTTCATCTAGACTCATTGTCCCTGCTCTAGTGTTAGCCGTGGCAGACAGCAGAGCAAAGGACTCAGGTCCTGGGATGGTCCAAAGATTTTGATACCTTTAATCGTAGAAAACAAATTTTTCTCAAAGCTCTAAGTCTAGCCTGTTTGGAGAGGTAAGTCACCTGACCCCTCTCCCCAGACTGTGTGATGAACAGAGTGAGAAAAAGAGGCTGTTTTCCGAGTAGGAATTCTGTTTATCTAGTTTATTGTGGATGCAATTTTGAGGTATTTTACTCTTTGATACATATATATGCATATATAAAGCATTTTTCAATTATACAATTTCATTCCCCAGTGTGTGTTTAAAAAACTGGAGTCAATTTGATATTGTAAATAAAATACTTGTGAAAAAAAATACATTCTTTAAATTGGATTAATTTCTTTTTACAGAAGAAGTATAATGAATCAAGAAGGTCTTCCAGGGACTGGGGAGATGGCCTGGTGGGTAAAGTATGTGACATGCAAGCCTGAGGACCTCAGTTTGCCCTAATGCCCACATAAAAAGCAGAGCATGGTGGGAGGCAGAGACAGGAGGATCACTGGAACTTGGTGGCCATTCAGCCTAGCTGAAAGATGAGCTCCAGCTTCAGTGAGAGATCTTGTTTCCAAACTAATTAAGTAACTACTTAAGTAAGTGGAGAAGAAACCTCTGGCCTCCTGGTGCACTTACAGGTACATGTGCTTACACACACACAGGCACATAGTCCACAATTACTGGAAAGTTCTTTGGAAGGAAGGTCTGTGTGATTCTCTCACTGTTATTTCTGACTAGTAAGAGGATGATTTGGGTCGCATCTAGATATGGAATCACCTCTCTCATTCCATAAGCTTTAAAGATTATTAATTTTTCTTGTGAAAGAAGAAACTCCTGAACCTGCAAAAATTAATTTTTAAAATTAAATACTTGAGATTGCAAAGGAAATGAAATGAGCAGATTCTGTAACTTACTCCCACTAAGTAAGTGCTGTCTGTACTGTAGTTTATTAAATAAATTTAATATGCTTGAACTCTATGCCATGTGCTATTATTTCTGTTCATTTTTAGAAATGATTTATATTCTTACTCATTAAGATGCACAAATTTGTAAAGCAATTCTCCAAGGGTTATTAAGAAAACCACAGTTCCTGCCATTGGGATTTCCCACCCTTAGAGGAAAGGCTTCCAGGTTTCCCTCTGATACTTCGCTTTTGCCTCTGTGCCTCCACAACCACTACAGGACTGTTTGGCCTCATTTTCCTGTCTAAGTACCACCAGCCATTCCCCTCTGAGCAGCACTTGGGTCCCCTATTCACTCAGACCCCGCTGCATACCCACCTCACTTTCATTTCCTCTCAGTAGAGCTGCAGTTACATTTTAATGGCTGTGTTTCCAGAACTTGTCTTATTAACATAAATGATAGCAACGCAAATTATTCATAGTGAGTCCTGTGATATTACATTAAGCTGTAAGTGAATGAAAAGTTCCTAGAAAAATCCTGCATCTTGAATTGACCTTCCTGCAAGACTGACCAACTTGATTAGCACTTCAATGACTGTACAGTTTGGAATACTGCAGACCCAGAGTCCATTTACAGTATATCTTGGTCCACGTTTAGCCGTAAACAGCCACTCCTCTGTTTCTGACTTAATATCTTGGGACTAAGAGAATATATTAACAAAGAAACAGTTCCCACCAACCAAAAGGCTAAGAATGCCATCAGATAGCACCTGAGTCTAGAGCAGAGCATTCTCTTTTGCTGTATCCATCTACTTAATGTTTCTACCAATGTATTTGAAAAGTGTCTTGATGTATGACTTTTCTTTGTTCTGTTACTATTAAAACTTTATGAAATTGCTTCCATGCTGAAATATGGAATTTGGGATAATCTGAATCTCTGCTTTCTGGCCGTGGTCAACTCATATTTGGCTCTAGAATAAACTATCTCTTATTCCCTTTGAGGTGGAAATTATGCCTTTGTGGTGATACATATATTTCTTGATATATATAACATTATATTTCCTTTTTTCAAAAGGGAAAGGAACAGATCAGAAAGAAATTTAACTTTCATTTAAATTAATATTCATACCTTAACTACTTTGACATACAGTTCTATGAGTTTTGCTGGTATATAAATAGAGCTAAAGAGTACTGTAAAGAACCCCATCACTCCAGATAACCACACTCTGTGCACCTATGCTCATCTACATCAGACCTACTCTTGGTTCCCAGAGATCTGCCTTTCCCAGAATGTCATGAAAGCACTTTCTTAAAGTATGGCACCTCCTGTTTCCCTCATTCTACAGATTGCTTTTGATCTTGTTATAACTTTAAAATTCACTTTTAAATTGACAAAGAAAGGTTATATATACACACATACATATATTATGGATTATCGTGAAGTTTTAAAATAAGCATTCATTGATAAATAGCCAAATCAAGCTAACTGAGATACATTTGCTCGCATATTATTTTCTGATGAAAGAACTTAAAATGTTCTTTTAATAATTTTCAAGAGTATGAGGTACTCTTATTAGCTATGGTCAACAAGTTGCTCAGAACTCTTGAACTAATTCTATTTAACTGAGCCTCTGTGACTTCTGACCAGTATGACCTAAGCCCCTCCCACCTGGCACCAGGTCATTCTACTCCACTCTCCACTGGGCTGCCTTTGTGACTTGTTCTTGGTGTTTATGAAGCAACAATCCTTTTTTCCTATTTTGCTATGGAGTGTTATTGTTATATTTTTATCTATTCATCCGTTCAGGATATTTCCTCACTTAAACAATTAGAATTGATTATTCATTCAAGCATTTTGTACAGTTTTTACTGTTCTATATAATTTGATACCTAGGAGAGATGGCTGCATCCCATGCCATATTCCACAATGGCTGCACTTCCTACGTAGATTCTTGCTAACATGAGTGAGCCACGATTCTTACAGCCTCACCCACCTGTGGCTCTGACTTTGTTAGTTCTATAGGCATCAAATAACTCTGCTCCCCTGTAAGAATATTTTTATAATCTGGACAGAATCTGGACTAATGGCTTTTAACCTTGCAACCCAAATAACTACAAAGTTACTGAACCATGTGCTTTTGTGACTTGGGAGCCTGACCTTGATTCTTTGGAGCCCCAGTTTGCTGTCCCATCCAAAGATAATGAATGTATGTGGACATGATCGAGAATTAACATATGAAAGTGCTGAAAGGTAATTCATGCATCTTCCTTGAATACAATGAAAATTAGAAAGAATACGTGACATTGTGTGTATGAGGTGTTTTAGGCCTAGGGATGAAAGGCCAAGGTTTTCTCATAAGATAAGGGTGGATCCAAGCTTGTAGTTTCCCAATTGAAGCTGAAGAAATTGTTTTGAATAAAGTATGGGCAGGGCCTGACTCAGGAACACAGTTCCAAGGGGAACAGGTATCCTCTGGAGGAACAGGTATCCTCCAAATTCAGGCTCACTCTTAAAAACTAAAGTTAAGAGTCAGGCTGTTTTATGTCAGTATTAACTGTGATGTGGCATGGTATTGCTGCACTCCCCAACCATGCATCCTGGATTTCAGTTCCATATCAAAGGGTATGTGAATCTGCCTATAGGTCCTTTCCTTGAGGCACCAGTAAATAACAGCAGGTTCCATGGCCATGGTTCCACAGGCAATTCTGGATGCTAATTCTATGTCCTTTGGGGTCCAAATGACACTCTGCAGAAATAGAAAGTTCAAAGAGAACATACGTACATCCAGTTAGATAAAATGCATGGCAGTGAAGAGAAACAGTGGCAGGGGAGATAAAATTCAGTTGTGAGTGGAGCTACAGAGGGAAGAAAAGCTGACAGGGAGATGGAGACCTGCATACATTTTTGTATTATGTTTTTATGAAGTTATGTGGCTTACACCAGAGTCTAATGTGCCAGTAGTGGGAATGTTTGTTGACTTGCTCATGCAGTTTTTGCCATAAACTGTGAAGTTAGATGCATGTATTTTTCTAGTTTACCTCATCAAGGCGATTTCTTTCTGGTCTTATCTGGGGAATGATTTTTAGCATAAATGGGCCAGATTTTGCTTCCCTTGCATTCAATGATAGGATTTTGTGAGTTTTCATCTTTGATCTATTTTTTATAGTTCATTTCATAAAATGTCTTTATGAATGACTGTTGATAATACAATAATCAACTGATTGATTTTCAGTGTTTCACTGGAATTGTATGTGTGATATGAATCCCCCTTTATCACGCTATACAATGCCTTCTTTTTATTGTGCTGTTGAATGCAGTATACTGATATTTAGCTGAGGAGTATTCTCTTTATTCTTAGAGAGGCTATTTTGGAGGTTGGCATTCTATATTGTCAAAGGAACAACACTAGCCACATAAAATGAATTAGAAGGCCTTAGGATAGAGCTCAGTTAGAGGAACATTTGCCTCACATGAACAAGACCCTGGGTTAGTTCCCCAGTACTGAAAAAGAAAAAAAAGTTAGGAATTGTTACCTTCTTTTGAATTTTTAGAAGACTGTGCCAGTATATTATATTTTTACTTCTTTGATAGAATTCTCTAGTGAACTCATCTGGGACTGGAGGGACCTTTTCTAGAAGCTTTAGTGATTATGAGCCCTAATATAGCTTGGTTCTTTCTATTGGGCTAGATTAGCTCTTTGTTGGAATCTGATGCACACACTGACCCCTGTATGTAAATTGAAAATACACTGCTTCCATCTGCATGGATTAAGCTAGCTGCACACCTGGGATCAGGCACACACAGTGCTTATGCATCATTGGCTAGGTCTTGCTGACTATGTAATGTGGTGAGATCTAGGCTTTGCTGCTTTCTAGCCAACAATTCCATCAGCTGCTAGGTTGTGTACTTTCATTCTTTCACCTGAAGGTCTCACTTTCTTAAACTTTGGAATATCTGAGCTTCAACCAGTAACCTTGTGATCTGGGGCTATAATTAAAGCAATAGTCACATGGATTTCAACAGTGTGATAGCCAATCCCTTACTGGCTAAAAAGTGGCCAATAGGCAGATAACACATATACCAGGGGAAACCCATTCCCTCCGTTTGGATCCCTGGACTGCATGAGAGTGGAGAAACTGAGCCATGGAGGGGTCAGTGTCAGCACAGGGCCCCTCCTGTGATAGGTCCACCTGAGCACAGGGGCCCTTGTGTGGTAGGGTAGGTCAACCTGAGCATAGGGTCCCTCCTTCAGTAGTACCAGGGGTTTGCCATGACCAGAAATGACCTTGAAATTTCTCATCATTTTTTGACAGCTTCTCCCTAATCCCAGCCCACCTGGAAGTCACAGTGTGGACCAGGCTGACCTCGATCTTGCAGAGATCTGCCTGTCTCTGCCTCCTGAGGTCTGGGATTAAAGGCACACATTACCTTGCCTGGCATTTTGTTTTTTTATAAATGTAGTAGACCAGGCTGGCTTCCAGCTCACAGGCATCTGTCTGCCTCTGCCTCCCAAGTGCTGAAATTAAATGTATATGTCGCCATGATCAACAAAGTTTCTTGTTTTCTAATCATCATAAAATATCTGGTTATAAGAAATATTCATGGCAATTACTATGAAAGTCACACAAATCAGTTCACCAACACTGTTAGCTTCAGTAAATACATATATATATATATATGCAGATACATACGTGCCTATACTTCTGCTTTCTGCACAAATTTCAGAGTAAGGATGAAGGCAGCAGAGTGAAGTCTACCAGTCCTTTAGTTTTATTATTTATGTATTTATTTATTCGGTTTTGAACCAGGGTCTCCTTGTAGCCCCAGCTTGTGTGGAGGAACTCTCTCTACTTGCATCTGCCTCCTGAGCACTGAGAGTGAAGTAAAGGAAAGCAACTGGCCAGATGAAGATAGCAGATCCTACCAGTCCTTTAGTTTCATAACAACCTTTTATCGTAACGATGGAGCTCAGTTTACCATCCTTGATCTAACCGTACACTGTAGACACATTATCTCCTACAACTTCACCACAGACTTCTGGGGAATTATCATATTGAAGACTCTATCAAAACAGAAAGTGGTGCTTGGGTGATAAAGCATTCATGTGAAGGGCAGACTGGGAATACCAACAGGTGCCAGTTGAGACCAGGAGCTACATCTTTAACCACCATCCTTCACATGAAAGGGCAAGAGTCTTCTTTTATTTTTTAAAATGTTTGTCTTCTCTAGTACAAAAAATAGTGTTTACACTTTAAACAACCAAAACATGCAATGCATAGTTACATAAACCACTATACCACAAAAGACAAAGACAAACAAAAGAAAACTAAAATGTTAAAGTTTAAAAGAAACGATCTATTCTAAAACCAGCAGAAGACCCTATCTTGAGAAATAGCTCTTTCTGGGGAGGAATGATCTCTTCAAGTTGCCCTGTGAGCAGCCATAATCCTTGGAACCAAACATGAATGGTTGAAAACGCTGTCTTCACTGTGGCAAAATGTCTGATGTAGCTAGGGAGAAGGACTTTATTTTGATTGGCAGTTTTGGAGTGTTTAGTCCATGAATGATAGCCCTTACACTTCGGCCTATGGTGAGTCTGTACCTCCTGGTAGAAATGTGGGCCTGCAGTGAGGTTGTGCCTTGTGGTGAAATTACATGGGTTTGGGCTTGTGGTAAGGCACCACACATTATGACAGGAACACATAGCAGAGCAAAAGCACTGACATCAGGAGCCAAAGATCAAAAGATGGGAAGAGAAAGGCCAGAGTCCCCCAGTGCCCTTCATGTACTGTCAACTAAAATGCATTTGGCATCAAAAAAGACAATTGAAAATGGAAAAATGTAAACCTGAAAAAGGTTTTGGTAATAATAAATAGAAGTTAGCCCTCCCATTGTCAGGTATGGGAAAAGCAAATTGACAGGTCATTCACAAAGGAAGAAACCTGCATGAGCATCACAATATGAAAAGGTGTTCCGCTTCACCGGGAATCACAGAGCTACACATAAAACTTACTTTGAAATTTTGTTTGTCCTTTCTTACCATGGACAAAGGACAAAAATAAAATTTATAAGCCCCTGTGTCAGTTAGATTAGGAGCAAAGACCAGAGCTTCTAGACAATTTGATAAAGCATCAAGATCAAAATTTTAAACAAGTTTGCATTTAGCAGTCAAGTTTGACTCTGCAGTATTTAATGGGAAGAATTAGATAAGTCAAAAAAGATAGACGCACAATGATGTTCATTACAACATTATTTATATTAGAGGAAATTGGAATCGACCCGAATGTTCATCAAAGGAAATCTGTTAAATAAATTAGAAAACATCTATACCACTCAGCTATTAAAAAGAATGATGTCAATCCACAATCGCTGACTTGGAAAAATGTCCATGAGTGAAGGAGGCTTACTGCAAGTGGTCAGGAGAGTGCAGTCCCATGTTTACACATGTGTGAGTGGGAAACAGAGGCAGTAAAGCTTCATGAATTTGAACAATAAAGAAAGTCTAAGCTTGAGGCTGACCCCCTGGTCCCTTTGATAAACACATTGTTTCACATTCTTCATGCTATTGGTCAAGGATAAACAGTATAAAATATTTTTAAATATTTTATATATCATTTTTATTATTTTATGTGTAGGAGTATATTGCCTGCATGCATGAAAGTGCACCTGTGTTGTGCAATGCCGAAGGAGGTCAGACGAGGGTGTCAGATTCCCTGGAACTGGAGCTAAAGGGTGGTTGTTAGCTACCATTCTGGGTGTTGGAACTAAACCCAGGTCCTCTGCAAGAGCAACCAGCACTCTTAAGCACTGAGTCATCTCTCCAACCCTAAACATACCTAGTTAAGATTTGTGGCAAGATTATTCACCATGTTTCCTTATTGTGATGATACTTCTTGTTTGCTTGTATTTTCTAAAATGAAAATATTTGGGGGGCTGGGTGATGCCTCAGTAAGTAAAGCATTTACTTGGCAAGCATGAGGACCTGAGTTCAGATTCCTAGCTTACATATAAAACTGGGCAAAGCAGTATGTCTGTAATGCTGGAGGAAGGGACTGAACTGGCCAGCCAGTCTAGTCAAATCAGTGAGCTCTGGGTAGAGTGAGAGACCCTGTCTCAAAAAAAAAAAAAAAAAAAAAAAAACATGGCAAATGAGGGGACAACTGACATTGGACAACTGACATTGACCCCTGGCTTCCACATACATGCATATACATGTGCATGTGCACACACATACAAATACATGCAACACACACACACAAAGACATTTTTAACATTAAATGTATGAAAGCAGCATAACACATTATACCTTACCAAAAACTGGAGCAGGAATTGAAAAACACAGTCCAACTTCAAGCAAACAGTTTACTGATATGTTCACTGCAATTTCAATACTTATGCTGATTATTCTTTAGCACTACAGCCATGCTTTGCAGAAAATCCTAAATTTTTCTAGTGGAATAGTAGATAATATGATAAAATTGGAACGTTAGATATAATCCCTTGAGCAAATAGTGTATGTGACATGGTGGTGAGCAGGTCAGTGACCTTCCCATGGGCCCCAGGCAGGAAACAAGCATGCACAGGTCTGCTGTCTACACAGTGTGCAGTTCCTCTGATCTACCCCCAGACACTCTGGGTCTACACTGTGTGCAGTTTTTCTAGTCGATACCTTCACAGGGCTCCTCTGGTCCACACTGTGTGCATGCAGTGACAGCTGGGATGCATATTTACTGATTTGCTTGTGCAAACACAGAAGCCTGGCGGTTTTCTCATGCAGCAAATCTTATTTCCGATACAAATTTGAAAATCTGTGAAGCATGATAATATTAACTCTAGGATCTATGACCTCTCATAAAACAAAGGAGGAGGAGTGGTGGGCTGATGGGTTCTAATGATGCCTTTGGACTCGACTTGTGGCTCCCGTAACGACCAGGGAAGATTTATACGTGCTCTCTAGATATAATTAGACACCCACAAACCCGCCTGACCCTGCTGTAGTGAAGAGCCCTTCTGCTTTTTGTTTCAGTGGATGAATCAATACTCTCACGTCCTGCCGCTGTGGAGTGAAATTGAGGAAATGAAAATCGGATAATTTTGCTCCCGGTGCAGTCTAGACAGTACAGAGCGTGCTTGTCTTTGACAGGAAGATCTATTTCCAGTTTCTCAAAAGGCTGGTGTCAATTTTGAAACTTCTCCTGTCATTGATTTTCAGTTTTGTTTAAAAGGATGCTTTATCAGGAATATTAGTCCCAGTGACCATGTAAGCGCATATCTGCTTTGCAAGTCAGTGAACGTGTGTTTTGATTTGGGGTCTGGATGGGTTTAAATTGCAATCCTTTTCTGCAATTACTGTCTGACCCATGGCCACATCTGGGCAGTCACTTGAACTTCTACCTACTAACTGGGAGCCCGAACCGCTCTGCACCTGTGTGTCAATGGCCACAGTGAGCTGAGGAAGAACTTGCTCAATTATTCTCTCCTAAATATTTCAGAATCTGTTTGTTGGCATTTTGTAAATGTGTATTCTGCTTGACTACTCGCTGTTCACATTGAGCCTTGTAAGCTTTTAGATTTTACGTTATTTTATTTATTTTACAGCTCTGGGATTAAACCCTAGGGTCTCATGCATGCTAGCCAAGCATTCTACCATTGAGCAGTACCATTCCCTGAAAGCTTTTAAATGTTAATGCCCTAAACCAGATAAGTTTTACTAAACCAGTATAGTTTTGTGTGTGTGCTGGGGATCAAACCCAGGGTATGCTACAGTATATTTTCTACAACTGAACTGCACCCTTGATGCTATTTTGAGAAAATAGTCTATGCCATTTCAGCACTGACCAAGTAACACCCCACTTACCCCACACTGCCCCATCTGTGGGGCCCCTTGCAGCTTCCTCTAATAATCCCCCAGTATCCTTTTTCCCATGAGCCTTCAGGGCTCTCTTTGACCGCTCCCTCAATATTTATTGAAATGTTCACCTTACTGATTTTTGTTTCTTTCTCAATCTTTATGTGCTGTTTGCTTTCTTTTTTAATTCAGACATAGTGGCCGCTCATCTTTTTGGAGTACACAGTGTATTGATGAGCACAGGTGATGAGCACTCTGGTCTCAGGTGCTAATGCTGTTCATGCCATGATCTGTGTGCTGACAAGAGTGTGTGTTTTGACTCCTGTGTGTTCCCTGGGCCTCCCAGACTGCAGAGTACAGAAGAATTCAGTATCTCCAAGCTTCCCCAGCATAGAGCATGGAATTCTACTGAAAGATCGCCACTCTGAATTGTTAGTGAATGGCATTTGTGCTTCTTGCACCTGAGAAGCAAAATGTCTTAGCATCACATAACTATCAAAGAGTCTTTTAAAGGTTCCTGAGAAGGTTCTGTGTTCGGTATCATTTTATGTGGGCCTTTATTGGGTAAAGGTAATGCTATTTGTAAAAGGAGCCACCTCAAGCATAAAGCAAGCTGGATTTTTTCCTCCCTTTCTTTGATTCCTTTTAAATAAGTAACTAAATCTATAGATAAAATCCCAAGGTCAAGGACTCACACAGAGGGAGTTCACACATCAGGTTTAGGTTAGTATACTAAGAAGAAAGGTTTATACCAACCATCATCCACATCTTTCTAGGGGAATACAATTTTGATTTCTGCAGAAATGCATTTAAAATATGCACCATGAGGTGAGGACATTTGTACCTGAACAAGCGGCCTCCTGATAATGGAAACTTTTTTTGGAGTAAAAATTACAGAAACCTCAAGAAATGCACTGTCTACTGATTCAGAAGTTCGTAAAGCAACACCGCCTTTCCTGCATTGCACAATCACAGGGCTGATTCCCAGCCTCCAGGTGCTGTGAGATGAGTGGGATTTTGTGTGTGGGTTGTGTGCATGTGTGGTGTTTGTGGGTCATGGCTGTGGATCCTCTGGCTCATCTCCATTTGGATCTACTTGAAATCATAACCGGGGCACCATGCCTTTGTGACAATACGCTTACTGACAAGCTGTTGTGAATTTGTGGTAATTAAAACTCTAAAGCTTCCTCCTTTAATCACATCTATTTATTTACCTAATGCCCTGGTGAGTGAAGATGCTGGCTCTGAAGTCCAGAGGTGAACCGGCATCCCCCTAATCCTAGGTTTGGTTTAGTTTCCTAATTTTCCATGCTGCTGCCTACAAGCCCCCCAAATCACGGGATACTGTTGAATGTGACTCAGCACTTGAAAGGCAGCCAGGCTCCCCTCAGAGCCGGCTGAGAGGCCCAGGGCTTCTATCTGAGGCGGATTTTCTTCCTCACCTGTGAGCCATGAAGCTCCCGCTGGGCTCAGTGATTTACTCCAGTGACATTTTCAATGTGTTTCCATTCCTCACTTTACAGAAGAAGGATATCCTGCAATCTGCTTTTATTGTGTCTTTTTAAACATCAAAAGTTCTGACTAGCCCCATGGTTAGGAACTATATTTGCATGAGGGTAACATTCTTTCAGCAAATTGCTCTCTTCTCTGGCAATTCAAAATACAATTTTAATTTTGCTTTTGTCTCCCACATGTTATTTCAGAATCAAAATATCCCTCTGACCCTGTGGAAAGGGGATCTTAGGGGGACACTAGGCATGAAGTGAGAAGATGGAAAAGAACTTTGCATTTCAGCAAAGGAAAATCGTTTCATTTTTAGAAACTGTTCAGGAGTAAGGTTTATTCTAGAGTCAGATGTGCCTTCCTGGGGGTCCTTTTCAGAATGAAAGGGAAGTAACAGGAATCTTTAAAAAAAAAATTCAGTGCATGGGGTTTGTGTGTGTGTGTGTGTGTGTGTGTGTGTGTGTGTGTGTGTGTATGTGGGGGTTGTGTGTGTGTGTGTGTGTGTGTGTGTGTGTGTGTGTGTGTGTGTGTGTGTGATGTGTGTTATGCAGATACCAGGGGTCACCATCCAGTGTGCCCACATTATTTCTTGGAACAGGGCCTTGAGTTCAGCATCTGGTTAGACTGGCTGACCAGCAAGCTCCAGGGAACATCCTGTGTCTTACCCTCCCCAGTGGTAAGGTCATAGATATACTTACTGCCTTACTGCCACATCAGCTTTTATGGATGCTGGAGAGCTGAACTCAGGTCCTCATGGATGCACACCAAACTCTTTTATCCAGTGAGCCATTTTTCCAGCCCAAGAATTATAATTTGTCTGTTCTCTGTCATCCCTCCAAAGTCAATGAGATGACAGAGGCCAGTGTGGGCAGTTCTGTGCCATGAGGTCCAGGGATTACAATGACACAAATCTCAGAGTACACAGTGTTTCCCTCAGCAGCATCTCCAGTCAATTGAGGGAGCACACAGGACAGTATAAGTAGCCAGACCTTCAGGGAGGAAAGTAATAAGGCAGGTGGAAGGGACCCTGAGACCTGGGGATTAGGTGGTCACCTCTGGACACCAACCAGTCAATCATAGACCCTGAGTCCTCTGATTTTTTAGAAACTCCAAGATTGGGTGAAATAAGTACCACCCCTTCTCACACAGGCCTAGCTGCTGGGGTAGGGGAGGGGTCTTGTCCTACTGTATGGCAGTTCTGGGTATGTAGATGTTCCTTCTTCCCAGTGCAGGGTTGACTCAGGATCCGGAGCATTCCTTGAGCAGTATAACAGAACAGACCATATCGGCACTAGCTACTGACTAAACAGCCGGTGCTTCTTAATATCCCTAATTACACAATTGCAAGATAGTCCAGAATAGCTCTTTGTGGACTGTGGAGTAAATAATACCAATCCCTAAAAGTCCATAATTATGTAATTGTGTGATAGTCTGTAATTAAGGACTGTTGGGTAATATACAATTGAGGAGTTTTTAAAATTCTATCATAAAGTACTTTTAAAATTGAGACTGCAAAAAGAGAAGGGAGTAAAAAGCCACATTGGTACGCTTCTGATTTCAGCGGTTTTCTGTGTGTGAGTTCAGTACACTGTACAGAGTTTCCCTCATCTGCACTGTCTTTCTCTGTCATTCAACACTTTCTGGGCTTCAAATACCCGGGATCATAACTGTATACCTCAGAGTATGGCAAAAACATTGGTCCCCAAAAGCATGCTGCCAGATTTAGGAATTAGAGAGGGCTTAATGGATGGCTGGTGGGTGAAGAGGATGCACCTGCTATCCCCAGGACACACCCAAGATCAGCCTGAAGCTTGTCTCCTCAGCCTTCTTCACTGTTTTGGTGAATGCCTCAGTGAATTGGGGGATGGAGAGAGAGTGGTCAGCAGAGCACTCTACAAGTATCATGAAGAAAGGCCAGGGGAGCCCAGTTCCCTGACGGAAAGCATCCTTATACTGCTCCAGGCTTGATTAGCTAGGAATCCCCGAAGTGTGTTGTGGGAGGAGGCACCAAGGTCAGGAGAGAAGGCATGGAGGTGGTGAACATCAGCAGGCTTCTAGCCTTCCCAAACTCCCAGCCTCAGTCAGGGTTCCTTCTCCCAGCCTGCCACAGTGGGACCCTCTGAGAAGTTTTCTTCCTGCTCTGTCATGGTCAAAGAGTACAGGACCGGACCGAAAGAGATCATGATGGCATCAAAGACAACACCTATCTGCCATCCATGCACTGAAGGAAGTGCAAAGGACAGATTCACAGGGCCTAGGACAGAGTGTTCAGTGCCCAACAACTAACTTCACACAGGAATCACAAAAGGGTGAGAACTGGGGAAGTAGCCCAGTTGGTAGAGTGCTTGCCTAGAATTTGAGGTACTGGGTTCTATCCCCAACACTGCATAAACCAAGTATGGTTGTGCATGCCTGTAATCCTGGCACTCTGTGGGTAGAGGCAGAAGAATCTGGAATTCAAAATCATCTTTAGATACATAGTGAGTTCAAAGCTAACCTGGGCTACATGAGGTACTGCCTCAAATTAAATTATTAAAATAAAACAAAAAAATTAAAAGGATTACCAAAAACTCAGTAAAGAATTCACCTTGCTTTTCCTTTGTGTTGATTTTAAATTTGTCTCTAAAAATCTTGCTTTGTACTCCTGCTGACCACCCTGAAATGGTGGGACAGTGACCCACTTCCTTAATTATAATGATGGGCACAGCTTTGCAAACTACTGCTCAGACAGACACCAGCTCTATTTTTAGCTGTTCTGACGGGCACTATCCTACATGGTATATCACCCTGGGGGGGGGGGCACGAAATGGAATTCTGCTATGACACTGAATCCATCTCAGCTCAAGAGGACAATTGTGTAGCCCTGGTTACCTCTCAGGAGGGTGCAGGTCACCTAGGTGAACTGGCAAGTTCTTAACCAGTGATGGTCTGGCCAGTAGTAAATGTAAGGCTGTGTTTTGTATGTGTGGATGTGAAGGAAGACCTGGACTAGGGTTAGCAAGGAAGGAAACAATATGATTTTTAAAAAAAGGTTTAACAATATCAGCAGGTGTATGATACAGTACAGGTGAGCCCTCCCTGCAGCCTGCACGGGGACCACAGTGCTCACCAGCAGTCCCCTGGGTCCTGGTTTAGTAGGTAGGGAAACTCGAAAACTGTGTTTTAATTATCACACAAGTTACCCCAGTGCAGAAAAGCTTTGGTCCCAGCAGTTCAGCAATCACTGGTTTCCCAAGGAATGAAGGAAATGCTGATGGAAGTCACTTAATCCAAAGAATTAACAACTTCTTTTGTCCAGGGAGACTGAGTAGGAGAGAAGTTGTGAATGGCGAGTCCACTGAACCAGAGCCACATGACTTTGTGTGCAAGGAGCAGAGATGTCTGTAACTTTGGTCATGTTAGAAAGATATGGGGGTATCATGAGTATCCAAGGGTTCTGGTTCTCAGCCCAGATGATACTGAGTAACGCGAGCACAGCAAGAACTATTTCTTCATGTGGTGTGTCTGAGTCAAGGAGTTTAGCATAAAGTCACTTGGGAAAAGCTGAAACGGGACCAGTGTCTACAGCGATTCCACATCTGTGACTTAAGACGTGGTAACCAAGTAAATGGAGAAGAAAGAAGCAGCTGGGTGGAAGGCAAGAAGGAAAAGGGGGAGAAGAGAAAGAAGACAGAGGGCAAGGAGGGAGCAGGGGGAGAGAAAGAGGAGGATGAAGATGAGAGAGGAAATGAAAGAGGGAGAGGAAGGTGAGAAGGAGGGAGGAAGAAAAAAAGAGAAAGAGAAGAAGAAAGAAAAGACATGAAGGAAAAGTCAAAGTTAAACCCCAAGAGACGCATCCTGACTACAAACAGTGTCTAAGCATAGTAGGACACATTTCCTCACAGATCTGTAATGCAGAAGCCACAAATCTGGCTGTGTCTGGGATGGGTCTTCTGGGACTGTGGCACAGAATCTTTGCTGACTGGGATGGTCCACTGGGGCTCTGGAGGTCAATGTTGATTGGCTGGGATGGTGCTTTAGGGTTCTAGGGGAGAATCCTCGCTGGCCTCTCTGGCCACTTTCAGCATCTATACTTGCAGTGGCAGTGCACCCATCTCTGCCTGTGCCTTTCTGTCTTCCCTCTGCCTGTCCCTGTGTCTAAATGATTCAGACAGTAGTCAGTGGGTGGGGTACAGTAATAGTCTATTCCAGCACAGCCCCATCATAGCTTACCAGTGTCTGCAGATTAAGTATCTTTATCAAATTAAGTCCTGCTCTGTTTCCAGGAGGTGAACTTCAGAGATCATCATCTACCTGACTCCAGCTTCCTAAAATTTACCAGCTGATCTGCAGCAGGGACCACAGACACTCAGTGATCTAACCGGAGGTCTGAATAGAGGCTGCCTTAAGATTCAGATATACTTCAGGATCATCTAATATCCATTTGTACCCCCCCTTCGAAACAAAAACAAGATTAACTATAATCTAAGACAGTGTTGGAACTTATTGCTGTTTGGGAGGAGGGGCTCTGAATAAAACTAAGGCCAGACTGAGTCTTTGAAACTTCCTAAAATAGTTTCCATAGAGTCTATGCCACCTCCCCTGTCCTGAGATTGACAGTGACACAGTTTGCTCTCCTGAGCTGATCCTAGTTAAGGGACATCACAAAACAATGACTTGTAGTAAAAAAATAAAATGCCCAGGTTTCCAACCTCTAGAATTATTCAACAAACCTGCCTGTTAGTTTGATCGAGGATAAACAGAAATAGCCATTGATCAAAGGCTGAGTGTAAGCCCTTCACTCTTAGAGTAATCCGAGAGTGACTTCCTCACAGAACCCTCTAGGCCATCTACAATCAGCTTTTAGTATGCCTTTATAATGCTGCCTGCAGAGATGGATCTGGGTGGAACCACTCTGTGCCACTCACTGGTCACTGTCATTCATTCCCAGCCGGCATCCTATGCCAGGAACACTCTTAGTTCATTTCATTAATTCAACCAATAGGCAGTTTTATATTTATAAAGTGTGACAGATGCTGGGAAAAGTCTTATCCCTGATCAAATCAATTCTATACATATTTAAAATTCATCTTGGTATTAATCTGACTTTTTCCAAGCCCATCTCAGTTTACAATGAACTCTCAATTCCTTGAGAAATAGTTAAGTGCATTAAATCTTCTTCATATGGGAGAATTAGATGGAACTTTAGCAATTAGGTAAATTAAAATCTAAAGAAAAATTTTGACAAAGCTACTCTGGCCTTCAGGGGGCCATTCTTCTATCTTTGATCCTAGGAACTTGTAGAAACTGTAGAAATGAAATAACTGTCTGTAATCTTTACAGATCTGCTTTTCTCCAATACCAGAATGCTCTTGAGATCCAGCCATGTTGCCCTGTGTTTCATAAGTTTCTTCCTTTTAGTTGCTGTGTGGAATATCATGGTGCCTGGGGTCAGGATGTCACTGAGTATGTCATATCACTGCAGAAGGGCAGCTAGGCCCTGGCTAACATGAAGCTTTCATCACTCTGCTATGAACACTCACATGCAGAGATCCCAGTGAACATACATCATTCATCTTGGGGTCAATGTACACTAGTGGGCCATGTACTGGTGGCATGTTGAGAATTTCTGTCTTTCCATAGGGTTCCAGATTTTTCCAGAGTCGCTGTAACACTTTACTCTCACCATAACCACGAAAACCAGTTCTGAGTTGATTCTCAGAATTTCTTTTTAACATTTCCACAATTATTGGGTTATTTAACTTTCTTTGTCCTAAATCACGGATATTCCAACCAGGTGAGCCATTAGGAAACTTGCACGGTACCATTTCACTTAGAAGGAACCCTTTCTTTCCTTTTCTTTTCCTCTCTCTCTCTTTCTTCCTCTCTCCTTCCTTCCACTCTTTTCTTCCTTCTCTTCCCTCCTGTTCCCCCCTTCCTTTTCTCTCCCCTTCTTCCTCCCTCCTTCACGCTCCTTCTTTTCTTCTTTCCTCCTCTCCTTCCCTCTTTTCTTCCTTCTCATCCTCTCTCTCTCTCTCTCTCTCTCTCTCTCTCTCTCTCTCTCTGATAGTTTCTCATATATCCAAAGTTGGTAGTGAACTCATTGTGTTGACCAAAATGATCTTGAATTTGTAATCCTTCTGCTTTCTCCTTCCGGGGCTGGCATGACAGGCCTGCACCACTGTGTTCACCAGATCGGGACAAACACTCTACCGATTAAGCCACATCCCTAGCCAAGGACACCTTCCATATGTGAATATTATATACACTTTTCTCATATATCCAAAGTTGGTAGTGAACTCATTGTGTTGACCAAAATGATCTTGAATTTGTAATCCTTCTGCTTTCTCCTTCCGGGGCTGGCATGACAGGCCTGCACCACTGTGTTCACCAGATCGGGACAAACACTCTACCGATTAAGCCACATCCCTAGCCAAGGACACCTTCCATATGTGAATATTATATACACTTAGACCTCTTTATCAGGATAATATATTTCAAAAGTTTATATTTTGATCTCAAAAAGATGGTATTAAGTTATTAAAGAAGAACTTGAAAAGTCAGTAACATACAGTGGAGAAGTATGGCTTTGTGAGTAAAGGTGACACGAGTGAAAATGGAAACCTAAAACATATCTTTTAAACTTAAATACATTATTCTGTCATTTTCACCATGTAACAACAGAATGCTCTCTATTTCTAAATATAAGATTAAGAATTTTACTTGCATGAACGACTCTAGAGTTCGTCTGTGACTCACAAATTGGGGTTGCTGGGGGTGAAACAAAATTCATAACCTGGATTTCTCCATAGTGACAAAGTGTTTGTAGAACAGGATTTTCCTTATTTTATCATTCCTATTTTAAAGGCTTAAGGAATATTATTCTAATAAAATTTTATCAATCAATTTATGGGAATAACTGGCATAATAAATGGTGAACATAAAAATAGCAGGTGGGCTCCAAGTCTGAAACTGTGGCAGTGGCATGGGAAGGGCTCTGGAAGGGAAGCTTAGACACCATATGAACAGCCTGTAACCCTGGGTGCCCCTAGGAACTGCAAGGGACCAGACCTCACAGGTCATCTTGCCCTGAAGCAGGCCAGTAGAGCTGGGGGTGGGGGGTTTATGTGCTTTGAAAAACAACAAAATGATATTATTCCACTGAAACCCTTGAATGTTCAACAGTTGCACAAGACAGGTTAGCTTTGCATGATAATAATGGAAACAGTTACCTTTAACAACTGCCTTGTCTGCCTC
Source organism: Nannospalax galili (assembly GCF_000622305.1). Taxonomy (NCBI): domain Eukaryota; kingdom Metazoa; phylum Chordata; class Mammalia; order Rodentia; family Spalacidae; genus Nannospalax; species Nannospalax galili. The sequence continues at coordinate 8,255,752 of NW_008353490.1, forward strand.
GACTTAAAACCGGACTCTAACATCTATAACTTGCCAACCACTTTCTTGGCATTGTTTGCAGATCATGAATGAACTTTCACACCCATTGAAAATAGAGATGAATAGAAATATTGACACTCTATGTCTGCACGAGGATGTGTATTTATTCTATTTCATTCGTAGATGAAGATGGTTTGATAAATGTTTACATGAATTCAAGAAATACAGTAGTAATTAAATTCATCTAAAAAAAGCAAAATTCAACTAAATACTGAAACTTTAATTTTTAACTTTTATGCTATGTGTATGGGTGTTATGCCTGCATGTATGTAAGTGCAACCATGTCGTGCAGTGCCCTAGGAGGGCAGAAGAAGGAGACAGATCCCCTGGAACTAGAGATACGAATAGTTGTTAGCTGTCATGTGGGTGCTGGGACACAAACCCAAGTCTTCTGTAGGAACAGCAAGTACTCTTAACCATTGAGCCATCTCTCCGGCCCCCTGAAGCTTGTTTTAGCAATATGTTATGGCATTTTTGAAGGGAACAAGAATGTTTTCTATGTCAACTATATAAGTAAATTGTGGTTGGCCTGTTCCTCACCTCCCTCAGGCTTGTTGCGCTCCTGTCAACCTGGTGTCCATTATTCCCAGATCATCCCAGCTTGACGCGTGTAGACTCCAACGCCCAGTAATCACAAGCAGGAGTCTCACCATGGCGACCAGCACTTGGCTCTGATTTGTTTCTTATTGTACCATAACCATCCCATGCACTGTCTGGAGGTCCCTTAGGCTCATGCTGCTTCCAATTTCATCCTTTCATGATCTGAATTGCTGAGGTGTTGCCTACAATGAAGATGTAGGGTGTCACTCACCCCTAGACCCAGGTGTCCCCAGTGCTCTTCACAGATCTTTAAAGCTGATGTAATTATCTCTAAAGTAAAGCATTTTTGTTTTGTTTTGTTGAGTTTCAATATTTATGTACAGGTTTAAGTTCTCATACTTAGTTTTTAACAATCTGGTGAACACTGAGAAATTATTTCTCCCACAGAACTAGAGCTGCACATTCAGAGAGTATAAATATATGATTGAACTAACATTAATACACATCACCATTTTATTGACAATACAATAAAACGAATGATAAGTATCCAGTTATTAAGTTACACAAGACAAAAGGAGCATAAAATATTAGATGTCCACTCAGTTCATTAGCAGAATATTCTTTTTTTCTTCCAAGAATGGTCAGGGAGAGAAGGGGGAAGTCATAATTCAATCAAAAAACAAGTTGGAAAACACCTTCTGATAAGTATGGAGAAAGGTTACACGAATCTAAAATATTTTGATTAAGAACTGTTTAGCTTCAGCAATGCATCTCTACCTTTAAAAATATTGAGTAAATTGAACAGCATACTCTGTATGTTCTATGCAAGACAGAGGCAACATGCTCCTGAAAATAGTTACTAGCTCCTCCCATTCTTTGCTCAGGCCCTCCCTCTTCAGGCACGTCTCTGAGTGCAAACATTTGATTAACTGTACGGTTTCTGTTGTTGTTTAGAGACAACCTCAAAGCAATGCTCTTCTGTAGCAATGTCGAGTTTCAAAATGCAGGTTTCCTGTAACAGCACAAAAGAAGACATCAGGAAGACTAAGTAATCATCGTCCTACTGTTAAAATAAAATCAATGGCTTGGCAAACCTGATGCACAGTGGTATGAGTGTGAGCGCTGCAAACACAGAGCTAGTAGACAAATAGCGAGAGAGGCCGCAATGTTTGAAATGACTGGAGGAATGAACCATGGAAGGTCTAGATAGAGCGTTGGTTCTAGATGATATTAGAAATATGTAAATACTGTGGTGGAAATCTTAGGACCTAATCTTTTTAATTTTCTTACATATTGATAAAATTATGCCACATGAATACATTTAAAGACATAGCACAATACCACATGATTCGCGGAAAGGCCAATTGTTATAAACATAAGCACATTTTAGATGCTGACCAACAGAAATCTTTTGCTAAAGTGTCCAAATCACAACCTAAAAACAGAGGTCACAATCTGTCAGGCTTGTGGCCTGATAAAACTTGTTTTCAGTATTTCTGTGGAAGCTGAATTCAGCTTATCTAAGGCAGCATATTGGCTAATTATGTATGACAAATTAGGTACCATCTAAAGTTCTACTTCCAAGGTACCCCAGTTTCCCAAAATAACAAGTCATTTCCCTGACCACTGGAAACTTTGAAGAGCAACTTTTAGGACGGCACTTCTCCAGATACAAAAGTTGCTTGCTATTAAAATTTCCACAAGGCTTTTGTCGTATGAACTGTATTGCATCTTTGTATTTCACTCCACCTTTAATTAATACTGGGCATCAAGCCCTGGTATTCTCCCAAGGTTGCAGTACAGCAACCATGTTCTTCACCAACTTAGTGTCTACAAGACTTATCCAGTCAACAGCCTGGCTGAATGGCAGTACACCATCATCAAAAGGCCAGTCTAGAACATGAACACCTTCCTCATCCACACCCAAAGTCCTGTCATAAGTTTTTTCTTGCACCTGTTAAGTTCTTCTATGAGTTTGTTAAGGTGACTGTGATGGTTTGAATGCGAATGTTCCCCACAGGCCCCAAATATTTGGACATTTTGTCCCCAGTTGGTGGTGCTGTTTTGGGAGGCTTTAGGGAGCGTGGCTATGCTGGGAGAAGCACACCACTGGGGACAGGCTTGGAGAGTTCTTAAGACTTGCCGTATTTCCTGCTCAGAGATATGAACACTCAGCTTTCTGCTCCTGACACTTCTGCCTCCTCACCATGATGGACTCTTACACCACTGGAACTGTAAGCAAAATAAACTCTTTCTTTTATAAGTTGCTTTGGACAGTGTCTTATCACAACAGCAGAAAAGTAATTAATACAGTGGCATTGGTTGGCTTATGCATAAGAAGGAATCTCATGCTGTTGTATGTGACTTCCACAGGAGCAGGGTGATTCATCTGAGTCATGTTAATTTAGTTTAAAAACTCTCAATAGGGTTATGAAAGACTTTTAAAATTTGAATATATAAAGACGATGTTTTAAAACTTCAGTTAAGTCTACTTCAGTATACTCTATTTGAAATTCTCAATGCTTTGGCCCCTTGGCTATGGACCAGCTCAGCACTGAGCTATTCAGCTCTGAACCACTTATTTATTGCATGGTCATCTGGTGCCCCAACTGCATCTGTGCCGCTGCCAATGCCGCCCCTCTCACCCTGCCCCTGAGGGTCATGACTGATTGTACCACTGCCACCTTAGGATGACTGTGGGATGGGTCATAACCTTTGATGAGTTTTCTATGGCTATTTCTTTCTTGTGGTGATCACACATTTACAGAGTTCCTTAAGGGCAGTGGATAACCTAGACACAGTCATTGAATGCTGCAGAGCATTGGGCAGGAGCTCAGACGTGGGTGGAGCAAACCTCACTGAGCTTCCTTCGTACTGTCCGCTACTACTGGACTCAAAAATTTCTGCTTCTCTTTAGGAGGGTCATTTCCTTTCCCATTTCTCCCAATTTCATACTCCAAACTAAAGTTTTCAAAGCAGAAACTATCTCCCCCAAAATGATCCATGGACTCATTCACAGAGAACAATGTTGACTTCTAAGTGTAGTTTTATTTCTGATCTCTTCTCTCATTCATAAAGAATTTAGGTAGCATGCAAAACTATGAGAAACACAAGAGTGTAAAAAGAAGTGAAAAATGAAGGTGCAGGAGAAACAAGGATGGGCAAAAGAAAGTGGACAGGAAGCTTGATGCCCACTACAACACCCTAGCATGCAGAACAGCCTTCAGGGTTGAGTCTTCTGCCTGACTTTGAATGTAATAGCCCTGAAAATAGGGAGAAAAAAAATGAGGCCCAAAGCTACATCCGCTCCTGTAGGAAATAGCAAGCATCCACAATGCTAAGTTGGAAAGAACATTCCACTCCATCCCAAGTAGCGCCCTTGTCAAGGGATGCGTGTGCTCACTCATGCTCTGTACAATTTATCTTTAAATTGTATTTATTACTCTGTGTGTGTGTGTGTGTGTGTGTGTACATTATGTGTGTGGGTGTGCGTGCCATGGCACATGTGTGCAGGTCAGAGTACACTCTATGGATTTGGGTCTCTCCTTCCACTTTCATGTTTGCTCTGTACAATTTATCTTTAAATTGTATTTAACTCTGTGTGTGTGTGTGTGTGTGTGTGTACATTATGTGTGTGGGTGTGCGTGCCATGGCACATGTGTGCAGGTCAGAGTACACTCTATGGATTTGGGTCTCTCCTTCCACTTTCATGTTGGTTCCTGGAATTGAACTTAAGTCACCAGGCTTGTGCAGTTAACACCTTTACTTGCTGAGCCGTCTTGTCAGTCCAACTGTGACTTCATCAAACATCTCCTAATGCAAGAAATGTGTTGCAACAATGGCAAAGTGAGGGCAGTTTAGTAAATGAAGACCATTTTATAAACTGACAAGTTAATATGGTCAAAGTGTGTGGCTCTGGTGAAACTCATCAACATATTTTCCTTTATCAGTGATAAACAAGATTCTATCAGCACAGAGAGAACAAGATTTTTCTCAGAGAATGATTTCAGAGCTTCTCCACAAACTCAAGAAAGTGAGAAATGAGAAGCCCACATTTCTGTTTACAGGAGAACTCTAGTACATGTGTTTCAGGAAAATGTTAAGAAGACGTTAGGAATGGGTTTCCTTGACTTTGCTGTGCACACATTTGAGGTTTTGAACAGTCTGTAAGCAGGAGAGATCTTACGGTATCAGAAGTTTGGCTGCTTCTAGGCAGAGAAGCCAGTGTGGAGCAGTTTATGGTTTTCATTGCTCTGTCTAGCCCGGGGTGGACGCTGTCTGTGCATCAGATTCTCACCCCGTTTGTGCCATTTGCGTATAGAACACTACATGGGATTGAATTCTAAATCAGGTTTGAATCCCTAATTGTTGCTCAAAATGACTTGAAAGTATTTTTCCACGATGTGGCTCTTCAATAAAAAGGCAGTGCATGCGAAGCCGACAGTTACTGGGGATGTGCGAGGGGAGTGAATTCTCTCAGGCACTGCGTGTTTGGCTTCATCTCCAGAAATGCATTATTGAACTGCAGAATAGTTGAAATTAGAATATTTGCCATTATGGAAGCAGAAAGTGTGCCTGTCTGCGTTTCCTCGGGTCTTATAAACACGCCAGACTCACAGGAAAGTAGAGAGTATTTGTCTGGAGACTTCCATTTTTCACTGCCTGGAGTCATTTGGTCTCATTCACACATTACTTGTGCATCAAGCTATATTATTTTGATCTCTTCCTTCCTCCTTGGAATTTTTTATTGAAGGTGTGATTTCAGTTAAGTTTTATGTCAGTTCTGGTCCACCTGAGGCCCACCCAGCCCAAGAGACTGAAGCCCATCGTCCAGGATGATGCAGACCCTCCCTTCAGAGTTTGACAAGTAATGTCCATCTCCTGAGGGGGGATGTCTGGGAATCTGGGTCCAGGCACACCACAGCCCTGAGACGATGCAAACAGGGCACAGCTTACTATGCAAATGTCAGGCCTTTCTTGGCTCCCAGTGTTGTTCAAGCCTCGTGCAGCCCTCCCAGGAAACATCTTATAGTTACAGCAATCTGTTTTGGGCTGATGAAAACTTGCTCTTAAATCACATACAGAAACGCTATACCCTTACTCCCCGCCTTTATGTTTTTGATGCCAGAATTTATTTTTCTACTGTATATACATTAACTGTTTTTGTTCCTATAATTTTTCGTGAGACATTTTGTCTTTTAATTTTATACTGGATTAAGTGAAGCCGTTATGCTATTATCCTTTTCCAATCGGTCTATGCACTTATCTTTACCCTGTGTTTGCACTTCCATATGCTTCCACAGTGCCGTTCAGCAGCCCTTTGTTTAACCTGAACAAACACTTTTTTGCCCTTTTCATATAGCATGTCAAGTTGGCAACACGTCCTCAGTCTTCAGTTCTCCAGGAAAGTACTTTTCTCTCCTTTATTTTCAAAATATATGTTCTCTGGATAAAGACTTGGAGGCTGGTGGTTCTTTTTCTTCTTCAAACTATATGCATATATTCATATACCATCCTAGTGTCTTCCAGCCTGGAAAGTCTCTGACGATATGCACACTGACTGTCAGGGTGTGGTGGTACATGCCTGAAAACTCAGCACTTGGGAGGAAGAGGCATAAGGACTGCTGCAAGTTCAAGGCCAACCTGGCCTACACAGCAAGTTCGAGGTCAATCAGGGCTGTACCATGAGACAGGCTCTTTTCCCCAAACTAAAAACAATAGAGAAAGGGAGAGGCCAGGAGGGAGAGTATTGCTATGTTAATGAAGACTTTCTCACAAGAGAAAAATCACAAGCCTCCCTCCCACTGCTTTGAACACCCTTTTTGCCTTTTTTGCTACAGAGCTCCTTTGATATCATTTGGGACCTTTCAGGAGTCACAAATCCAGACATGTATTCTCTCCTCAGGTTGGAAACTCCAGTCATTATTTAAGTGAACGTTTCTCTATTCTCCTTTTTCTTCTTATTCCAAAATGTCCACAATGCACATGTTGGTGTTCTTGATGGTTTCCTCCAGATCCTGGTAAGTTTTCTTTATTTTTCCTTTATTCCCCTAGGTGAGTAATTTCAAGTATCTTTCAGCTTGCTGATTTCTGCTGGATTGAGTCTGCTATGGAAGCCCCTGTGAACTGTGGCTACTTTCCTTCCGCTGCGTTGAATCTGGTTGTGGAAGTCTCCTGTGAACTGTGGGCAATTTCCTTCTTTGGGTTGAGTCTCCTGTGGAAGCCCCTATGAACTGTGGGTAATTTCTTTCTGTTGTGTTTGAGTGTCCTGTGGAAGCTACTATGAACTTTTCTGTTCATCCATTGTGCTTCTTCGCTGGGGGATTTTGGGGAGGTTCTTCTGTATGGTGTCTTTTTCTTTGCTGAATTTGTCTCATGTATTTTTTTCTGGTTTTATTCCATTATCTGCTATCTCTTACTGAGATTCTTCAAGAAGATTATCTAAAATTCTATATTGGTCAGTTCATAGAACTCCATTTCTTCAGAGGAGGTTAGTTTTGTTATTTGATGTTGTCATGTTTTCCTGATTCTTCGTAATGCTCTTAGCCTTAAGTTGCTATTTGTATTTTGTAGTCACCTCTTTCAGTCTTTACAGAACTTCTTTAGCAAGAAAAGCCTTTCACAGGATGATCTGTACAGAGATATCAGAAGAGTATATGGAGGGGTCTTCTGATGAGACCTATGGACAGTCAGGGCCAGTGCTTGGGTTCAGATGGGATGGCCCAGGGCCAACATTCACAGAACACCTGGATATTCCCTTTTTTCTTTTTTCACTCTATAGAAGAACTCACAGACCAAGGACATCAGTCCCTCTGTGATCAATCTTCATGGTCAAGTCAATTGGATTAGAAAATGCCTAGGGCATTAGTGGAGACTTCATATGTCTGTGAAAGAAGGCTCCAGAGATAGTTAGATCTTGAGGGGTCTCACCAAGTGTATTCATTAAAGCCTTTAAGGGTTCATAATATGATGGCATTTTTGAGAGATGGGGGCAGGCAGGAGGTAGGACCTAGTTGGAGGCAGTCAATCACAGTGGCTATGACCTTGGAGCTGTATCTGTTCATATATAGGCTTCTTCTTGTATTGTCTTTTATTGTGTGTATGAGTTTCTTTTCTTGTTCTGATGAAAGTAACTTAAATTAGAAAAGGTTTATTTCAGCTTACAGTTCAAGAGTAGAGTCAAGACAGCAGGAGCTTGAAGCAGCTGGTCACGTCACATCCACAATCAGGGACACAGAGAGTAATTAAAACACATTACTGCTCAGCTTGATTTCTCTTTATACAGTCTAGGATACCTTGCCCAGGGAATAGGCCTACCCATAATTAAGATGAGTCTTCCTAACTCAATTAATACAATCAAAGTAATTCCTCACAGTCATGTCCAGAAACCCATTTTCTGGATGATTCTAGATCCTGCCACATTGACACCACCAACCATCACTCTCCTTCCTGTCTGCAATTTTGACAGCTTCTGTTGTCTGCCATGCTACCCTCCCAATATGATGGATTGAACCCTCTGAAACCATGAGCCAAAATAAGTCTCTCCTTTAAGTTGTTTCTGCCAAGCACGTGGTTACACTCTGACACCAATCTCAGAGTTGTATGATCTAGTGTTGAGGAAAAATACCTGAAGAGGGAAATTGTCCCTGCACTTCTTCAGGCATTTCTCCTGAGGTGGCACTTCAGTCTGCTGCAGCCTCTCACCTGGTTTCCAGAGCACTTGTATCAGTGTTCCCTTCCATGGATGTTTTCTGTTCTGTGGAGAGACAAGTCCTAGAGCCTCCTGTTTTAGTAACTTCTTCTTGTCACTCTCCTGAAAGTTTTAAAGATCAGAGTTGTTTCTTAGAAAATACTGTTAAGTGGCTGGAGAGGTGGCTTAGCAGTTAAAAGCACTAGCTGCTCTTACAGAGGACTTGGGTTAGATTCCCAGCACCCACATATGGCTAATAACCATCTGCAACTACAGTTCCAAGAGATCCGACACCCATTTCTGGCTTCTTCAGGCATTGCACAACACAGGTGCACTTACAAATATGCAGGAAATACACTCATACACATTAAATAAATAAATAGAGAAATAAAAAGAAAATATTGTTAAAATAATAATCATTGAGCAAGAGTAAGAAACAAAACAGAAATGAGAAATACCAAAATATAAATAAACAGAAAAAGCACTTCAGATCAATCATTAAAACAATGATGAACTAGTTGAATGTTTTCTGACAGTAAATTTAATAATTTTGATTTCCAGGACAGCAGAGATAAGGGGAAACCCTATCTCAAAAAGACAATAAATGAAACAAAACAAAATAAAAAACCCTAGGTGTAGATAGCTTCACTGTATATTTTCCCAAGGATTTAAGGCATATTTAGTTTTATACAAATCATTTCATGTTTTACAAAATAAACACTTTTCAAATAGTTTTATGAAAGCAATAGACACCTAAAATGAAAATATGTTGGGCATTAAAGAAAGAAGTTATAGATAATGGGGCTGGAGAGATGGTTTAGAGGTTACGCTGTTCTTGCAGAAGACACAGGTTCGAATCCCAGCACCCACATGACAGCTAACAACTGTCCGTAACTCCAGTTTCAGGGGATCTGACAGCCTCTTTTGTCCTCCACAGACATTGCATGACACAGGTGCACTTACCTACATGCAGGCAATA
>NW_008353490.1:8265362-8288245 GCF_000622305.1 Nannospalax galili
GGTCCCAGGTTGAATTCCCAGCACCCACATGGTGGCTAACAACTGTCCATAACTTCAGTTCCAGGGGATCCAGTACTCTTTTCTGATCTCCATGTGCATTGTACAATGTGGTTGCACTTACACACATGTAGGCAATACACTCATATATAGGAAATAAAAATAATAAATAAAATATTAAAAAAGGAAATTATAGATACCTCACCCTCCGAACATACGTATATTATCTGTTTTCTTAACTTGTTGATGTTTTGTAAATAAAAAACACAAAACACTCTTATAGTTAATAAGTTACACTAATAAGTTGAATAAGTTTTATGTCAAAGCATTGGTTGACTACTCTCTATACCATAGAAACAAAAAAAAATGTCCACATGTTGGAAACAGGAAACTACAAATATTAAATACGACTTGAATCCAGATGTCTAGAAATTATATAATAAAATGTGAACATTGAAACCTCTGTACTTCATGAAAGCCAGAAAGCATTGTCAGGAGAGATTGAATGTCCACTGAGAAAAATTGGAAGACTCTATAGTGTGGAGGCTTCAGTTCTTCAGTTTTAAAATCATCCCTAGATTTGAGACAATCCCATGAAAATTCTAGTATAATGAGACAAGTGTATCTAATTTTGAACTTTATATAAATATAAAATATAAAATAAATATAAAATTGTATACATGAAGGCCTACAGACTCAGGTTTGTGTCCTCAATTTCCCTTCCATGTAGGACCATCCACTGGAACCTGGTCAACTTACCAAGGGTCTCACTCTTAAAGGAGTCTGAATCTCCCCTTCTTTCCCAACAACCGTTAGTTTCCAATAGTTCCTCAGGTAGGGCTGGGGTTTCTTACCCACTTCTTCACATCTATATTGGAATTTTGTCTGGCTTGAGCTTATGTGAGTCTTGTGCATGCTGTCACCATTGCTCTGAGTTTGTATGAGTAACTGCATAGCTGCCTGAAAAACTGTCTCCTTGTGGTCATACACCTCCACCGTTCTTACAATCTTTCTGCCTCCTCTTCCACAGTGAACCCTAAACCTTGGAGGAAGAAGTTTGATATAGGTGTTCTATTTAGCGATAAGCAATCTGCAACCACTTGTTCTCTACCTGTTGGCCAGTTGTGATACTCTGTGTTAATCACCATTTGCTGCATAAGGAAGCTTCTCTGCTGAGAGTTCAGAGATGCATTAATCTTGTTTTTTCTTATTTTTTCTTTTTTTTTCTTTTTAGTCCTTTAGACAAAAGGTCTCCCTCTAGCCCCAGCTGGCATGGACTCTCTATGTAGACCAGGCTGGCCTCAGTCTCACAGAGATCTGCTTGCCTCTCTCCCTCTCACATATTCCTTCTGTTCCTGATTTATTTATATTTGACATTTTCTTTGATTGAATGATCTATTTCCCCAAGTCTGTCTTCAAAATCTGATATTCACTGTGTCATTTCTTCCTTTTTTTTTTTTTTTTTTTGTGCTTCAACCCTCTAAACTTTTTGTTTGAGTCCTTGAGTTCTTTATTTCAGGTTTTATTTCAGTTTGACTTTCCTTCAGAGATTCTATCTCTATTGAATTCTGTTGTCACATTTTAAATTGTTTTAGTTATTTCTTTCAGCTCTTTGTGTTTTCATAGAAAAACACCATTTTGAGTGTGAGAAGACAAGTTGCAGTTGGGAGGTTGTATGAACAATGGTCTTATCTGGCAAATGTTGTTGAGCAAATGAACTCCCAAAAGCTGCTGGGAAACAGATGGGTTCTGAACTTCCTTTGAAAAATGGGTAGAAGAGTGAACAGCACCCCAGGGAGACCCACAGGGGTAAAGGACTGTGCATATGCTGCCACTAATTACTTAAAAGTATTATGGCCACTTTGGGAAAGCATGGAAGAATCTGATAAAACAAAATATATATTCTCCATGATCAAGTCTTTCCTTAAATGGGTATTCCTCAATAGAAGCAGACACAGTACACACTCAAATATATGTATAGAAAGTTCCTTAACACTTCATTTATGGCATTCCAGCTGCACGGTCGCATGGTCACATGGAGTGTGATGCAGGCTGACTGAGCTGTGGTACATGACCACCACAAAACACAGTATTGCAATAGAAAGCAGCAGCAGGTGATGGAGTGTCAGTGAAAAGTTGTCAAACATGGAAGAGTGACTTCACACAGGGGTCATATGAGTGACTTCACACATGGGCTCTATAAGGACTGACATCAGCTCTGTGTGACAGACCTGTGACGGAGGACTTCACACCTGAGTTCTGCAGGAACTATCATTTGCTTTGGGCGAAAAGTCTGTGACGAAGATGACATTGTTAGGGATAATCACTGAGTGGGCAGGATGCAGCTTCCCAGGTCGTTCCTCAGTTTGGCCTCAATCCATATAGGTTTTGATAAATTTCTTCTCTTTCTGTACCTCTCCTTTGCAAAGGAGTGACAGTTGATATCCTAGACTGAATATCTTCAAATACAGGTAATATCCCCTTTGAATGAGAATATCCCCCATAGGCTCTGATTATTTGGACATTTTGTTTGGGTTGATGGTACTGTTTGGGGAAGTTTTAGGAGGTATGGCTTTGCTGGAGGAAGCAGGTCACTGGGGACAGGCTTTGAGAGTTCTTATGTCTTGCCAGATTTCCAATCACTCTTTGCTTCCTGTGTCTGCTTAAGATATCATCATTGCTCAGCCTTCTTATCAGCCACGTTTGCTACCCCACCCTTTTGAACCCTTACTCCTAGAACCCTTAAGATCTTCCTTCTATACATTGCTTTGGTGGGTGTTTTTATTACAACAACAAAAGTAACTAATACAGTCCCCACTGGCGTGAAGGGCTTGGGACGTTGCTGACTGGTCCTAATTAATGATACCTGTACAGGAAATCGGGACCCTCCTAGGAAACCCCAGATATGCACAGGCACCATTTGCCCCTTCACAGTGGTGCCTCATGGGAACTAGAAATGGGTATTAAGGGGTGGGCAGAAGGCTCTGTGGGCCAAAGTACTTGGTTCATAAGCATGATCCCCAGCACCTGTGTAAATGCTGGATGGGCATAGCTGCACATGCCTGTAATCTCAGTGCATAGCAAATAGAGATGGGGATCCCCAAGACAGGCTGGTTAGCTAGAATAGTTAAATCAGTGAGCTCTGGATTCATGTGAGAGACCCTGCTTCATTAAAAAAGGTAGACAGTGAGTGATCGAGAAAAACCCTGATGCCAATCTCTGTCCTCTATATGCACATGCAGACATGTGTATTCAATTGCCCACATGTGAAAACATATACATATATGCACACACAGCACATACCCATACAAAGAAAGCTAATAAATGGGATCAGGAAATCACATGCATGCTGACACCTGGCTAAGGCCAGTGGGAGTGATAAGCTATCTTTATCTCTGAGCCAGGAGCCTCACTTCTGCTGGGAGCCCCGCAACTGAAGCAGCCAGGTTAGTTCACATGTAAGAACACCACTTCCATTTCTCAGCAGGTGGTAGCCCCAACAACATGCCTTCTGCCTTCAACAGCGATCCCAGTCCACAGTGCTTCACTGAAATCAGCTTTTTGCCCACTTAAGTACCTCACGCTGTATCTGGGTGTCTGAGGTCGGCGGCATCTGTCTCAGTGCTTTGTTTTGTTGGGCTTACTTTCTTGACTGTATTTCAATTTCGATGCTTTTGATCAGTGCGATTACCTTATTGGTTTGCATTTTCGTATGTTCTTATAGTATCTGCTGCCTGTGACTTTCAGTGAAATAAGACTGAAAATACTTCAGTGTGTTATTTAAATTTGTCTAAAATTACACCATTTGATCGTATTTTTGCCAATGAAGACAGTGAAGTAGTGTTTATTTGTTCATAATTAAGATTTTACAAGGTCCCTTTAATGGAATTTATTGTAAAACATCAACTTCAACAAATTGGTATTTTTCAGCTAAAAAGATCAACTTTTAAAATGTTAACACAAACAGAAAACAGCAATCGCTCTCTTTACTAGGAAATCCAGGACTCTCATTCACACATGATCCCCTCCTTGGGGAGACCAGCAGTCAGTCACCTTTGGATTGTGGGAACTGGTGACTCCCAGGCTTCTCTGGGGATTTTTTGGAATTACCATATCTAGAAAATGAAGTAAAATTTTATACACAAATGCAAAAATTACACATAGACTGATTGAGTCAACTCTAAAATCTTTACAAAATGATAGGGTCCCTGCAGCCTTTCATCCCTTGAAGGACATGAGTACACTTTCACAGCACATCAGCCCACACAAGACAGGAAGACGTGGGACTTGGTATAATTAAAACTACACTAACATTTTCTTGTATTAAACTAATAATTTTAGAAGCTAAGCGAAAAAATAACTTTGCTGTAGATTATACTGAAAATAACGGTAGCTTTCTTTTCAGACAAGATTAAGGCAGATCGCAACAAAAAATGAGATTGTTTACCAGGAATACAACATTGGGATTCCAATTTCATAATTTCAAAGCTTGGTTTAAATAGATAAATGCCTAAAAGATTTTTGGGGTGTTAAGTTTGCTGTTAAAATTACCAGGTTCCTGCCAACACTGACAGGAAGTTGGGTGAACAGTGTAACGATTTGCTTTTTGTGATCCTTAGCTACAAATTGCTCCTCGCTGGGAAAAGTCTAAATCAAATGTACACATCTTTCTGATCTGGTACTGCACTTTCATGAGTCACTTGTGATAAATTACAAAGCAAAAGCTCTCAAAACGTGAGCCCAGGCTTGGCAGACTGTGCTTAGCGATGTATCATTTGCTTTTAAACGTCATGAATACCAACGAGGTCCTTCATGCAGCCTCACTTGGTATGAAAGCTCCCTGCCTGACATGAAAATGTTCCTATTTTTATTTTATGAAAAAAAAAACGTTAGCTATTTTAAAATTCTAAAGCATAAGTCTGGGAGTCAGAGGGAACAATCTTTTACTTTCTTCTTCTCAAACGGCTGAAATGCATATTACACTTTAAGTTTTAAGCGTAATTTCATATTTCTTTCTTTTTATTTGCATTTAAATTTTAAATGATGCATAAAAGCATGGTGATTGTCCTCATTCACTGACAACAAGTGAAACTTTGAGAGATGCACACATTATATATAACCAAATGCAGTCTATCTCCTGAACATGTATCATTTCTTCATGATAAAATGATATTTTCTAGCTTTACCAAATACACAGTAGGGCATTGTCATTTGAAGTCACTCTGGTGTCCAATAGCATGCCACGATTCTTGCTCCTGACTGTGACCTTTCATCCATTGTTCAACCTCTTTTCTCATGCATGAAACCCTTTTCAATTTAATCATAGATAAAGAAAAGCATTGTTTCTCTTTTGCATCTTGACAGGGACCCTGGATTTATGAGACTTCTGCCTCACATCTTGTTTGGCATTGTCTGTGACGTCTGCACAGTTGTGTATCTTCAAATATTCCCATTTCACCTACATCCACTGCCTGCAAGTTGACTTCCCCCAGGGCACCTCCTGTATGCCCTGCCCAGCCCCCAGCCCCACCCCCTGGCACCTCCTGCCAACACAGACCCTTGTCCTTGAACTTCCAGAGCACAGCTCTCTCCTATCTTATCTATCTCACATTATCTTTTTAGATGTGTTCAAACTTTTGTTACTTTTAGGTAAATTATTCAATCATGTAAGTTTTAGATAAACAAATTCGTTGTATAAAGCAAAGAAATATTGTAAGCAATGTTAAACTTCCCCTTAGCTCCTGTATCCAACTCCAGAGCAACATTAGCATTCTGATGAGTGGATGACTCTCCTAGGCTATCTTTCAGATCCACAGCTAGGAAACTGCTCCAGACCCTCAGGAGACCCTGGCTACCATCAAGGCTATTATTGACCTTTGTCTTTTCTCCTGTGGCTTGTGGCAGTTTAGATGAACATGTGAGGATCTGTGCCAGGTATTTCCTCATTTTATAGCTTAATGAATGAAGTGAACCAATGTGACTTTGACATAAATGGACCATGCTCATATTTGGGATTGTGTGGACTGGAGTCACCTGTGTTGCTGCTCTGCAGTGGTGGTACTGAGCCCTAGTAATCAATGTCACTCTTGCAATTACAGCACAATCATCTTCATCCCTTAGGTTCATGAGGCATTCTCCCCTAGAGTTCTCTGTGACTTGAGCTTACTATGCAGTGTGAAGATAGGTTACTCGGCTGAACAGCAAACCTGAGGAAATCCAAACTTAGAATGATGTAGAGCAACATGATAACTGTTTCTCTGACACATAAAGAAGCCTAGAGGAAAGCCAGGCAAGGCAGGAATGGCCATGCCATAGTCTCCAGGGAGTAGGATTTTTTTTTTTTTTTTTTTTTGGTCTTTTCGAGACAGGGTCTCCCTGTAGCCCCAGCTGTCCTGGAACTTACTATATAGACTAGGCTGGCCTTGAACTCACAGAGATCTGCCTGCCTCTGCTGGGATTAAAGACATGCACCACCACCCCCGGCTGGGAGTAGGCTTTTTAAATGCTAGGGTACAGGGACAAAACAGGGCAACGCTGTGAAGGGCTGCTGTGGATTGGCAGCCACAGCAATACCCCACAGCGATCATAAGGAAACCTGCTGGTCATCTTGTTAACGGATAAATTTCTTAGCCCATTTCTGATAAGGAAGCCAGATGAAATGCCTACTTACCCACCAAAGCCAAGTCTTGAGAAGGGCACTGGGAGCTGAGACATGAGGCCCTACATTGACACTACATTCTTCTTGGGAGCCAGGTCTAGTCAGTCATACCAGAGAAAAGATGTCTGTTCAGAGACCTGGATACCCGTTGCCATCCTCCATGCCCTGGCTGCACTCAAATCCAGAACAGACCACTACAGGCTACAAAGAGAAGAAACAAGGTCTTTATGAGAAGCCTGACACAGTGCCTCCCTGTTACGAATGAATGAAGGCCTTTTAGTGTAGGGATTGCCCTGGACTGGGCTGTGTTTTCCTACCATCACCTTGCTTTCAGAAACATTCCAGAGAGATATATAACTCTGAGGGAGTAATCTGTATTTTTGCTTTCGAAAAAATAAGTGATATTTATTGGGTCATTTTCAGCTGTGGTCTCCTGCCGGCAGAGGACTCAGTAGAAGACTAGAGAACACGCATCCTGGCCTCAGTGGTAGGTAGTGTGGGTGTCTCTTGAACCTAGGTTTGTGTCACCCAGCAAGTTTTCCTCTCTGTGCTGGGTGAATAGAATCAGAGAGAACAAAGTTGGGCTATCTCAACCACCACATGCTGCTCTGATTTCAGCACGTGAGCAAGGGCCCTTTGGCTTACTCTTGGCTGTATCCTTGTCTCTTTAACAACAATGGTGACTTCCTCTTCAGGAGCTACCTCTGTTCTTCAGTACTGTCTTACATGCTTCTTTAAAGTGACCGGAGTTGCTTTTAAATATCATGATATGCTGTTCTTCCCTTCCTGGGAGGTTGGTGAATATTCTAAAAGGTAAGAAACTTAGGCCTGTTAAATACAAGTGCTCCCAGCCTTTCTCTGGTGTGTGTGTGGGGGGGGGCAGTATATGCATATTTCATTTACTCTTTATTTAGAAAAATTAATTATTTATTTAATTTGTTTGTGTTTCTGAGAAATCACTATGTAGCCAAGGATAACCTTAAAATGTTGGCCCCCCTACCACCACCTTTGAGTACTGAGATTGCAGGCATGTACCACACTCCTGATTTTATGTGGTGCTGGAGACTGAGCCCAGGGTTTCCTGCATGTCAGACTGGCACTCTACCAACTGACTTACATCCATAGCCCTTTACTTTTTAATTAGCTCATGGAGTAACAGACTTCTTTATGACATTTTCATATATATTTAGATTAATTTGACTGTGTTTATCCCAAGAGACCTCACAGAACCTCAGTTTAAAAAAAGGTAATTAATTATCAATATTGAGCTTCCAAATACTAAAAATATAGTGAATCTTTTGACATTATCATTAAGATAGCACTGTCCATCATGAAGATAATAGTGCTTTATCACCCATTCTCTAGTAGCTGTGTTTGAATAGGAATACAGAATCTTGCAGCGGTTCAAGCTTGAGTCTGATGAGTGCCGCACTTAAGGTGTACTCACCTGGTCATTTTGATTCTTCAGTCCTGAGAAGGGTAAAGAGTCCCTGAGACTCTTTTCAGCAGTCAGCAGCGTGTATGACACTCAACATTGTTTCCAGATGATGAATTGGAACTCCATGAGATTCAAAACTTCTTCAAGAACTGACCAACCATTCATGTTTCCTTCTCCATGGAACATTCCTAGTTCAACTTTCAATGGATGGCGACAGAACCCTAGATGGGCACTACCACAAAACAAGTTATTTTGTAAACATCTGGAAGGCAGTGCAGATATAGGCTTATATTTCACAAACGTACAAATCAATTTAAATAACAAAACCAGAAACATAGTTAAAATGACTGAATTCATCATGATGATAAAATACTCAAAATAGTGAAAATCTAGGCCCCTGAAATACTTATCACTCTGGGGTGCCTTTATGGCAAAGTCAGACTCTGACCAAACAGTTTTAAAACTGTATTTTAAGCTGCCTTTCAGGTTGTGCCTTTTACCCCTGTGGGTTTGCAAAAAGTGGCCCCTTCCCCATGTCCCACTCCAGCAAAGCGGCTGTGTTTAAAGGGCTGGAAAGAGAAGAAAAGAAGGCAATTTTCTTTGAGGTAAGCAGTCCAGTCTTTTATTTAATAAATTTATATGAGATTTTCCTCCCAAAGAACTAAAAAGAGGAGAAGCAGCAGTAATCAAGATGTCTTAATTCCTTGACATAAACATACACACAGATTAATGAAGCTTGCAGAGATTCTTTATAAAGGAAAGATTGCTTATCGATCCATATCAAAATTTTCATGCTAATCCCAGCGAAGAGATAGAGTATCTGGTATCAGAGTTAATAATCTGAGTGCCGAGCTGTCCCAGACAATTCCGCCCAGCGTGAACTCTAATCAGTCCACGTCGGCTCATTTCAGCGTGCCTGGCGTCTCTGGCCCTGTGTCCCTGTGCCGTGCCACCGCCTCGACAGTGATGGAAGATATGATGTAAACATGTTGACAAATTAAATTTTTACATTTCAGAGGCGATTTGCTGAGGATGCTGGTGTCTAGAATATGTGTCTGATTATAGAATTCCATAGGTGCCCTGGGATCAATTTCTTTGTTAGTTTTTGTCTTTTCTTTGACCTCAGGCTTTGAGCAGCTGCTAAGAGCACTTCCCTTCTCTGGAACTTCAGAGAGTGAAGGAGAAAGGGAAATAAAAATAGGTTTACATGTTGAAGAATAGAGCGCTAACCATGCTTCCTGTTCACCGACAATTTCACCAAATGCGACGCTTTTCCATTAAAAACAAAGACTGGGTATTACAAAATTTTATATTTTTGATAGCTATCACTGATCCACTAATAGCCAAAATTTAAGCGTAACAGAAACACATCATTCCATTCTTTTGTTTCAATAGGTATATATTCTCCTCCAGAAAGCAAAGAACAGGACATTCTTAAAATGAGCCCAGTTTTCACTCCAATATTTTTGAGGTCCTCCAAAGTTTAATTTGATGTTATTTTACTTTAGCGGACCGTTAATGGGAGACTAATTCCAAATTTGTTCTGGGTGGTACAATGTTTAAATTGCATTAGTTCAAAACCGCCAGTGCTTCCCGTTAGGTGAGTATCTCCCAACACTTTGATTGTCTTTACTGAGCTTTTAATTACCTCAGTCTATTTTTAAAATCCAAAGAGTAAAGAAACCATCTTTATACATGACTAATAAGAACATGGGTGTGTGGCAAGACAGTGAACGTCCATGCTAAGTATTGACACCTCCAGCTCTGTGGGCAGCTTCCCCAAAGGTTTACTGATTCTAAATAAAAGATCTGCCTGGTTTCCTAGAAGTAGACAGGCTTGATCCCAGAGCTGAAGCTGCCAAGGGCAAGTTAAAGGTTGTGTTCAGTTTCTCATTTCTCCCTCTGTGTTTTTGCTGTTTTGGGCCACAGGGCCAGGAACTGAATAAAGTCTCTGGAAACCAACAGCATTCTTTGCTAAAATAATAATAGCAATTAAGAAATTAAGATACCACTATGTTTCAGATTATGTTTGAATGCATTTTTTTAGATCCAACTCTCTGCAGTATTTCAAAGACACCTTCATAAATCTTTTGGTCAAATAGTTTGAAAAATATAAGTCATTCTTAGGTACCTGAATAAGAAAAAAATCAAAACAAAATAAAGCAACATGTAGTGATTTACTAGGCTCTGATAACTTAAAATAAGAAACTGTTTCAGATGGAGATTGTGAACGCCAGTGCAATATTTTGGCTTCGCTTTGTCTAAATAAGAATCTAAGTATTGCCTTACAATATAGCATGTATTAGAGATGGGAAAGGGAAAGGTTAGAGAAAGATAATAGCAACTATGCCTCGGCTGCATCTCTAAGCATCTCAGGACCTCATGCACAGGATTTTGCTTTTGTCACTCTGGTGAGTTTTCATTCCTCACAGCTGCAAACAAAGGGCTGCAAACAGGCTGCCTATGACATAGAAATGGGTTCTCAAGCAGTTTCAGAAGACAGAAATATAAAATGAAGATATGGTCGGGTTCTACCCACTCTGAAAGTGCAGATAGGGTCTTCGGCAACACCCCCAGTAGGAGCTGCCTGCTGTGTGTGTGGTTGCTTGTGGACGCATCATGACAGCTTCTGCCCGCCTTGTCACAGGCCTTCTTTGAGCTGATTTTTTGTATGGGACCAATGTTCTCCCTTCTAATGAGGACTACAGTCATCACCTTGAGGCCTACCCTGATTCAGAGTGGATGCATCTTCTTAATCTCAGATAGATGAACAAGCCCTCTCTCCAAGTAAAGTAAATTCACAGGTTCTGGTGATTAGGACATGGATATATATTTGAAGAGACATAAGTCAATCTGTACCAATGAATTGTTCCTAGGTTCATTGTTTAAGAATTGACTTAAGAAGTCCTTAAGAGTTGAAACCTATGATAAATTTTACAAAATAACATACACTTAGGGTTTTTGTTTTTCATCTCTTTTATGCATGTGTTTGAACATGAGCACATTTTTAAAAATTTAATTAATTAGTTTATTTGTGTGTGGCGGGGGGTCTCTGCCTGTGTGCTACAGCGCATGTGTGGAAGTCAGAGGACAATTGCAGGAGTTTCTCTCCTTTCACCATGTGGTATCAAACTCTGATTGTCAGCTTTGGCTGTCTCGTCTCACCAACTCAGAATGTCATATTTTAAAGACTTCGGAAACCTTAGGAGAGACACTGTCTTTAGGAGGCAAGTTCAACGAATCTCATGTCAAATTCAAGAGCAATAGTCACTTCTGTTCCTCCATCAGTTCCAGGGGAAAACATCAAGGGTCTGCTCTTATATTTTTAACAGGTATTAGCCATAACTGACCTCTCTGATATGACAAATGTCTGTTGCCTCATCTATAAGTCCTTAATCCCATCTTGTGTGCAGCATCAACTATTCTGCCAGTGTTAGTCTGGCAGGTTTCACCAGCCAGATAAACACAGTATTATGTTTAGGTTATTTCCACTCTACCTTAGAAGCTACCCATCATTGACAAAAATGAAGCAATGAGAGGTCCTGAAAGGTGTGAAGTTAGTCCTGGCTCATTGGCGCATAGGTAGTAGTAGCCTTGAGAGTGGATGAAGAACTGAGGATTGTGGACTTTCCCCAGGTGAATGGTCTACAGCTTTTGATCATGGGTTGTCTACCTAGCTTCCTGGGGGCTCTATGTTCTGCACGCCACCTGGCTTGGTATGGGATGGCAGCTGGTAGAGGTCTACTGGAAATGGTGCAGTGCCAGCTTCCATGTGCAGAGTGAGGCCTGGTGGCACTGGCCAATTTCTGTAGTGTGACTATTCCATCTGTGGCTGGTTTGGGTCTGAGGTGTAACTCTCAGAACAATTGGGAACAAGTTACTTCCCACCATATAGATACAAGGCACACAAGTAGTTCAAAGGCGTGGATGGCAAAATAACATAACACAAAATTGGGACATGATGAGTTTTGGTTGTATATTTGCTTCTCATGTAAGTTATTTATAATTTAATATAATTTGATGTTTAATGAAGACTGTCTTGAACAGCTGTCACAGGAAGCTCTTGAGGTTTAACAAGAGACTTACAAGTTTTACAGCACCATTTAATGATGTTTCACATTGCCTGGGGTAGCACCTGCCCCCTTCACTTCCTTAATTCAATCTATCCCTAGGTACTCTTACCCGCTCTAATGGATTAAGAGAAAGAAGCCCCCACACTGTTAGTCACCAAGTTTAAGTGTCTTCCCAGATACCTTTTTGTGTACTTTGACCTTACTGTGTACTTTAGAAATCGTTGGTCTGCCCACTGCCCCACATTTGCTGTGTGACTTTTCCTGGACAGATTCTCTCCAGATAGAGAGGGAAATGACAAACAGAAGAAATGATTCCATCTAACTCCAGCTTGGCAAACCACTGAGTTTACTGTGGTTACTTAGAGAAGCCTGAGTGACATGGGCAACACATGTTTTGCATCACCACAAAGTCTACCCTAACATAGGTGAGGACTCATAAAACTTGTGTTACTAGATCTTTCTATCAATGGCAGCTGCACTACCAAGTTGCCTCCTCGCCCCAGCAGCTGTTTACCAACCACAGGGAGGGGCCTCCTGAGTCTTCCAAGTTAAGCCTCTCTCCTCCTTCCAGGAGGTCATGTTTCAATCGAGAGGAAGAGACTACACACCACTAGGCTCCCCAGCCACTCAGCTTGCTTGTTTTGTCCCATGGAATCATGATGGACACCCTTTCTTCGCTTCCCTGTCTGCAGCACCAAGTCTTGCTGACTCTCTTCTCTTTATGTGTTTTGAAGGTATTGTTGTACCTTCCTGCCTGTCCCATTTCGCTCCACTGTAGCTGAGTGCCACAGACTGGGTGATTCATGAATAACTAACAGCCTTGGGAGGCCCAATGTCAAGTACTCCAACCAGGGATGGCTCTCTGGATGGTAGGGATTCTGCAGAGGTTGCAGTTGAGGCAGTAGGGCATCACATGGCAAGGATCCATCCAAAAGAAAGAGTTAAACTGGATTTGATAAGAGACCTGCTCTCAGAACAATCCATCAGTTGCTGAGTGCATGAATGAATCCATGGATGAATGGTGAATGTTCTTTTTTTTTTTTTCATCAGTGTAATGGGCATTTA
Source organism: Nannospalax galili (assembly GCF_000622305.1). Classification (NCBI taxonomy): domain Eukaryota; kingdom Metazoa; phylum Chordata; class Mammalia; order Rodentia; family Spalacidae; genus Nannospalax; species Nannospalax galili. Next base: position 8,278,594 of record NW_008353490.1, read on the forward strand.
AGTGTCTCTAGGATGTTTTCAGGAGAGTGACTGCAGGGACTTTGGCAGAGCTCTGGCTCATGGAACTAAGAGAAATGCCTATCAGCCAGCACTTGGCAGGGAGGTAGCCTCAAGGCCTGATTTGGGACAGCCAGCAATGGGGCTTTGCTTAAGACAATCTCCAATTCCAGTTATTAAGTAGGTATGTTGCCTTTGTAAGGGGAGGAGGTGAGGTCATAGAAAGGTGCTGGGGATTCTGGGATGGTCTTCAAGGTCATGGCCTCCACAAAGTTCATAGTTCTCATACTAGTCCCTGTTGACAATCTGGGCTGGGTGGCCTTGGGGTTGCCTGCCAAGACTTGAATCTCATCTCTCAATGCATTGTCCTGGGAGATGCTCATGAGCTGGTATTAGATTCTGTTGCTGTGCGGCTCGGGAGTTGGCTAGCCCTTTGGGTGTCTTGGGATTACCCATCAGGGGCAGGGGGAAAGTAGGTGCAAAGTCAACACACAGACTCTGGGAAACTCACTGTGCAGTAAGCAAGCAAACTTGTTTATTGCGTACAAAGGGCTTTTCTTCATACCCTCCAAACCTCCCCTATTGGCCCCGAAGGCTGAGCTGTTTATTGTCCATTGGTGTAACCGCCACATCATCTGTCTCTAGCCAGGGTGGCAGATATCAGGTTAGCAGTTTGAGGAAGTTGGCTGCAGAAGAATGGCACTCCTGCGCAAAGGTCTCCAGGTCCGGTGCCTGGCAGATACCCACAGATCCCCTCGTACATTTCCACCCTTTTGCTTATAAAGGCAGTCCAGTGGGAGTCAGGGTGAGGCCTGACATAATTGTGTCTGCCTCGAGATGACCTCGATATTATGGGTTGTGTCTGTCTTAGGTTGTTCTTCCTTGGGGCATAAGCCTTACCCATCATGGCGGCATGCATGTAGCCCATGCATGTCCTGTCTTGTCAGGTTGACTTGTCCTGGTAGAATCTTACCGGTCATTGTCTACCGACCCTGAGGGGGGTGTAGTCTCTGGGGATCTGCCAGGGTGGAGGGCTGGTTTAGGAGGAGGCCTTTCGTATCTGAGTTAGCCAGGCCTGCATGACCTCCTGAGGAGCACCCTGGTCTTGTAGGGCCGAGAGAACCTGAAGCGTTGTTTTGTTGATGGTCTGCTGGTGACGGATATGTGACAGTAGGCACCTGAGGATGAACAACACAAGGAGGAGCATGCCTCCTACTATTAAATAGGTTAGTAACGAAGGACATGTTCAAAATAGGGGGAGTCTGGGTCTGATTCATTGGCAGCCTTGCGATAAGCAAAAGATCAGTAAAGGGGGTAGGTATCCAGGGTTGATTAGCCACATTAGCACCAACGTTCACAGGGAAGGCAGAAGGGCATGGAGCCGGACCAGGGGATGGAAGTGGAGGGGGAATGGGAGGGATGTGAAGGGGTTCGGTGGGGGGGGGTGAGGAGGGGAAGCAGTGAGCTCATTCCAGGGGTAGATAGGTGGAGGGGTAGCATTACCGGGCAGCTCACATTGCAGAGGACAATGTGGGGGCTTAGGCGGAGAAGAAATGCTGTCCTGATTGGGATTATCATCCTGTGTGACCTCGGGGGGCGACTCAATGGAGAGGTCAGTCATTTTTTGTCTGTAACAATGTTCATTGAAGGAAACTAAGACTTACCCGGTGGAACCCAACTTAAGGCTCCCCAAAATGCTGTGAAGGATGGGAACAAAGGGTGCAGGCGGGACTCTGCCCTCCTGAACCTCACATTTACAGGTCAGGAAAAGGATCCTCAACCACATGTCCGGATCCCACATATTTTCAGGAGAAATCCAAGGCGCGATTACAGAAGCCTCATCCCAGAACTGTTCTAATTGACTGTGCTTGACTTTAAGATCACACATAACTAAGAGGGATTTAAGGGCCATAATCTGAGGTTCCTTATAGTGGGAAGGGGACGTGCCCATGATGGGAAATGAGAAAGGAAGGTGTCCTAAACCTACTGAGCGGGGTCTCACAGTGAAATTTGCTGAGAAATTGAGATCGAAAGGAGGCTTTCCGCAAAAGTAGAAGGCTAAGAAGACAACAAGTAATCCAAGGAAAAGGCACAGAAGAACAGTTAGCCACTCAGAGTAGAAGCGGTTAGACAGTGCAGTGTTTGGGACCAAAATGTCTTGTGCTTAGTGGGGGACTTCTGTGGTTCGTCAGGCCACGGCTGAATGCCCACACAGTGTCTCCGGTAGAAGGAAACCTTTCGGAGTTTCCTGGGTGGTCAGTCCTTATGTGGAAACGCCGGGCTGACCGAAAATGAAAGTACGTACCTCCCTACCCAGGACGAACAGATGAACAAACAAACAGAAACCTGGAAAGGGCCTACTCACCGAAAAACGGCCGAAGGGGCCAGAACCGGTCGACAAGGAGACGGAGTAATCTGGATGGCAGCTAGAACTCAAGGAAGCCAGGGGCCCATGCTAGCATGGGTCCAGAAGACCCCACGTTGGGCGCCCGATGTTGCTGTGCAGCTCAGGGGTTGGCTAGCCCTTTGGGTGTCTCGGGATTACCCCTTGGGGGCAGGGGAAAAGTGGGCACAAAGTCAACGACACAGACTCTGGGAGACTCACTGTGCAGTAAGCAAGCAAGCTTGTTTATTGCATACAAAGGGCTTTTCTTTTTACCCTCCGAACCTCCCCTATTGGCCCTGAAGGCTGAGCTGTTTATTGTCCATTGGTATAACCACCACGTCATCTGTCTCTAGCCAGGGTGGCAGATATCAGGTTAGCAGTTTGAGGAAGTTGGCTGCAGAAGAATGGCGTGCCTGCACAAAGGTCTCCAGGTCCAGTGCCTGGCAGATACCCATTGACCCCCTCCTACAAGAGTCACTTCCCATTGAAGATGCTGGTTACCACGTTCTGCTGGGACCCACTTGCTGTAGATTCTCGGGTCAATCATGCTGCAGGCAGTGGTCATGCAGGCCAGAGTCTGAAAACCCTGTCATCCAGTAACTCTCCAAACCCACCTCCACAACCCCAAATCAGACTGTTTCCTCTCTTATGGGAGAAGCTAGCTCTTCTCACAGGTGAAGACCTGGTGTATCCGTCCCATACTTCGCAGTCCCAGTTGGCCCCTCTCTGAATTACAATAGCTCCAGGCTGTTCCTCACCTCCCCTTCAATTCCTCACCTCTGGGAAGGGGTGGAGGGTGGGGTGGGGTGGTCTTTGCACATTGCTTAGTCTCCTCCTCCAAACTTTGGCATACTTACTGGACTGCAAATCCATAGTGTAAGCTTCCACTCAGTCCAGACTAGAATGCAAACATTTGGAAGCATCTTTCCTTTAGCTGACCATGTGCAGACTGGAATGCAGCTTTTGACTGTCTACATGCTTCTGCCATGCCCAAGCTGCTGGGTGTCACTGCACTGCTTACTGCTTTCCATTGTGGCCTGTGAGTCTTCCCTCATAAGTGATCCCTAAGCATCCTGTGATTAACACCCTTTAAAGCAATGTGACATCTCTTGATTTAAGCTGGTTTCCTTCTGAAGGGCTCTCCAGGCTCTTTAATATGCTAATAGGTATTTTGAAACACCGGCTGCAGTGTGTGACCAGGCTTCTCTGTTTTGCTATGGAGCGTCTATCAACAGTCCTTGGCCATCCATGTTTCCAGTGCAGTTTGGACATACTGACAGACCATTTGATGAGAGCATTTGATCATAACAAGTACCAACTCCAGTTGCCCAGAGGCTCAGGGAGATGCCTACATATTGGCTATAAATATTCAAGTCATGTGCCTCACAGCTACCATATGATCATTTGATGTTGACAGTCTGTGAAAATATTGCATGAATCAATTGTTGATGAGATAGGTGCGATGAATCGTAAAAGGGAAAATACTTGGATGCATAAAATGTGGCCAGGATGAAGACATGCTTTCCTGTAGAGGGACTCGGGCATCCTAGATGAACTTCAGGATGGGCTTCAAAGAATCCCAAACCTATGTATAGTGGCATGCTCCCCTCGGCTCACTTTCCTGTGCCACAGGAACTTGGAATCCAAAACAGATTGGTTCAATTCATGCTGCTGTAAGAGTTACATATGTTAGTGTCTGTGAATGTGTGTAAGAGACTGTGTGTGCTGGGTGTACACTTACATATGTTTCGGAAAGGGATGCTGGCTCTGGCTTATTGCTTTTTATTTCTTTCTCTTTTAGTTTTTTGAAACAGAGTCTTTCTCTGTTTCAATATAGCCCAGGTTATATTGGAAATTGCAACATAGCCCAAACTAGGGCTCAATTCATGGGACTCCTCCTGCCTCAGCCTCCTGTAAACTTGGTTTACAGGCATGAATCACTGTGCTCAGCTTAAAGAGACTAATCCTGACAAGGATAAGTCCCTTTCTGGGAACCCCAGGCAAACCAGCAGGTATCCTGAAGGGAAGAGAAGAAAGGTCTAACAGTCACCCCACCTGTCTCTCACTTCCACCGTGTCTTGTGGTTTAGGGCCTCCCTGTCAGACATCTAGTGTTTTGACTACATCCTAGAAATATATAAATAGGAAAGGAATATTTCAGTGCTCATATGTGTGTCCACTTGTTGTGAGCTGCCCCTCTAAATATGCACAATAAAATAAATCACAAGCAAGAGTAAATTTTAAAGAATTTATGAAGCTCAAGTGGATAAAGTGCTTGCCTCACAAGCATGAGGACCAGAATTTGGATTCCCAGCACACACATAAATTCCAAGTGGATGTGGTAGACTACCCATCATGCCTGTGCTCAGGAGGCTGAGAGGCCATCAGCAGAGCAAACCGGGTAGCTAGAATAGACCTAGGAGCCCTAGGTTCAATTTCTAGACTCTTCCTCAATGAAAACAGTTGAGAGCTATTGAAGACTTGTGATGTCAGCCTCAGGCCTCCTCCACAAGGACGTGCATACACATGCATGCCCACCTGCACATACACACGGCACACAAGTGAACTTGCATGCATTTGAACACACAGCACACACATACACATGCAAAAAATCACATTTAAAGAGAAAAAGAAAAAACTGTGCTAATCCATTTTCGTCTGTCATCCTTGTTTTGAACAGCCAAGAAAACAAAAATGAGCAAAAATTTGAATGGAAGGTAATTTGGAAAGAAGTCAAATGCTTCAATAAATAGGAAACATGCTAAAAAAATCAAGATTGTTTTCAGGAAACCCAGACCAGTTGGAATTTACACATTTTTAAAATGTTTTAATACCCTGTTTTATATATCTGATTTCACGTAAGTATCTCATTCTTTGTGAATGATTAATATAGAACAATTTTTTGGTAAATGAAGCAAGAGTTTCATAAACATTTTCTCCTGTCTTTTTGCATTTTTTTCTCTTTTAGTTGCACATTACATCTGGTTCTCTTCTTCTTCTAACATCAAGTTATTCATAACGATAACACAGAAGATGCATAACAAACACCACATCCTCCAGCGTAACAGGCTGGGGGAGGCTAGGGCATGTGCTCTCTCCCTGCAGGCTCTGGGGAGCTAGCATATAGAGTTTAGGCCTGTTCATGCTATTTCCTAGGAGGCAGGTTTGCCTGGTCCTGCTGCCGCCTGTCTGTCAGTCCACTGGAGAGAATAGGTACTGGAGATTGCTCTCTATAAAGCAGGAAAATATACACCCATCTCCTGACCCAGCCAAACACTCAGGTACCATGTAAGGGTCCCATGCTTCTCCTGTTCATGCACAATGAACCACAAGAATGAGGTGAGAGCTGTTGTCTAGGAGCCAATATGGTCCAGAATTCACAGTTGTCATCGATTGCTGTATGGTCCAGGACGGGTGGAGGATACCCAAAGCAGATCCACTAGAAGCCCTGTGACCATCCTCCAGCAGGCACAAATATGAATCAACCACAGTGGCTTCCCTTGGTGTCAGAGGAGCATCTAAATCAAAATTGTGCAAACTCGAACACTGTTTTCACTTTACCCTTGCTTTCTTATGTAAGAATTTAGTTTGTGAACATTCTAGCCCTTAAATATGTAGTCTGTGTATGGCCTCATCCCACCTGGTAAACAGGCCGCCTCTGCCTCCTCCACCATCCTGAACTCCCAAAGACATGCTCAGCTGGAATAAGACTCCATGTGGTACAAAGAGTCTCAGGACTGCTAAAGGCCCCCCACCCCACCCCTAGAGCCTGTGTATGACTCCATAGGGAAGTGATGAGTCCCAGTGATTCAAGAATACCTTGCGTCTAAAAACATCTTCCTCTTGGGTAAAGGCAAAACAGGACAACTCTCATCCTGAGTTGTCCTCCCTACCCTCTCACTCCCAGCACTGCCCAGATACTTTACCATATCTGGCTCATAGGTCTCAGTGCCCAGGTAGCCTAGGTGAAGATGCTTCAATTTCCATTCTCCTTCAAAGCCCTTCTAGGGTCCATGTCTGTTGTCTTCTTCATAATCCCCTTAACCTATAGACGTTACTCTCCTCTCCCGCTTTCTACCCATCTCTATTCCAATACTGCTCAGGCAGACAGATATCTAGGTTGTAGGAGCCAGAAAATTAAAGCCTGTTATTTATTTTTTAAAACAACCACTTTTAATTCCAGTTCTGGGGAGACAGAGACAGGCAGATTTCTGCCACTCCATAGCCAGTATGCCTAGCCTTTTTGGTGAGCTCCAGGCCAATAAAAGACCTTGTCTCAATGGAGATGGACTGCATCCTAAGAAGGATACCCATGTTTGTCCTCTGGCCTCCAAATGCATGCACAAACACAGGACTCTGCACCCACATACACATGTGTATCCACATGCAGATAAATATACCCATGCAGGGAAAGGCAGGTGGGGGCTTCAGGAGACTTAAAACATAATGTGATCCCACAGAAAACAATGTATTTCTGAGAAGCCAAAGTCATAGAGAGGGAAATGTATGGCTCAGTCGGCTACAGTGTAACAAATAGGATGCAGCATTAAGGTTTGCATGATTTGCAGACCCAAGAGGGTATGCTTCTCTTCACATCTTCACACCAGGCCTCCGCTCAAAAATAAACAGTGACAGCATCACAGATATACTCAAATTGCAAAGTAGAAACCAAGAACTATAAGACCCTGTTGTGATAGACACATCTGAAGCATTCATTCATGCCATAGAAGCAGCACCTCCATGGGAGCCACTTGAAGTACCTGTCTACCAGGCCCCTAAGTGCATGGGTCAGAGGCACAATGCCCAGGATTCACAATGCCAGTGACATTTGCAGTAACCACCAGCTTCTGTCATTATAGAATTTAAACAATGGCAGACAATCTTAGGCTCAGGTATTGGTGGACCTCCAGGATGGTGGCAGGGATGTGGTGAACTACTCAGCTAGATGCCACCTGTTTTCTAATGTAGTTCAGGAAATGGCAATCGAAATAGTAGAGGTGTTTGGACATTCATTCTGTTTCCTACACATGAAGACCCTTGCCTTTCCTACAGTGGACTTTGCCTGTTCTGTTCTCCTTCCCAGAGCCTTCTGCCCTCAGTGAGAACTTGAAACTAACTGTATTCAACAAAAGGTAGATAGGAACCAACTGCCGTTTGTATCATGATGAACTCTACTGTCTCATGTGGTCTTCTATCTCCTAGCAGTCAAGTGTAATCTGAATGAAGAGGTAAACCACACAAACCAGACCAGATTTTGTCTTTAAAAAATTAGCTTTGAGGGGCTGGAGAGAAGGCACTGACTGCTTTTGCAGAGGACCTGGGTTCAGTTCCCAGCACCCACCCAGTGGCTAGCAACTATCCATAATTCCAGTTCCAGTGGATCTGACACCCTCTTCTTGCATCCTCGGGCACTGCACCCATGTTGTATACCTACATACATGGAAACTAAACATATATAAAATAAAAATAAATTAACTTTAAAAATTAGTTTGGTAGGACATGGAGGAGACTCTAAATATGACCAACTGACCTCACACTGTTTAAAGAGTTCCTCCATGGAGATGAGCTGGTGTACGTGCATGAACCTCAAGATCCCATGATAACCAAGGATTCTAGAAGAATATGAATTTGCTTATAGAAAATATTTTGAAAAATGAACAAGTTAGAGCACTCTACGAACCCTGACTTCTAAGTTTAAAGATTTTACCATACATGGTCTTATCACTGAAAATCAAATATTTGGCCTCTGTGTGTGTGTGTGTGTGTGTGTGTGTGTGTGTGTGTGTGTGTGTCTGATTTCTCAGGTGTAACTAATCATATAAGAAATTAGAATGCCATCTTCATCTTATGCCCGCTTCCATGCAAAGGGAAACAGTGCTTTCTGTTCTGCCAGCTGTGTCCTGGAAGAGGTTAGTTTCTGATCCCAAAGCATTCTCCAGATGAGGAAGCACTCCGGTGATGAAAGTGGGATATGAATGTGCATGCTGGGCCACTGGCAAGCATCCATCTTTGTTGTGTAAATAAACAACCTCCTCCATCTCAACTGTTTGCTATTAAAAGGAAAGTCCTTAATTTAATGCCATTTTTTTATTCTAACCCATGCAGACTCATGTTTTCTGTGTTGCTGTCTGTCTCTCGTAGCTATGATTTGTAGCAAAAGTGCTAAATCAAATTCATTAAGAAATAAGTAAACACTAATGAATGTTTAAACAGTTAGACACAATGCTTCTCATCTCCTTTACTGGGGCCCTTGTCTTCCATTGTGGTGTTGGCAAGAAACATGCATGTCAAGGAGAAAATGGTGAAATGAATTCATGTTATACCACAGCTAAAAGGTTCAGGCAATACAACCCAGCTGCGAAGCAAGGTAGTCATGTACGATCTACCCACTGTAACCAAACCCTTTGAACTTATTAGAAACAGATCTTCCACCAGCAAGCAGCTGATTATCAGACATTCTTCTGACCTGTTGTGCAGCAACCTCAGAGGCAGACCCACTGCAGCTGGAAAATCTAAAGCAGCTTAGAATCAAAGATGCTTCCCCCTGAAGATGGCAGATTGGAAACAGCCCTGCCACAGCTCACCAGCCTCCCTATTTGAGATTCCAGGGAGCCCTCCTTAGATTGGTCTTCTGCTAAGATATAGTCACCTCTAAGACACTCACAAATTGTCTCTGCAGAATTCTTCCTATGAGTTATTTGGATAACACATTTACCAGTGGTGCTTCTGCTAGTAAGACTGTCACCAAAATAGTCACTAATCCATTAATGTCCACCAAATTTTACTGAAGTTCTTATCTGTGAATAACGGAATTTGGAAGATCTAAAAGAAAAGATTATGGCAAGAGAATCATGCGATGGCATGAGGAAGGCTAGGACCATTTGCAGACCTTGAACGGTTATCACGTTCCACTGAGAATCTACATTAACCTGGAATGAAGATTCTTTCTCACCCTATGACTTCTGCCTTTAAACCTCTGTAATTAGAAAGACCTACCTGTCTTATATTTTGAGTCTTTTTTTATTTTTTTACAGTCATGCTTTTCAGTTTATTTTTGAAAAACAACCATCTTTTGAAGGCATTATTTCTTGTCAGTAACTATAGGTCATCTGAAATCTTTTTTTTAATTATTTATTTAATAACCACATACTTAGAAGATGCATTTCATTACAACAGCATTGACATATTCAATAACATTTTCCAGAGCTAAGATGCATCTCTTTCAAAACTGGCTGTAAATTTTTAGGTTTACAGTTGAATTATTATAGTT
>NW_008353490.1:8288659-8289288 GCF_000622305.1 Nannospalax galili
ACACCTCTTTCACAAGTGGGTGCAAGTGTCTAGGTTCACAGTTGAATTAATTCCGTTATACAGTATTGAACTCAGTATAAGCCCTGTAAGACATAAAATTGAATGAATTTTTAACCTTTAAAAAGGTCTCCATTTCATTTTAGAATATATAGCTCCTTGCAGAAAGACTCACTGTTCTTGCTATTAACACTGAGATGTTGGCGCATACATCTCTAATCTGAATGCATCTGACTATTACTAGTCATAATCAGTTGCGCTTGGATCCTTGGAGCCTGTGTATGTCTATAAAGTCATTGGGTAGATTTCAATGGTAATGTTTATCACCTCTACTAATTAGCATGATGTAAATTTCCATGCTTCCTCCTCAAATATAATACATTTTTAAAATTTTGTTGATCTTTTTGGTGTATGTATATATCACACAGAACATCCCAAACCATCTTATTCAACTATACACCCACTTCCCAGATGGCACCCTCCCATAGCCTCCCTCCCCCCACTAGAGCCCTTATACTCTGATTTCCCTGCTACTGTCTGCTGTGTTGTCGGTACCTGCAGCCGTTCCCCACTACTTGCACTTCTGGTGAATCTAGTCAGCCTATCTAGAGGTCTTTGTTTTAGGAAGGTCA
>NW_008353490.1:8289381-8363098 GCF_000622305.1 Nannospalax galili
AAAAGAAGGTATCTCCTGTCTGGCATTGTTGCTTGTTATGTAGCCTTTAGCTATGCATATGGACTCTTAAAAAATTATATTGGCCCCTTTAATCTTTGGTTATACTTTCCTTTTGGGTGTTTAAGGCCATACAGTTAGCCCAGATAAACCAATTTATTTTTACTCTTAAGGTCGTTTGAGGACCAGTTCCTCAGGGGTCATGTGGGCTTGGGAGGAGCCCCTGGCTCCTTTCTTTTACCAGTTCCACCTATGTGAAGATAAGTCAAAGGCCCTGCTCAACCATGGCTGGCTTCGCTTGGAAGCAAGGAGGAAATGATTCCTCTGTGTTGACCTCCTCTTTGTAGAGTGGACATGGGTTCAAGTCCATCTGGTGGGGCCTCCTTAGCCTCCTTGATCAAGAGGACAGGTGACCCACCACAATTACAGTACATTTTAAGAGATGCTCATACTCCCCTGTAACTAGTCGACCTAGGAGGGCAAGGAACAGAAACCATCTTTTATGTCCCTCTGACCAAATTAGTATAGGCCTCAAAGTATGTCTATTGAACATCCAAGAAGGTTAGTTCCACTAGTCTGGTACTTTTAATTACTGTGTGTCATGTAGATAAATCTTGGGCAAAGACCAATTGTTCTCAGATAAACCTTACCTAGACGTATATTTCTTGCTATGTATAATTTGTCAGTAGGTTGTAGGAATAATATGGTTCCCTCTGGTTTTCAAAACTAGCTAGGCATTGTTTATCTCTCACATTGTCTCACCCCTCCATCATGGTTTTCCCGCTTAAGGTGCCCCCATTTCCCCCCTTTCTCCTTTAATAACACCCTTCTCTTACGGTCCTACCTCTCTTGAGCTCCTTCTTTCCCTTTATACCCTAGGTTCCTTGTATACCCTTCCGTCCTCCCTCCCTTAAACTATCCCAATTTTTATCCATAGCTCCCTTATTAAGGCCTGTTTCCTACTGTTCTTTTCTTTCAGATTCTTTCTTTTCCTTTACCTCCCTGTTTCCTTTCCATTATCCTGGTTCCTGTAGTTATGTCTGGATACATACTTACTTATCAGTGTTTGGTTTTAGGATCCACATATGAGTCTTTTAAGACCTGATCTCAGTCTGATTTCTTGTGAAGATTTCCTAGAGTCATTTTTGCTTCCCCACAGGAATCTAGCCCCTTGAACTTGGCCATACAGTGGGGGTTAGAGACTACAGCATCAGGATCAACGTATGAAAGAAGCCAGTTGGCGGAAACAGACTTGAAGGTCTTCCTCACCATGTTTCATGTAGGAGAACCTGAGATGTACAAACAAGAGAGGCAGCTGCTATGTAAATGTCTTGTAAAGGATACTTTGGAGTCTTTCCCCCTCAACCAACTAGCCCCTCCTATTCTTTCTGTTTTTGTTGTTGCTGTTGTTGTTGTTGTTGTTGTTCATTTGTCTTAAATATTTTATCTATTATTTTTATTTTATGAGTATGAGTCTACTGCCAGCATGTAGGTAGATATACCTGTGTTGTACAATGCCTGTAAGGTCAGAAGAGGGTGTCAGACCCTGGAATTGGAGTTACAGACAGTTGTTAGCCCCCATATAGGTGCTGGGAATTGAACCCAGATCTTCTGCAAGAGCAGTCATTGCTCTTAACTGCTGAGCCATCACGTTTCCAGACCCTGGCCTCCTATTCTTAGGAGTTCTTTTCCTTTCTTAATAAAAAGTCTCTTCCCTGACCCTCTGGGTGTTGTTAATATTTTTTGAGGCCCCTCTTCTGCCATTCAGCTCCTGACTGAACATGGTCCCTTGGACTCTATCTAGAAAAGGCATGGGATTTCTCTTCTCCATCTTTCTCTTCTGGCCAGCTACTAATCTACAACTTACCTGCCCTGATGATTTTCTCTCAAACTTCAGTAAAATTGTCTTTGAACTTCCTCTTGAGTTTTTTTTTTCTTTTGACATTCATTTATTGAGGAAACTAAGACTCCATGAAATGGAACCTCAAATTCTCTGGTAACTGGCTTCTAAAGGTTCTGTCCACAGCTACCAGGGAAAGAAATGCTTCGTGTTGTAGGCTGGCTTACCTTTTCCTCATTTCAGCTCCATACCCTTTCCCAAATCTCAATATTCACTTTGTAAATAGCTATCCTACAGAATCCTGAAGACATGTCCCAGATAACTTCAGTCCCAGCTCTCACAGAGCCTCCCTGGCAAATGTACCAGTCTTTGGGTCTCCAAGAATGAAAACAGGGAGGATGTTGCAATGCCTGCAGGCATGACTACAAAGCTGTTCTTTATTTCTCAATCTGTGCACATCTATCATGCCTGTAAGGGACCATAAACCTCTGATGCCCCACACACACCTTTGGGACAAAATGAGGATAGCAGTCAGGGCAGGTCCAGTCAGATCCAGTAAGCATTCCTCATTTTAGCCTGTGCACCTAGACCCACACCATCAATGACAAAACCCTAATGGATTATTCTCCCTTTATCCTTTTGTCCTTCTGCCTTTGTCTCCCAGCTCCCAGCATCTTGGTTGCATGCAAGCCTCCAGAGACCCTTAGCCTTGTTGCTGCTGCTTGTTTGATTTTTTGTTTGTTTGTGGGTTTTAGTTTAGTTTGTTTGTTTTCTGGGATAGGGTCTTCCTGTAGCCCCAGATGGCCTGGAACTTGCTATGTAGACTAAGCTGGACTTAACCTCACAGAGATCTGCCTGTCTCTGCCTCTGGCTTGCTGGGATTAAAGATATGTACAACCACACCTGGCTAGTTCTAGCTTTGGAATGAACTAATTATGAAGAAATACAGGTACTTAACGTCTGAAACTCTAAGAACTCAAAAATTAAGTATGTATTATATACACATGTTATACAGAGATATCTAAATAGATTGGTAAAGATATGTGACATGATAAAAACTAACATAGCATGTAGTACTGAGTATCAAGTTAATGTATAAATAAAACTGCTTCAATCGAAAAATTTGTATATAACCTGATATGGCAGGTATTTGTGGATGTGTATTGAGAGATCAATGTGCAAATGTGCAATGTTATAGTTACTTACGTAGACTATACATATAGATACACATTATGACTAACAAAATTCAAAATCCATGTTGTTGTGGCTTAGGAAATGCTAGATATCTAATTATGCTAAGCCTGTCTCATTAGAAAACCTCCACCCTTGTAGCAATGGTTATTGTAAGGCAGTGGACCTGTGATCCTTGCTTGATGAGGACCTGGAATGAGATCGTCCCACAGTAGCAGTCAGAAGTGACGGTAGAGCTTGTCCCTGCTCCATGCCATGCATTCCTCATTTCTCTCACTGAGATGGGGACAGGTGAGGGTGATGTCTTCGGGCAAAGGGAGGGAGTGGATCCTCAGCTACCTTTAGTAAGAGAGGTGCTATAAGTGTTCAGATGGGGGTGTGGAGTAGACAACGAATTCTACTATTCAGGGGCACAGAGATGCCTGGGCTAGAAAGTCACCAGACACCAGGGCTTTGACAATAATCATTGTTGGAATGAGCCTCAAGTGAGTGGATGTCAGAGGAGAAAAAAGCAGCTCAAACACAAAGATTTGACTGACTGAGGAGGGCAGGGACAGGGAGCAGTGTGCCTATGGGGCAGTGGAACAACGTGGAGGAAGAGGATGGCCCAGAGCATCCATGCTGTTGATAGACCAAGCCAAATGAAAACAGGTCCATCCTTCCTTGGCTCTATCAATGAGGACTTCTTTGATGCTTTGGACAGGACCTGGGAGACAAACACTTTTAGGAAGTAGATTTAAGTCACTAAGGTGAAGGACAAAGCAGAGAAGTGAATACAAGAATGTTTTTGAGGAGCTTTTCTACAATAAAAATAAAGAATAGCCGGGTGTGGTGGCGCACACCTCTAATCCCAGCACTTGGGAGGCAGAGGCAGGCGGATCTCTGAGAGTTCAAGGCCAGCCTGGTCTCCATAGTGAATCCAGGACAGCTGGGGCTACAGGGAGACCCTGTCTCAAAAAAGACCAAAATAAATAAATAAATAATAAATAAATAAATGAATAAAATTAAAAAAATAAAAATTAAAAAATCAAGAATAAAGGAAGTTTACTGAGTGAGAGAGATGAGGTCAGACTGTGTCCTTTTTTAGCATCTGAGAAATGGCAATGGGTTTACATCTGAGGAACCATCCACCAGATAGTGGAATGGGATGATGCTAGGATGAAAGGGGTTCCTACAGCAATGTTCTTGTGGAGTAAGAAGGAGCAGGTGCCATGTGCAAGGGACCTCTTGTGTTTCAGGTAAGAGTACGGAAATTTCAAAGACGGTGTGAAGCAGGAGGCGGCAGGGACAGATATACCACCTGGAAAGACAGGCGGTCTGTGAGGAGCTTCCTTTCAGGATTTTGAAGAGTTTAGAGAAGGAGTAATGGGTAGAATGAGGGCCTGGAGTCCCCATGCCAGACAGTGTGAAGGGCTGCAAGCCTCCAAATGCCAGAGCCCAGGAATGTGGCTGCATATGAATCTCTTTAAACACTGCCTTGGTTTAGAGGAGCAAAGAATTTCCAATGCCTCCAAGTCAAGAGTTTCTGAGTATAACAGATGCCTGAGACTTTAACAAGAGTAATGTGTGAGGTGGAGACTGAAGAGTGATGGGTTCTCTGCTTGGGACTGAAGAGCGTCCATCACAGATCAGAATCACTGAAAATCAGAAGTAGGCTTATGGTAGGCACGCTTTAGATTTCTCCAGTAGGCAGCAAGCCCGTATTTGCATATGCAGATGTAAGGGGCAATGCAGCGAGATCCCAATACCTCTTACCTAGTTTTCCTAATGGGAGCACCATACAAAATTGAACTATAGTACAATATCACGACCAGGATATTAATTAGAGTTGGCTTAAGACACTTACCTCACTCAAATGCCCATGTGTATGCTTGGTACTCTGAAATTTTCCCACACAGGAATGCTTGTGTGTTTGCCATCAAACACTCTTTGCCTGCATGATGAAGCAGTCATTCCTTTTCATTGCTGAGTAGTAGTCCATGGTAAGACCAATCACTCATGAAAGGATATCTGACTGTTATGGATCAGCTGTTTAGTAATAGCTGCCTAGTATGAAAATCTACACTTTCTTTGTGTGTATATATAGATACATGTTTCCATTTCCTTAGGATACATGCTTAGCTGTGCCACTGAGGATTGGTATGGTAACTGGGCAGTAAGCTGCCCATTTGTTTCCAGAATAACTGCCTCAATTCTTGTTCCCACCTGTAGTAGATGGGTGACAGCCTTCAATGTCTTTGCAGCACTTGATAATGTCATGGACTTCATTTAGCCACTTGAATAAAAATGTAGTGAGCCAGATTTTGAATGAAATCACATGAACAATTTGGGGAGATGATTCCTTTGTGTCTGTCCAGTGAAATAAGGATTTCCTTCCTTAAGTAGCTTTTGTCAGGAGTTTTCCCACAGCAATGAGAAAAGTAACTACTTTACCCTTCAGGCAGTTCTCCCTGTTACTGCTGGCTTACATTAACATGTTCTATTTGATGCAAATGGTAGACATTGTATCAAATAAACAAAATTCATACCTTATTCAAATTTCCTAAATTTGTCCTGCTGTCCTTTTCTGGCCCAGGACACCGTGTCACTTTTAGTCTTATATCGCCTTAGGCTCCTTCTGGCTACGATAGTTTCTCAAGTGTCCATCATTTTTGCCAACCTCACTAGCTTTGAGCGGGACTTGCCAGAGTTAAGTAGAACTTGTGTCAATTGCACGTGTTTGTGTCTGTTGTGGGGCTCTGGGATGAAGACACATAGGAGAAATCTTGTTACCCAAGTGCAAGGAACATTCAGACAACCCAACCATGATTATTCAGGGCTGCTGTTGACCTAGTCACCTGGGGAGCTGAAGGTTGCCAGGTGTCTCCACTGTAAAACCACTCTCGGTTCTTCAATCTCTCTCCATACCACATTCTTTGGGAGGAAGTCACTTGGCTGAGTCCACAGGTAAGTAAGGGTACTATGCTCTGTGTTTGGAGGGCAGGACATCCACATAGATAATTTGGAATTCCTCTTCACGTGCAGTTCCCCATCTTTATTCAATACTTTTCTGCCCTTTTGAACTGATAGATGTCTGGGTTTTTTTGTATTTTATTTATTATTTTTATTTTTCTATATGAGTGTATTGCCTGCATGTATTTAAGTATACCCATGTGGTACATTGCCCATGGAGGTCAGATGAGGGTGCCTGATTCCCCTGGAACTAGAGTTACAAATAGTTGTTAGCCACCATGAGGATACTGGGAATTGAACTCATGTCCTCTACAAGAGTAGTCAGTACTCTTAAGCACTGAACCATCTCTCCCGCCCCAGATGTCTGTTTTATAACCTGGGTATAATGATGTAAGTAACATGTCACTTAGCATGTCTGTTCTAGGCATGCTGTGGCATTGGCCACAAGAAAACTCTTTTAGTTGACTCTTGCCAAATTCTACTCCCCATTTGGTTTTGTCATACATCTATATTTGGCGGATACAACTACATACCCTAGGCTCATTTTGCTTGTTTCCTGCCCCTTTCCTAGGCTCAACTATCCATCCACTAAGCCTAGTTGCCCTATTGGAGAATGGTATCAGTGGGCTCATTGCTAATGTGGTGTGCTGGCTGCTGGTTCCGTTGACTGTAAAGGCAACTGTGAGTGCAGTTAGTCCATGCGCACACAGGTATACCTACAGCCTCTGAGTCTGTACTTGGTGAACCATGAGTGCATTCTGACATCTCTAGCTGACTAGATGGACACCCCTTCTAGACACCCCTGTGCTGGATAGCTTTAGTGTCAACTTGACACACCTGGGTTGAGGGAGCCTCAATTGGGGAACTGTCTTCATTGGACTGGCCTGTGGTCATGTCTGTGGGGCCTTCTTGATTGTTGAGTGATATGGGAAGGCCCAGCCCATGGTGGGTGGTGCTACCCCTGGGCAGGTGGGCCTCTCTTAGATAAGAAGGCAGGCTGAGGAGGGGTCAGGGGAGCAAGCCAGTAAGTAGTGTTCCTCCATGGCCTGTGCTCTAGTTCCTGCCTCCAGGTTCCTGCCCTGAGTTCCTACCTTGGACTCTCTGATGAACTGTGACCCAGGAGACATAGCTGAATAAACCCTTTCCTCCCCAAGTTGGTATTGGTCAGAGTGCTTTTGGAGAAACAAACTAGGGCAACTCCCTTTCAGACTTCCTTCTCCACCTGTTTTTGGTCACAGGATTTTCTAGCACCCTAGTTTCTGGTTCCTAGTTGGATGTGGATCCCACCATGATTTGCTGGCCTTGCCAATTATACCCTGATTTGATGCAGGAAAAAGGAAATCAAGGCTGTGAGGGTCTGTTCATGTTTAGACAACATGGTGCTGATATGAATTTCTGCAGTGGGACAAGATGGCTAATGCTATACATCCAGAAGGCTATGAGTCAGCACAAAATGACACTAGATTTTCGGGGACCCCGAAAGTTAACAGCCACAATCTGTTATATAACCAGTTTTGGCAAGAAGCCACCTTTGTGTGATTTCTTATAAGAAGTCCTTGGATCAAGGGCAGACGTTCTCTGCAGGTAGCTGACTGCCAAGCAGCCTGTGTGCCCTTGCCTGGAGAAAATAAAGCAGGCTTCACTTGCCAGTGGCTCCACGAATCTTTAATCTCCAGTTCCTCACTGGCTCCCAAATTTAGCCTCCATGGGAAGAATATTCCCTTCTCTATAGAGCCTAGCTCAGTATTGCATAGAAACAGCATCTAGGAAGAGAGTCAGAATGAGCAAAACACCTAGAATCCACTGTGGGGTCAAGAACAGTCATACAACATCTTCTGTCCTGTATTCTCTGCTGAGTAAGAAGATGAGGTTTATGGTCCTCACAGACTTACTCACAGCCTGCTGTGGCTGGAGAGGCCCCAGGTGGGAATTACATGCCTTGCTTTTTTCATCACGGTGGCAAAATATCTGACAGAAACAACTTTACAGTTTGGTTTGAGTCACTGATTCTGAGGGAATGGTCCATCCTGGCAGGGAAGGCATGGAACTGCTGCTGCTCTGTCCAGAGCAGTGGGGTCATGAGACTGTAGGTGGTCACATTCTGATGGCATACCAGAAAACTTTCTTCTGGCCAGAATCAGAAGTGGATATCACCTTTAAGGTCCCCCAGTGATCCACTTCCTCCAGTAAGGCTCCACTTCCTAAAGGCTCCACAACCTTCCCGCATAGCACCACAACCTGGGACCAAGTGTTCAAACATAGGAATACGTGGGGACATTCCACATTCAGACCATAGCAGGAATCAAATCGCTCCCAGAAGGAACAGAGTGGACCAGGGTTCGTGCTTTCTTCTCTTCCTCTGGGTGTGTGAGAGTGTGAGTGCATCCAGCAGATTGCTGGGGCACATGGGAGTGAGCACATGTGTCCTACAGACCCCTGCTTACCTGAGAATTCTTGTGTGAAGAACCATGTTCATCAGATGAAGTGGACTCTAGAATTTGATGGTCTGGGGTCCATGAAGATGCGAGTGTCCTGGGAGTGGAAAAGAACAGCTTGGAGGGGAACGTGGCCCCAGGGAACCCTGAAACCTTCTGTGCTCTTACTTCCTCCTCATCTTCTCCTCCTCCTCCTCCTCCTCCTCCTCCTCCTCCTTCTTCTTCTTCTTCTTCTTCTTCGTCATCGTCGTCTTCATTTTTCTAATTCTCACTAGGGAATCATTTCATCACCCTGCACTAGGAGCTTAGTACCATCAATTTTGTTCTTAATTTATTTCCTTATCGAGAAAGCAAAATCCACAAAAACAAGATTTTTACAAATTTTGAGAGAGGTGACCGCCTTCCAAACCACCAGTTTTGTGTGTGTGTATGTGTGTGTGTTTCAAAATAAAAATAGAAACTAGGAGAAGAAAAAGATTGACAGCAATGATCATTCAGATGGACTGCTTCTCAATTGTGTATAAACATTCTGAGGTTAGTTTAATTATCAAGCATTCATTTGTGGAATGAAGAAAGTAAATTGAATACTTCCCACAATACCCTAAATCCACTTGACTGAGATGATGAATGAAATAGTTTATGTTGTATTTCCTGTAAGATTACAGAGATTTTCTAAAAAATCCTGCCACATCACTATATATTTTGTGGCATAAAAAATATGACCCTTAAGATCAATGGTAATTTGCAGTAAAACAGAGTTTCTGTGATAGAGTCTGCTGTGATTTTCTAGTTTTGTCAGCTTCTTCTGAACAGGGGCTTTGTTCTAAAGATTTTCCCATGTGGAGTTGTGAGGTACCTAGCCAATTTCTACACTCCATGAGATAGTCCATGGGTCTTCTTCCCAAGGTCTCCCGCAGCTCCCGAAATCCCAAATCTTATGAATCATTATTGTATTCAGTCCCAGGGTCCAGAGGAACTGTCTGACCATCTAAGACCCATATGGTGGGAGATGGAAAGAACTATCTAAAATTCTTGGATGCAGGAATGTGGGTGAGGCCAAAGAAAGCCTTCTAAGGAGGAAGAAGGATGTTTTGGTTTAAATGTGAAATGTCCCACATACGTTGCTGTGTTTGAACACTTGGTCTCCAGTTGGTGGTGGTGTTCTGGAAGTTTGTGAATTCTTTTGGAGTTGGAGTCTTGCTGGAGGAAGTAAGATCACGGGGGCAAAGTAGAGGGCTTGAGGTTTTATAGTCTGTTTCCTTTCTGTTCACTCAGTATGATCAGCTGCCTCACAGTCCCGTCACCATGCCTTCCCTCCTATGATGGACTGTAACACGTCATAAACTCTAAACTGGAAAACGACCATCATATGTTGAGACCCTTTCTGCATAAAGAAGAGACTTAAGATCAATGCTATGAAGTTCAGGTGTCTGGAAGACTCTTGGTCATCTTGGGTCATCTATCCCCTTCCAAGTACAACAACGAGTACCCGTTGTCGCGGTCTTTAAGAGAGACAGAAGCAGAGCACAGGTCACAGGCCGTGACTGGAGTCGTCACCCTGCAGCAGCACGCCCTGGACTCTTGCTGTTCCTTGGGTGCAGTACCACAATATTAAGCCTTCTTCCCAGAATGTGCCTTAGAAGGTGCTCTGACACCTAACGATCTCACTGTGCTGCAGAGGAAGACTGCGGAGCCCACTAAGGTCCGTTCGTCTGCCAGAAGATGATACACTGTAATAGTGGAATGGAAAGCCCATCAACCTATGTGGCACAAAGACTACATTGTGGTCTGATGGACTAGATTGGCATCAGGGAGGATGGAATAGTATCTGGGTGGTCCAGGCCAAAACCAATAATATTGAGTATGCCATAGTGATGGATTATAAATATAGAGCTATATTTATAGCTTGCATAGAGAAACAATACACAGGACTCATGGGCTCAAAAGCTGCTGGGATCACTGGAGGGCATCTGTACAATATGCAGCCCTGCACAAGTGCCCCTTTCTTTCTATTGTTTGTTCCTTCCTTGCTTCTTTGGGGTCTTGGTTTATTCTCATGACCTGAGATTTGGTGTTTGCACTTGGACTAGCATGCAGTCAAGAGACCATGTCACTTCTCTGTACCAAGAAGCATCACTTGGGAAACTTATAGTGGTCAGCCACTTGGATCTGCACTCCCAGTGATGAAGCAATGTGGTACAGAACTGCAGCTGGACCAATAAAGATGCTCTTCTGGGAACGCCCAAAATATCCGAACCACTCCCTTCTCTAAGTCACCAGAGGTAAGAATAGTCTGAGGTTCCCTCTCACCTCATATGGAGGGGGCCTGGCAGTGGACACGAAGTAGGTGGGGTCCCAGGGAAAAGGGAAACAAGAACATATGTGTGCATGCATACAAACAAGGAGCCAGCACACCAGGCCAGTTGTGACATCTTCACCGTGCCCACTCCATCTGCCAAGGCACCGTTCTATCCTGTTGTCCAAGAGCCTACGTGCTTCCTTTTTCTGTGTTGCTTACTATGAAAAGAGCCATTTAAATTACAGGTTTGACAGAAACAATGCTAAGAGCAGACATAAAATAAAAATCCTGGTAATAGAATTCTCAAAAGCTAGATGTTGGTTTGGCAAGAAGACTCAGCAGGTCAAGAAACTTGCTGCAAAGCCTGAAAGACCTGAGTTTGATACCCGCACTGATATGGTGGAAGGCAAGAACTAACTCCCACAAATTGTCCTCTGACTTCCACATATATGTCATGGATCATGTGCCCATACACACACACACACACACACACACACATACACACACACACACACACGTGCATATGCACACACAATAAATAAATAAATAATAAATAAGTAAATAAATTAATGTAAATTTTTAAATATTTAGACATCTACCATTGCAAAAGTGTGGAAGAGTTTGACTAACTCAGCTACCTACTTGAGCTTGTTTCTCTGGATTGTCATCAGGTTTAGAACTGAAAGCCCTATAACCCAAGAACTCTTTCTGTGAGACAAACCAAGGTAGTGTTATCCGCACCAAAACACAAGACCTTGGGGCAGGTAGAACTTTACATCACTCCTTCCATAATTTCTTTAAACTGTCTTCCAATGGCTGGACTGAAACATTCTCCTGCATAATGTTCTGACAAGGTAGAGAGGCACTGGGGTTCAATTATCATGGATGCCAATCATCCCTGATTACGCAAATGATCTGAAAAGAAAATATCATCTCCATTAGGGCTCTGTGCAAGTCACAACCTATCTGTGCCTCAGGACCATTTCCCCGATTTACCCCTTAATTATTAGAGCAGCTGCTACTCCATGTGGCCCAGGGTGAGTTTTCAGGGCTGCATGGCCACAGTGGCCTCTGGGTAGATGTCCACCACAGAGGGGCTGGGTCTTTGTGGCCACAGCACATGTAGCAGGGTGGGTCTCAAAGGTTCTGAGGATCATGCAGCCATCTGCTAAGCACATGTCTCCTCCCCACAGCTGGCAGAGACCATGCACCGCCCTTTACTGAGCTTTTATGTTGGGACAGGGAGAGAAAGGCAAAATTCACTCCACTTTTGATGTTATTGAGCTTGTCATCTGCATGGTTTTTTTAAAAGCATATAACATAATAACTGGATTAATACCAGTACGTTGAAAGATAAACTAATAACCAAACATATCCGCTAATTTTTTATAAAGTATTTGTAGTGAAAACATAATTGTAATTGAAAACACCCTCACTGAAGAGGGAAAAATGATTTTTATGCCCCAAGCAAAACACACACATACACACAAAAATAATAAGCTCAACATTTTTTTTTCTCTCAGAACATCTGGCTTATAGTACACTAAAAGCAAATTTGGATTAACCCAGAAATTAAGTGTGTGTCGTATAGAAACCATTGATTAAACTGTATTAAAATCTGTAGATTTCATGGAAAAGTATAATATTCTTTATTATGCCCAGATTTTTAAGGAGTATAAGGAATGTGAATAAATCTGTTTCTCTGAACCCTATGTCAATAAGTTAAAATAAGCCTGTGATTTGAGTCACTGCCTTGTAGCTCTGGTCACAGTACAAGGAGGTATGTCACAGAAGTGTGGCATGTGAGGGCTGGACATCCAAAGACAAGGCCTTATGCTGGAAGAAAATTAGTCCCTAGGATTCTGTTCTCCAATTTTTATCCTTTAGACAGGTTCCCAGTTCTATATCTGCTCTGGAAACAGCTCTGTGATGGTATCAGAATCCTGAATGCAAGCCTAAACCGCAAGCCCAGAGGAGAATCTGTTCCAAGTCTCAGTGCTCCACCTCCTGCTCAGGACTCCATGCACTTGGAACCACAGCATAGCCCAGCCAGCAGGAATCCAAACCCTCTTCAAGGGGTCATGGGAGGGATGCACACATGCCTCTTCTAACACAGGTGCTCACACTGGCCCAGAAGGGTCCTATAGCACCAAGCAAAGGCAAACATTGCTTTGAAGGGAGCCTCCCCTCAGTTTCGGTTTGTGGATATTCAAGGTGACTACAACCCAGTGAAACACTGTTCTGGAAGGTGAAGTGTAGGGCATGAAGAGGCTGTCTTTGGGAAAGCCAAGGGAGGGAAGTTCAAGTTCTATCTCAGTTGTAGAAAACACGGCCTTGCCCTTTCCACCAAGAATAAAAACTCGAAAGTAACACTGGGTGTTGTGTCCCACCTGCTTCTACATCAAAAGAACAGTTATAAACTTTGACTCTATTTGTTAGTGTTGGTAGTGGTTGGTTGGTTGTTCTTAGTCAAACTGGGGATGGGTAGAGTGGATGGGCAGAGAGCCTTCTCACAGCAGTTCTACCACTGAACTCATACAGTGTACTGCAGGGTCTCACTGTGTAGGCCAGGCTGGTTTGAACTGGCCGTCCTCCTATGTCTGCCTCCTGAGTGCAGGGATAGAAATATGCACCACCGAAACAGCTCAACGTCATTTCTTATGATAGCCATGTACTCACCAAATTATAGAAAACGAAAAGTCAATATAACCCAAAGATCTGTTGGATAGTACACACGAAGGCCCATCTATCTGGCCCCTCAGGTGAAATGAGCTTTTGCCTAAAACACTGGATGTTTTGTGACTCAAGCTTCACTTCACTGTATGTTCTCTGGCAAGGGCATTATGCTGAAAGCAAAAGGGATATAATTATTTTTTCTAATTCCATACAATTTGCTTGATGCTCATGATCTATTTGATCACTTTAGCAAAAGGAAAATGTTAAAATGATGGAAAATACTGTTCACCTAGACTTGTCTAAAGTCTTTAAATCATCTCCTTGCCATCCCTCTTGCTGACATCCAGAGATGATTTTAATTAAGGGCCCTTGACAAGGCACCATAGTCATTTAAAATTACTGGCTCAGGAAAATCTTTATAAAGATGGTTTTAAAGAGTTCAGGAGTCCCCATAGTTCCCTGTATCAAGAGGGCGCACTATAAAATTGTAAATGAGTGCTTGCACTCGCACTGTGATAAAGTGCTGTTGTTTTTCTGGTTTGACATTTCATGGATTCCAAGTGGGCCTAGCTTAGTGGCATAACATAAATCACGGGGCAGACCTGGATATTGTAAAACTCAAATATAAGAGCATTTTAAAGGCTGTGAAGTTAACAGTCACCGGTAAGTATTCTAATAATTAGTGTGCGTTATTGGGAACATCATAATTATAGTACAAAATAGTAATTTTTATAGTAAGTGAACACCAAAAACTAATTGCCAGGATCATTATAATCGCTGTGAATTAATAGATCAATGGGAATCATGATGACTATTTTAACGGTGAGATGAATCATCTTTTGTGTTGAAACAATAAATCTAAAAGCATAATCAACGCTCTTTCATCACAAAAACAATTCTTTCTGCTGTGAGCTAACTGAAGCCTCCCGGCTGTGTGTTACCACTTTTCTTCCTCCTCAGAGGTCACCTTTGCCTTCCTCTGCCCCTGTAGTAGCTTTGGCTTCCCTGTAGCATTGACTGTGTGTGTCACATATTTCTCCCAAACCAGA
The DNA here is from genome assembly GCF_000622305.1 of Nannospalax galili. NCBI lineage: Eukaryota > Metazoa > Chordata > Mammalia > Rodentia > Spalacidae > Nannospalax > Nannospalax galili. Next base: position 8,303,821 of record NW_008353490.1, read on the forward strand.
AATTAAGCACCTTGAAAATGAGGCCTCTTTTATTAAGCTTTAAATACTTTTTCCAAGTGTACAGAAATCAGCAAATGTGGCTTTATTGGTTGAACTGAATGATATTGTAGGGCTGGGATGTGACTCAGTAGGTAGAGTGCTTGTCTATCATGCACAAAGCCCCAGGTTTGAACCTCAGTACTGCATAAAGTGGACATAGGGGCACAATGATTCTAGCACTCTCCAGTTAGAGGCAGGAGTATCAAAAGTTCAAGGTCATATAGTGGGTTAAAAACCAGCTTGGACTACATGAGAACCTATCTCGTCCTCATGTAGTCCAAGAAAAAAAGAAAAATCAACTGTATTATTGCAAATCTACGGACATCATCACTGGACACAGAAAAAGATAAAAATGGCAGCAGGACATGCCACAGCAGGACCACTACCAAGTGGAGCTTAAACAAAGCAATTTCATGGAAACTAAAAGGCAAGCTTATGAAATGGAAGTTGATCATGGCTCAACTTCCACTACACACACACACACACACACACACACACACACACACATACACACACACAGTGTCCTTCTTGATTCCAAGTCATTTTCAAGTGCAGGAATTTGTGTACTTTAGTTTAAAAAATGGAAGCTGTTTCCTAGACGCATAGAGGCACACACAGTCTCAGACACTGGGGTCATCAAGAGGAAAGACATGGAAACTTAGAGAAAACACCACTTATTTTCACTCTTTCAACTGAATCAGCAGATTGTAATTTTTATTGCTTTTAATTTTATAGGATTAAGAATGTACGAATTTGCAGTTGTGGGAAGGTTAGACAAGGTCTCACTCTGTAGCCCAAGCTGGCCTTGAACTTGTAGCAATGTTCTTAACTCTCAAATGCTGGGATTACAGGCTTGAGCCACTCTGGTCAAGTTTAATTGGCTAAAATTTTTTAGGAAAATACTTGAGTGTTTGCTAAATCAATCACAGACCTGAAAAATTTCTTTCTGGATAAAGGAAACCATGTTAATTTTCACACACATGGCCCTTCGGAGAGACCTGGAAATGAACTGGTTAAGGATCTGTGTGGGTTGGATCCTCTGACTTGGCAAAACAGAAGGACAGCCCACAGGCTAGGGGTGGAGCTGGACCTCACTGCATAGGTAGGCCCAATCCTTCAGAGTATGGTGGGGTGGCTGGGGAGAGGTCACAGTCCTGATGCCTGCTGCATAAGCATGAGGACTTTAGATTGATACCCAGAACCCACAGAAAACAAGACAGATGTTACCGTGCACGCCTGGAGCCCCAGCGCCAGGGAGATGAAAGCAGGCAGATTTCTGAGGCTCACTGGCCAGTCAATCTAGTCTACATGGTGTGTTCCAGGCCACTGGGAGACACTGTCTCGAAAAGCAAAGTAAATGGCACCTAAGAATACCTGAGAGATTGTCCTCTGACCTCCATACCACATGAACACACACAAGCATGCACACGCACACACACACACACACACACACACACACACACACACACACACACATACACTAAAGATGTGGATGGTGAGAGTCCACAGCCCAGAGAGGTTTAAGGGTGCCTGGACGCCCTCAGCAGGTTTCAGTTAGCCCCTAGGGAGCACTCCACCCTCCCCCCAACCCCGCCCCCCACCCCGCACCAGTCTCCCACATCATCTGCAGAGTCTTTGCTAGGCTGCAGCGTGGTTGTTTGCTATGTTTCTTCAAACAATTAAGTCATAGTGAAGATCAGCCTTGCCAAGTTCCTCCTTCAGATCAAAGCTGTTTACATCACACAAGTGTAAACAAGCAAAAGGCCCAGGCCCCTCTGATGCAGTCAGCGCCCACTTCATTCTTAATGGTATTGTTAGCAAGCAGGCTCAGAAACTCTGCCTGCAAATGAGTGCATGATAAAACAGCATGGTTAATAGAAGAAAGGAAGTAAAAAGCAAGATGCTTTACTGTGACCCCTTTCCTGCATCTACCCCAACAAAGTTTTCTTTCTGTTCCCTATAAGCATGAATACAGATTTGCCTGTGTATTCTGAAGGCTCCCTCATGGGCATTCTACCATTAGATTCTCTGCAAATACCCATGTTCTCTTTCTTGACTAGCTATTCTGTCCATATTTTCTCTTCACGCACTTCAGACTACACACAGATGCATTTTAAGGACATTGAAACTGTGTACTTTATTTCAAAGCTTAAGGCCCCCATTCTGTCTTTTTTGTGCTGTTTGCTGTCCTGGAGCCCTTTTATTGCTCAAGGAATCATAAAGTTTTAGAGCTCACAGGAAACCTGTGACATTCCACTCCAGTTCCTCATTTCGTAGATATCTCAAACTCTTACTCTCCCACAGCCCTGAGGGATGGTGGTCAGCCTGGCCTAGGGCCATTTTCCTCTGGCCACTCCAGCCCTGCGTTGTGCACAGACTGGCTCAGAGTGTCCCTAAGTGTGTGCACACACGCACACACACGCACACACACACAGCTTATCACTAGCCACAGTATGAGTACACGTGAGCCATCTTTTCCTTCTCCTTATTAAAAGGTAGGAGAAAATAAAAGGTCTCCAGGACTCAGAAGTGCCATTAATGACACCAATAGAAGCAAACGCAAAGCTATTTGATGGCCTACTGGAGGCTGCACCGCTCTGATGTGATTCCTCTGCTTGCCTTTGGGCAAACACGCTGCTAATGTCCTCCTAATCTCTGGCAGGCATCCTGCATCGTCCTATGGGGAGCAATATGCTGAATTTCAGCTTTGCAGTGAATTCCTCCAAATATGGTTTAGTGTCAAAGAAAATTCTTACCTTTTGGAAAATGAGAGAGATGGATATTGCAAGAACTCAGAAACAAAAAGAATTTCTCCTTATGGCCATGCATTTACCTATACTGTGGAGTCTTTGTTGCACTGTTCTTTTCTTAGCTTTTAACTAATGCCAAAAAATAAATAAATGTAAAGCATGGCATAGAAATTATGAAAGGACAAAGATTGAATGTGCTCACCACAGTCCACTGAGTTTGAGGGACAAAGATGAACCATGCTCACCATGTCCCACCAAGGTCTCCAACATCCCCAGTATTCTTTTAACCATGCCTTGATTTGTTCATTGGAAGGAGGCAGATGATAAGTCATGCGTGGGTGTGTTCACCTTAGGTTCTCCCCAGATAGCCAGAGGTCACCTACATGCACAAGTGTCAACCTGTCCTTTTGGATAGATCCATCAGCTGGGTTTCTTCTGTGGTTTGGTGTGTTCTTGTCTGGGCAGCTGGACTTTCAACCAATGGTCCACACAATGCAAAAGGTACCAGTGAGAACTGTGATAAGACACACAACGAACAATGACAGTTATCTGACGTCAAAAATGTAGCAGCCAGGTTTGAAAACATGTTGCTTAGAGTGTCACACACTAGATCATCAGACTCCTTCACTTCTAAGAGTATTGCTTAAACAAAACCCCAACAGAACAATTCCCTTCTGCTCTCCCAAAGCAGAGTCTTCACACACATCATTTGCTGCCAGTGACATGAATCTCATGAAATAATTTCAGACTAACACAGAATGTAACACATTAGCATAATAAATATTCCTATGCTCTTATTTTAAAATGATGAATAGTTAATATCTGAAAGAACAATAGAATTTGCCTGGGACACCTAGTAAAACAAAAGGAAGCATATTTACTGACACTTTTTTGTAGTTTTTATTTAATAGCCAAGGCTAGATGAGGACAGGAGGTGATGGGAGACTGGAGTCCAAGAAAGATCAACTTGGATTCTCTAACGAATCTCTGTGAATGAACTAAAAATTTCTACTCTTTCACATGAGTGTACCATGCTGACCTCCAGCTGCCCAGATCTTCTCTCTCACATGCTAATTAGACTAAGAGGTACATTACTGTTGGCATCTATGTAAAAAAGCACTCCAGACCTGCTTCCACCATGTTCGGGAAACTTTCTGTTCCCAGTGAAGTCTCACCCTGCTCCATAGGCTACCACAGAGAACAGGGCCGCCACAAGAGCCTTCACACCTCAAGAGGATAAATGCTGAAGCAAAATGCGACAAGGATCCAACTGCTCAGCTACAATCACATCCAAGGAAGTCTGATTGAGGATTGGGGTGCACCCCACCAGCTGCCTGCCCCCCATAGTATTTTGAAGAAAATCAGAAGTACATGCTGTTAGGTAAGAAGTGGTGATGGAGTTAATGTTTGAAAATGAGGATCCTGCTTTAGAGTCTTCTGAGCAGTATCCCAAGTTCATCTATCAAATGTTCTGTTGGTGACAAGCCATCCAGATGTCTCAGGTGCCACTGAAGTCATCATCACACTCCCCCATTCACCAGTTCCAGGCCTATATCTTAGCACTGTTTGCTAGGTAGCTGGTTGATGGGTCTTCTCCAAACTGTGATGATTTTCCACTACCCTAGGATGTTTATGGGCTCCATAAAGTACAGGTTCTAAAAAGATTATAGGCACTGAAAAAGGAAATACAACCTTTTCTTCAGGAGAATGGAGCAAAACAAACTAAACATTTTTGGAATTTCTTGCCTGTCATGAGGAGGTGATGGCCCCCCATTGCCATCCTCTGTTGTTTTATGTCCTCAACAAAAATCTCCAAGGGGTGGAATAAAATTCCCAGATATGAGACGAACGATCTGCTCCCTTCTCCAGGGACAAGATGCATCTCCTCAGGAAAGGCCCATAAGATGCTCATCCTGGATGAGCAGCTTGAATCAGCACGCTATGAATTGGCCTGGTGCCTGCAAACATGACTCTCTGAAAACAACAGTGTCTTCCTTATTTTTACAGATTTTCTCTAAACTTCTGAAAACTTTCAATATCCCATTAAAGGCTTCTTTGCAGTTCACTGTATTTTTACAATCAATACTAAAGATTTGTGTAGGGATTTGAGTGCCTTCATGGGGTCACCCCCACCCCAGGAAGTCAGAGCAGGGATGACACTCCTTTGGAAAAGGATCTGGGATCTACTCTTGGAGAACCTCACTGGAGAAAAGGAGAAGGACTTTGCAATGTCCTTGTGTCACTGCTGGGGGTTCAAGTCTTTGACTTGGTTTAGAAGCATTTTGTGGCTCAACCTCATCCTGTTTCCTATATGACATCATATCCCAATATCTGGGATGCATTGAAGATCACTGGAGAGATTTTCCACCTACCTGGCTAGAGGAATCTCCCAACTCATACCATTCTTCCTGAAGGAAGCACCCCAGGCTCCCCTCCAGGGCAGTAGCCTAGGGGTCTTCCCCAGACCAGTCAGTGGAGAGGTGGATGTCAGGAGGGGTGAGGTGGGAAGCAGAATTTCTGTTCTTTCATTTGCACAGGCCTATATCCTTCCTTGCCTATATCCCAGGGATGTGGAAACAAATTAGAGTCCTTATGGACCTCACTCCTGGCAGTGGCTGGGGTCCTTGGTGTTCCCTGGTGTTCACAGCTCTTCCTTTACCCAGCCTTCTCCTGTGTAGCTCTATGTACCCTCCTCTCCTTGTAAAGAATACCATCTTGTATTAGGGCCCACCTTACTCTAGTAAGAGGTATACATTGCAAAAATTCTGTCTAAAGACCCTGTTTCTAAAAGGTTCCATTCAGAGTCTCCAGGTGGACATGAATTTGGGAGAATGCTCCTCAACCCAGGACTCCATCATGCTAGGTAACTGTCACCAGTGGCCATGACTCTGTTTCTGAGCTGATGAGGGTCCCATCCTGGGATCTTAGACCTCTGTTGGGGGCCTCAGGTTGCTATGTCTGGGTGCGATAGGCAGAGGGGAGCATATGTTTTGTTCTGTCTGTCACTAATCCTCATCAAGGATACTTGAACGCCTCAGCAGGCAAGATACTGCCAAAAGGATAAAGTCGCAAGGCCTCCATCTCTCTCTTCCTGATGTGTCCTCCTCACAAAAAACCCTTGCCCTAGCCCAGATTCACTCCCACTTTTCCACTTCTCTGTTCCCTTTGTTCCTGACTTAATGGACCCAGTCCTCCTCCCTCCTTACGGCTGCTGCTAGAATAGCAGACTTAGGATCCTGGGTATGTTTCGGTGCACTGGGAGTCTTGGTGCCAGTAAACCCCAAACCAGCCTGATACACAAAGCTATCACCCTGGGACTGGGGAACCCTAGCCAGCCCAATGTACAATAATGTTACCCCTTAGGCCAGAACTCAGGAGGCAGAGGCAGATGGATCGCCATGAGTTTGAGGCCAGCCCGGTCTACATTCCAGGCCAGCCAACGCTATGTAGTAAGACCCGATCTCATAAAACAACAACAACAGCAAAAAAGAAAACCATAAAGAATATCACCTTGGAATGGAAACCACAAGCCAGCCCAGCACACAAGAATATCACCATGAACTGAGGTGCTTTCCTCCAAGCCAGTTCAATACGTATAAATATTACACTGGATGTGGAGTCATTCTGTCCTGACCTTAGAATGTTGGTAAAAAGAACTCTGTAGTGAGAACAGTCCAACACTTTCCTTGCCAATTCAATAGTCACCCAGGAAAAGCCACCATTACTCCACCCATAAAACACAGTTCCACTCAGCAACCATGAAGCCAGGTGACACAAGGATGAGAATCCAAAGCAGAGTGACTTTAGAGTTCATGCTAGTAGCTAGAGGCATCAGAATCAATCCTTGGACCAGCTGCTGTCTAGAAGGTTTTCTGTGAAGAAAGAACAGGGTGGGGTCCACAGAACTGTCCCAAGATGAGCATCTTATGGAAGGGAAGAAAATCATTCAGTCCCCAAATACAGCACCCGTGAATCTAGGTGCCCCACGAAGTGTGTGATGTCTCCCTATAGAGCTGTGATTTCCTATGCAGCACCTTTTCCCATAATGGGCCCAGACATGGGTATCATGTACCTCACTGGTGCAGGAAACACTCACCCACACAATGTGGGAGAGGCACTGGGGCTGGCATACAACCTGCCATTCAGCCCAAGTAGAGGCCACACTTCAATATTATCCAACATTCCGTTCATATCCTCAATGCAAGTTAGAACTGAAAGATGTTTCTACATTTCCCAATCAGCAGGATTGTAAAGCTCCCAGCATGTACAACTGCCTTGTGAGTGTATGCTCATCTGAGTGAGTGTGCACTGATCTGGGTGTGTACTCACATAGCAGTGTTCTCAGCTGGGACCATTTGCTAATGGTTTGGTTCCTCCCCTTTACCTGTTACTCATTCATTCTAAGGGATCCCTCTCTTCTGAATTCTTTCCTCATGACCATGACTGCCTGAGAGGCCCCCTATTGTACTGCCACACTCAGAAAGGAGGTAGCTGCTCCTTTCCTGAAAGAAAAGCATCCTATGGCTATATCCTTAAGAAAGTTAGCACCATTATTAACATGGTTCCTTTCCAAAAATCACTCACAAAAAATCCTCCCCCAGAATAAGCTAAGATGCACAGGTAAGTACGCACCCCTGCCTCAACTAGAAACACCTGTGCCTACATCCCCATTTCCCCAAGAATAACTGTGCACCTGTCCTATGCATACAGGTTCCCAGGAACCACCTGTGGGCGAGCTATGACCCAAGCCGAATCTGCTGTCACAAAGCATAATCTCTAAGAAAGACCTAATTTCTCTTTCCCAAAGCCTGTCATCAGGGCTGAGACGGGCTTATCCCTCAGAACAGATGAGATTAGTCGATCATGTTAGAGTCAAAAGGGGGATTATGATGCTTGTAATACACTGAGTCAAATTAAATGTGTTTTGTTTGTACATCAGAAGATCCTGTTGCCAGGCTCCTCTGTCTTCCGCTGGGTATAATAAATTGCCAATAAAACACAAGTGTAAGGAAAAAAACCCTCCAGCATCAAGCAAGAACAAAGTCAGGATGGCTTAATTTTTTCTTGTCTGTTCAACCCAGTGAATAAGATTCTTAGTTCCACCAATGCCTCTCATTTTTTAATATCAAGTGGAGGACTGAACATCAGAGAGCTCTGTTCTGAATGGTTGGTCCTGGCTTCTGTCTAGCAAGAACTCTAGACTCAACACTCATTCTTTCTAGATAGAGAGCACAGCATTTGGGGTGCTCCATCCACACTTCCACAACTTTATGCACACTGTATATGTAGACACCATGTGGAGACACTTCTGGGCTTATAAGAATAGCATTTTGTCCTACACGGTATAAGCCTCCTCTGCTCTCAGTCACCCCCACCCAGCCTTTGCCACCTCCTGTGTGATTTAGATTAGAGAAAATGCATGCCTTTTAAAAAATTCCATTAAGGATTGCTCAGGAAATAAAGGCCAGAGACTCTGGAGTAGTGGAGAAAAGACTTTTACAATGTTGTTTATTTACATATATTTTATGTATATGAGTGTGTTGTCTGCATGTATATAAGTACACATGTCCATGCAATGTCTACAGAAGCCAAAAGAGAGCATCAGATCCCCTGAGACTGGTTGTTAGCCACCTTGTGGGTGCTGGAAAGTCAACCCAGGTCCTCTGCAAGAGCAGCCAGTGCTGTTAACCACTGAGTCATCTCTCCATCCCTCTTAAAAGTTTTGACTGATATCACCAGCATCAGTGAAGACAGACAAAAATCTCTCCTAGAGACTTTGATAGCAAATTCCACATCTTTGATCCTTCACATGCAGTAGACAGGCATCTGCAGGGACATATAGGGTGCTGCTCAGGTGTCCACTGACACACTATATTTCCTATATCCCTAAAAACCTGCCCACCCTTGGCTAGACATGTACAAATCATGTGCATCAGAAGGCTGCTGTGTCATTGTCTCTGGGTATGAAACCACTTGACATTTCCCAGATGGAACACTATGGTGGACATTCCAAGCCCTTTGCTCCAGGAAGGGGGCTGCTCCAGGATAAATTGGGTTCTTATTCACAAGTGGTGGCATCATTTTCCTTTATTTTTGAAACTCCAGTGGAAATGAATGGAAATGCTTGGGGTTCCCAGTTGGCTTCTGTTTGCAGTACAGACATCGGGAAGACCATCAAGCCCATCCTCACAGCAACAGAGATGGAAGATGTGAAAATCTGAAGTTTTGTGTAAGCCAATGAATCAGTCAAGTCTAAAGAATGGCAAGCTCCCCTAAGGAAGAGAGAAAGTCAAGTGTGGGTACATGGCACTTCATGGCATAACAAATTCAGCTAAGTCTTTCACAGAGCACCAGAAGGCTATGAGTGGCTGTGAGTGACGTGGGCCAGAGCATTGACAAAGCATCAGCACCTGTGCAGACTCTTCTCTACATCACCCTGGCTCTTATCACATAGCCCAAGAAAAGTGTCTCTCAAGATGCAGATCTAGGGTGGGGACCCTAATACACTTATGGAAAGCCTCTGCCAACTTAAGCAAAGCTTCCAGCTGCTTTGGGAAGGAGCATGCAGCACCATTATCTCTGGGAACTGTTAGAAATCAGGCACAAGCAGGGGAAGGAGAACCTTAAGGAGATCTGTACCCCTGATCAATGCAAAGACAGGAGCAATAAGTATTATATTCCTTACTTTTCTTGTTACTGTGACAAAATACCTCACAAAAGGAACAAGGTAGGAAGAGGTTATTTCAGTTTACAGTTCATGGGTATAGTCCATCATGACAGGGAAACCGTGGTGGCAGGAGCCTGAAGCAGCTGGTCAGCAGTCACAAAACAGAAAGAGATGAATGCTGATCCTCAGTTCAATTTCTCTTTTTCATTCAGTCCAAGACCCCAGCCCATAGGATGGTGCCACCCACATCCAGGATCAGTCTTCTGTATTTTGTTAAGCCTTTCTGAAAATACTCTCATAAACATACACAGAGGTGCGTTTCCATGGTGATTTTAAATCCAGTCAAGTTGACAGTGAAGATTAACTAGCACAAGTACACATTTGGAGCATGCACAAGGATAAATTACATAAAGAAACAGCACAAGTGCTATGGGAGCAACAAATACATGGTTGGAAAAGTCTAAGTTCCACCTGTGAGACAGTGATATTCTGATTAACCAGAAACCATATTGTAAACACTAGAAAAACTAGAAAATGCCATAAACAGCAAGCTAACAGAATAAATGGATTTTATCTACCTACATTGATAATTCAATTAATATAGTCTATAATTAACAGAACTTATCATATTAGATTAAAAGCAAGACCAAAAGATATGCTGGCCATAGGAAAGGCACTTTAAATAAAAGACAAGTACAGGTTAAAATGTGGTGGAAAATTGTACACTAAGCAAACATTGTTCCAAAGAAAAAAAGTTAAAATAGTTGTGTTAGTATCAGAGCCACAAAAGATTCCCTGTAAAACAGAGTAGGCCTTAGAATGGCTAGGCTTGTGGACATCCCATTTTACACCTGTATGTATGGGCAAGGGTATTGGTTACTTTTCTTGTTTTTATACCCAAATATCTGTCAAAGAGCAACTTAAGAGAGGAACGATTTCTCTTCTTTTTATCTTTTTTTATGTATATGGTCTATGTCTGTGTGAACACATATGAGTGTGGGTGTGGGTGTGTGCATGTGTGCATGTGTGGAGGCCAAAAGTTAGTGTCGGGTGCTTTAATGTCAATATCTCAAGTTAAGTCTCTCCACTTCTTATTTGAAGACAAGGTCTCTCATTGAACATGGAGCTCATTCATTGACTGTCTGGACTGTGTGGCCAGCAAGCCTGAGGATCTTTCTGTCTCTTCATGTCTGCACCGGGATTACAAGTGTGTAGTTCCAGGCCCAGCTTTTAACAGGGGTTCAGGGAATCCAAATCAGGTCTTCACACCTATACAGCAAGCACTTTACCTACCGAGTCATCTCCCCATCTTCACAAAAGGAAGGGTTCCTTTTGACTCATAATTTGAGGGTATAATCCATCATGGTAGGAAAGGCACTGTGTTGTGGGAAAGGCACTGTGATGAGAACGGCTCCCAGTTATGGCGGCAGTAGCAAGAGGTTGCTTGCTCAAATCTCAGTAGACTAGGACCTGAGAAAGGAGAATGCAGTGTTCAGTTTTCTCTCTCCTTTCTCCCTTTACTTACTTTGGAACCCCAGCCCATGTGATGGTGCTCTCTACTTTAGGGCAAGCATTACCCACCACAGTTAAGGCTACCTGGAAACACCCTCACAGATATACCCAAAGGTGTGCGTCAATACTTTATGTGTTTCTTAATCCAATTAAGTTGACAATCATAATTAACCATCACAGCATAACAGCAACCCACTAGTTTTGCTGATAATTAATTACCACATCAGTACACTGAACCCAGGATACCAGGTCTTAGGGGGGTATTTTTTAACTTCATCTGTTAAGACTATTTGCACACTAAAACTATACTTTAAAAAAGCAATCTGCCTTCAGAGTAGCAGAATAAACATAAGCATTATATATCACTGTCAAGGTGAATAAACGCCATCTTGATGTGCTAAGGGTTCATAATGAGCAGAGAAGCTATTGGCTAAACAAGTACCTTAGAAGACATCTTGAAGCCAGGAGCAGCAGAGGTTTTGTGTGAGATCAACAGCTGGAGTCAGTTCCTTCATTCATAAATAAAATCTAAAGGTGCCCAGCAAGTTAGACTAGCACTTACTCTTGAATTGTGGGATATTGTGGGTATGAACTTGGCTGTGTCACATTCTAGGGAAATCCAAATATTTAAGTCTAAATTATAAAGGCTAATAAGCTGGGAGATCATCACTAACTCAAGATTTAATTTGTACATCTACAATAGTCCACAGACTGATGGGATACCCTAGAGGGGTTCACATCTGTCACAGGACTTTGTACCTGATCATCCAACAGCAATCTGATTTGCAGGCAAACCTAAGTGAAATTTTTAATGGTGGGACCTAAAGGCAGGGCTGACAGAACTCTGTCCCCAGAGAGCAGCTAGAAGCCAACACTACCTGAAGTGTTCAAAAATGGCCTCTTTCTCAGAGAAGTTTTTCTCTTGACTCTCAGCAAATCCTAGAGTCTCTAGGTACCAGGGCCATGCAGGGGACATGTGGAGCAGTTGTACTTCCTCCTGTTCGCTGGGACGTGCTCAATGACTTTTGGCAATTTTCGGTGGAGTGGTAGATGATAAAATTTTTGATTCAGGTCATGTTGAGTGCTGGGAGTAAGGATCCCATGGGGGTGGCCACAATAGCTGAACGTGAGAATCACAAAAAATGGGCAACAGTAAAAGGTTTCTGAACATGAATGACCAAAAACCAACTTAAAATCAAATGCCTAATGAATCTGAAGCATTTCTGGGCTTACTGACCTGTGTCGGAGCTCACAACTTCACTACAGCCTTGGTTCTGAACACAAAATGCCTCCTTTGTATTGCATCGTACCATATATTGCCAAAAAAACCCCACTATCTAAAACAACCCGGCCTCAGATTCAAGACTGTGGTGTGCTGTGAATTGCAGTGTTTTTACTGTACATACAAACTTCTCTACTCTTAAGGAAACAATGGTTCAATTATGGTTAAAAAAGAGTTTTAATATTTTCCTACTGTGATGGTTAGTTTTAAGTGTCAACTTGACAAGCATAGAATCACCTGGGAAGGGACTCTCAATGAGGAATTGTCTAGATTGGTTGGCTTGTGGGTATGACTGTAAGGGATTTTCTTAATTGGTTTAATTGAGGTAGGAAGACCACCCTGAGTGTGGGCGGCACCATTTCATAGACTGAATGAAAAGGAGAGAGTGAGCTGAGTATCGAAAGCGAGCATGAATTAGTTGATTGCTCTGCCCTTGACTATGGATGTGACATGACTGACTGTGTCAAGTTCCTGCTTGACCTCTCTGCAGCGATGGCCTATAACCTGGAATTGTGAACTAAAATAAACCCTTCCTTCTCTAGTTGCCTTTGTGAGGCTATTTTGTCACAACATCAGGAAAGGAAACTATTATATCAGCCATTATTCCTCAGAGTATAAGTATCAAATTATTATATCTCTGAATGCATTGTTACAAATTGCTGTTTGAGTTTGTAAATTGAGTTTCATTTTTTAGGTGTTGGATGTATTTTATCTTGGGATTAAGACAGAATTTTTGACAATTTCTGAAATAGCCCTAAACATATTTCTGTCATTTTGTGCTGTGTATTTTCACAAGGTACTGTTGTTAACATTGACAATTATAAAATATTCATCAACTCTGAAAAATGTTGAAGATGTTCTACACCTTGCAGTATCAAATACTCAGCCAAATTTAATTCATTATTTAAAAATAGACAACCATATTCATCTCATTATTATATAAATTTGCTTTTGTCTTTAATAAATAATAAAATTATATACAACAAAAGTGTCTTAAAATAAATTTCTCTATGATTTCTCCATAATAAAATTAATTTCTTTATAAAATTCTCTATACTAAAATGTGTATGCATATTTTATGTGCCTATATAATCCGGATTGCATAAAACTTTCTTGAGCAAGGTAGGGTTATCAGTAGAAAAAGGTTAAGAAACACTGTTTCAGGGTATATTTTGTTAATATACCCACTCTACCACATAGCAGGAACACATTCTGCAGTGCAGTAGACTTGTTAATTTGTGTCATGGACCTGCTCCAGAACAAGGCTTCGCTTTAGCTTCTAGAACATTCTATCAGCTGCTTTAAACTCCAGCAAAAGCAGCTCAAGGCTGACACCATGCTCTCCACTCTCAGCTGAAAGACACCCTCTTTCTTATATGTCCTAGAGGGGAAGAATCAGTGTTGTTTGTCAGATGATGTTATTCAGAGGTAAGAGTGGAGAAAAACCTTAGAAATTAAATCCTTCCAGCTAATTTGGGTTTGCATTTGGGTTAGACTGCCAAGGTGCTTAGAGCCCCTGGCTCAGCTCTCCATTGCAGACTTGAGACCTAGCAGTTGAAGACTCGTTCTAACCAGCAGTGAGATTTCCTGAGAAGTCCTAAATTGCTGACTTCACTCAAACAGGAGGTATCACCAGGGACCTTGAGGCGGCAAGCAACCCTTCCCTGAACAATGCTTTACAAGCTGGGGCGTGTGACCAGTTACTGAGACTGCAGTCCTGTGACAGGTCTCTGGTTGCTCAGTTCACTGTACAGCTCAATTAGAGGCTGAATCTGCAACAGCTGGGTCAGTGTGATTTGTGGTAGTCACTGTGGGGAGACCCTAGGCCATGTTGTATTCTTTTCCCAAGGATTTTCTGATGTTTTGTTGGCTTTATACAGAGCAAGAAAGACTTTTATTTTGTAGCAACTTTAAATAAAATAGGGAGAAAGGAAGCTTTCCAGACAAAATTCAAAGATCATTGCAGCTTATAGCATGCAAACCATTGAACTAATGAGTTTTGAAAATAATTCTTTCAAAAATAATATTTGCATGACTTCAAAAATATTTGAAGCTCTGAAGACCTTGGTGTGCAGGGACCTTGGATAAGACCCTTCTCCTCAGTGTCTGAGGTATGCAGATAACACCCTCCCTTTACAATGTAATCATCCATGTAACTCAGGAGGCAGAAGCCCCATACATATTCCATACAGACTACCTTGGGTGTGACCCCCAACCCATCCCTTCTGGTTGAAAAGCACTCTCACAGAAATTAAACCCTTCCAGAAATTCAAGATCTGCTGGCATAACACATGCCCGGTTTTAAGATTGCTCTCAATGTGACGTCAGCATCAACCAAGCGCAAGAACTCACTAAGTTCTGCTTGGGAAGAATGTGGAAGCACAGACACGTGTTTGGGGAGAAAATCCAGCCAAGCTCCAGGTTTTTAATGCAACACCCTGGCATGCTCTTGCATGCCTTCCCCTTGCTCAATTTCATCAGATTCAATGGCTCCAGGAGAGGACTGTAATTTCCAGAAAAGGTCTGGTGGACGAAAACAGTCATCCAATAAGCCACTCTTGCTACACAGTGGCTCTTTCCCCTAGAGAACTGCCTGGTGGTGCTCATGGGGATTCTGAGTGCGAGGCTGGCCTGTGCTCAGGCTCATGTGCCAACTAAGCATCCAGGGAGACTCAGTGGCTGATGGCAAGTCTGAATGAATCTCTTCTCCCCGGGGCCTTCATCTGCAGGCTTAGGGTATTGAGCCAGAACACTCACCACATCAGTTTCTGGATTAAGAACTGATGGTGGGTGAAAGCCTCAGCATGAAATAACACGAGTCTGGAATATGAAAGGCTCCACTTCCCCTGTGCTTCAAAGTAAAGCCAGGAATAGAAAGCAGGCTTTAAAATACATATTTTGCTTTTTACTTTTTTAATTTCTAATTTGCAACCAATCAATTGGATTTTACTCCAGAAAATAGGCTCTTTACCATCCTGCCTCATTGTCTCAGGTATTTCCATTAAAAAACAAAGGTGGTGAGTAGCTGCCATCTCCCTGGGTCACAGAGTCCAGCAGTCAGCAGTAGTCTAAGCAGACACCTGGAGCTGTAGTCTAAGCAAACATCTGGAGCTGTTATCTGGTTGTATGTGTCCAGAGCCTGGTGGTACCAACAGCTTGCTGTCCTCAGAGGGGACTTGTGGCTGGCATGAGGTCAGGATTCCAGGCTGTTCTTTTGTGCACCTCCTTGTACCTTCATGTAGCATATCTGTCATGAGCCCATACTGAAGTGGACATGGTGTATATAGTGTTCTGCAACATGGACATACCTGGATGCCAGTGTTCTGATCCCTACCTAGTCACAAAGAGCAAGCCTGGGCTGACTCAGAAGGTGACAGCCAGCTGGAGTGTCAGAACATGGGCTTGGACACAACTGATCATCACGGAGGTCAAGACAAGATACAATAGTCCCATGAATTCCTGGAGATGACCCTGGGAAAAAGACCCAGTTCCAGCTTTCCAGATCCTCCTCAGTCCTGCTGTGTGATTTTGAAAAGCATCATCTGTGTCCTTCTTTTCGATTTCTGAGTATCAGATAAGGCTTCTGCCTCCAATCTCACCAGATTGGGCAAAGTTCTGTCAAAGCGTAAGAGGCTCTCTTTGAACAAGAAAATCAGCATGCAAACAGAGAAGCTGGCATTATTTAATTTTTTTCTTTTAATGACTATGTTAATAAACATTGCTTCAATCTTGCACACTTAATTAAAAGTACAAAAATTATTGAAATCCTACGCTTTTAATAAAGTATGTTTTAATGTGCCCCCTGCACATTCCATGGAGGAGGTATCCTGCCATACATTCTGTGTCTTGAGATAAGAGATACATTTTTTGTGAATCAAGTGCAGAAAAGTCAGATCACTATGAAATTCTGTTTCAGTGTCTTGGGGTGTCTATTGTGGGGCCTGACTCTGAAAAGCTTGCTGCTCACAGGAGGACACTAGAGGTTCCTAAACATCTGTTACAACCCTTCCAATAGGAAAATCCATTCTTAGTTTTCTAGGTTTTTTCTTTTTATAGACCATGGGGACTTCTAATAAAAGAAACAGAAGTCCAAAGTGCTTTTGTCTTTTACTGAATTGAAATGTCACAGGGGTAAACAAAGTCACATACACCATATTCACCTAAACTCGCTGCCTCCCAGTAAATGGAGGGAGTTGATAGAAACCTACCACTGTTACTGACTGTACCCTCCCTCATCTGGGCTCAGCCTTCCTCCAAAGCTTGAGTTGGCTGAGGACAGCCTCTCTTGCCTCTCTCTGTGCTGTGCTTGGTGTTTTGAGTCTGTGCACACAGTAGCTAGGACCCTAGGCTGGACTACACAGGCATCCGTTGACAGCATGGACAGCTTCTTCCCGCACTGAGGGAGGGATAGATGAAGCCAGACCTTGGAGCTATGGTCTCCCTCTTGTCTTCTTGTTCCTGGCTCTGTGTAGAATTATGACTTTAATAAAAATCCCTGAGCTGCTTTTTAAAATGCCAATAGTATGTGGGGGACCCCTCCCTATTTCCAGCAGTTCCGTCTACTGTTTCTGTACTCCACAATAATCTAATGATTTGCTGCTGGCCAACAAATCTGCTCTAGATAAACCAGAAGAGCTACTTCTTGAGACTTCTGAACCAAATGCTGCAGAATTCAGCAGCGGCAGCTTCTCTACCCATCATCTTGCTGATGAATGAGCCTGGGAAACGTGAGCCTACGCAGCACTGCCGAAAGAATCCAGTCAGGATTTATTTCAATTTAAACCTTGAAAATTTGTTTCTCATTCATCCTCTTTATCCCCACAAAATTGACAAAAATCACAAAATGATTTCTGAAAAATAAGAGTGCCAAAACCTGGTAATTTCAAAATAAGTTAATTGCTGAAAACATAGGAATGTAACTGGGTCTGTTTTATGCAATAAGATGTTTGGTTGTTTTGGTTTTTTTAATTATCTATTTTTGTCCTTAGTTACATTTCCTAATGCTTAATTTAATGCTTAAATTTGGCTTGATCTGTTATTTTATTTTTTACCCATTTTCTGAGGAATCATTTGTGCTTTCTCCACGAGAAAAACAGGCAAGTGGATCCCGGTTCTATTGAACAATTGAACAGTAGGATTTGCCCTGTGATTTCCTGTAAGAGCTGGGTTCACACATTTTAACTGTGTCTTATTTTCCCAAACACATTTGTAAGGTGATTAACTCAGAAGTCACACTGCTCAAAGTCACTGAAATGGTAAGTGTTTGGGCCATTTTGAGGCAGAAATATAGGAAAGCACCTATAAGAATCAGGACCTGGAATGCAGTCTAGGGGAGGCTCTGTGTTGAACAGTAAGCAGAGGAGTTGTGCAGGCCTGTGATTTACAGGAGACCAAGCATGTGGGTGCAGCTGGCATTTTAAAATCTGACACTGTATTTAGTATTTATTTTAAATTTCAGTGCTTACATTGATTTTGGAAGGTCAAAGAACATATTATTTTTCCCTCCCATGTAGAGAACTAAGTTGACCCTAAAACCTACAGGCAAACAGAACCAGAATAGGTTCACTTTTTAAAGGGAAAGAAAGTCACTTGCTCATCCTCAAAGGAACCAGCAGCATGCTACTCTGAACAAGAATGCAGAAGCAGCGATCAAGGAGCTCCCCGCACACGTCTCCTCAGCGTCTGCTCCAGAGCCCGGTGCTTGCCCAGCGCCTGTCAGCCTGAAGGGCTTTGCTCTCCAGGGCTATAAAAGTA
Organism: Nannospalax galili; assembly: GCF_000622305.1. Classification (NCBI taxonomy): domain Eukaryota; kingdom Metazoa; phylum Chordata; class Mammalia; order Rodentia; family Spalacidae; genus Nannospalax; species Nannospalax galili. Next base: position 8,321,825 of record NW_008353490.1, read on the forward strand.
CCTTAGATCTCCATGCCACACTGTATGTAAACTGAGGTGCATTTCCACTGCTTGTCAAAACAATCCTGAAATCCCATTTTCCTTTAATAAAGTATAGTTTTGTCCTCCAGATGTATGCTTGAATAAGATGTCATACTCTGTTTCTGTTCCCGATTGCACCCTGCTGATGTTCTTAGGCAGGGAGAAAATTACCTTATTGAAACATATTGCTGGTAGTGACTACGGTGCCAAATTTTGCATCGGTATTATACACATGACATATTCAGAGACCTTTGAGTAAGACTATGAATATCAAGTGATTGAAAAGATTATATAGGCTTGGGTCTCTTTCTTGGGGTATAAAAGGTTGTGGTTCCGGATGAGTGTCTTTCAGATCAATATAATTATGTCATAAAAACATGTCACAAAATAGTTTGCTTCACAGCCTGTATACTCACTCACCTCCACCCAGCTCGGTCTTCTGTGCAGAATTGCTTCTGGTGGCTGCAGCGGTCCTGTGGGGTTGTGTGTTTGTATTTTTCTGATTTCCCAGACACATGCTTGAGCACTCTCTATACAGAGTACATCCAGGAGTATGTAAACCACACTTATGGGATCATGGGCAACTGCTGCGATTCCCAGCACTTGGTGCTCAGCTGAGGTGAGCCTTGCCACCCCTCCACACCCCACAGGCACACAGAGAATATGTACGCATGTAGGAAAGATTCTGAAGTTGAGGGTGCCAGTGTCTGACTATCTCTACCTGCAGAGGGGAGGGGCTAGAATCACCACACCTCATCAAAGGAATCCTGGGGAGGGTCCATCAGCCACGCAGCCCTTTCACCTATCCCCCCGTACAGTGTGAGTGGGAAGTGGCTCCATAAGGAATGAGGCCCGGCTTAAAGGACATGTGGAAACAGGAAACAGAGGGCTGGGGGATCCATGCTGGGTTTTTTTCATGGTCACTGATTGAAGATGCTCTTTCAAAAGAGTTCCTGTTAGAATGGTATTACTGCCATCCTGTGTCACTCAGTCCTACAGGGCAGCAGACATCTATTAAAAACTTCTTATTAAACACCTATATACTTCAAGGGAAATTATGGTGATAACATTTTATTAAAAGGAAGCAAACACAAACTCTCCTGTATATGCCCAATTTTTTGGTTCACCCAGACAGTATCATCCTGATAACTCTAGAGGAGAAAAATGAAAATTTAGAACATGGATGGTGGCTGTGCCCCACCGTCTTGACTCTCAGCAGTCTGTCTTCACTGGGAACTCTCGCACTATGGATTTCTAACTCCCTGTGCTCTGAAAGCAGGAGACAGAACCTTCCTGAACTAGAACACTCCTCACCTTGAAATCACCTTGAACTCAGATATGTGTCCTCTGATTATTTCTCTTTGGAAGGGTCCTGCACTTTCTTTTTGCTATGCCTGTCTTCCCCTACCAAACTTCTAGTTTTTTTCTTTCTGTCTTTGTATTTTCCAGTCACAGGACTGTATGCTTCTACAGCTCCTCAATACCCCTTGTGCAGGGGGAACCTAGTTTGTGGAGCCAGAAACAGATGACCAGAATGTGTACTTAGCATCTTGGGGGTTCACAGCATCCTCTCAAATCGACACAGGTATAGTTTCAGGGAAAGTAGAGAATGGTTCCTTGAGGAGAAGAGCAAGAATATAGCTAGTATTCCAATGTGGTGTGTTATTTGAACAACACAGAAGTATCCCACAGACCCAATGGCCCACTGAGTGACCATGCCCCATCTGTATTCTCTGGAGCTGCTCTTGCGTCCTTCATAGTATCTCAGTCCCTGAACCCACTTGCACAGGGTGAGCCAACTGGGGAACTCTCACACAATGGCCTGATTGTTCTTTCTCAAGCAGCTGTGTACCAGCCTCGGGAGACTAGACCCCTTGGGGCTTGTGGATACACATTCCCTGGACATGGGAGGGTCTTCATGTGCAAGAAGGTCTAGCCCTCAGGTGATCCTAGAAACAGCCCCTTTGCCAGTTGTGGAGGAAATTACAGCAGGGAGAAGCTGAGCACCACAGCCCAGCTTGTTCAGTGCCAATGGAGGGTCCACAACCCCCAGTGTAGAAAACCATCCTTTGTAAACACAGACCTCTTCTTAGTGCTTGCTCCTTTGTAAATGTCCATGAGGTGAGGTGCTATCTGCTCCCCATGTGTTTGCTATTCCACTCCTTGCACTTTATAGAAAAGGAAGTCCTCTCCCTTGATTCCTCTGCTTCTGAGAGATGAATGCGTATCAAGGTGATTTTATGACATCAGTGTGTACAAAGGTAAATCATTCTAGCATATTCCCTCCCCCAGAGGATGTTTCCATGGACCACACATTGTATGAGGCTAGGCTGGCGATGGTATCACATTGCTGGCTTCCTCCTCAGAGGGTGTTGGACAGCATCCAGGGCAGCAGGGTCTGTTCCTGGCCAACAGGGAGCTGGTGAGAATATGGCAGCCCCGGTGAGCTTCTAAGCACTCAATGTTCTAGTCTTCTTTGCTTTTTCTGTGGTTGTAGTCCAAACTGTGTGTTTATTACTGTGTCATTAAACATGCCAATGAGGTATTTATCCAGCCTGTCTTCAATATCTGATTCATAGGCACTCCTCCTAGGGTACAGTCATTCATTTCCACAAATGCCCACCCGTGCCTCCGCTTTTAAGTGGTGCCCACATTCATGTGGCCTCTCTACCCTATGGCTGGGTCATAAATTACAATTTGAGACCAGCCCCTTCCCTTGACCTCTAACTTGTCCTGCAATGGGATTATGAAGAAGCTAGAGGCAGGCAGGCACGAACCAGCAAGGCAGCATGAGAAACTCAGCACAGCTTGAAGCAGGCTCTTGACTCATTCCTCCAACACTGCACCCAGATCTGAGCCCCCTGAGCAGCCCCCGTGCTCAAGAGGCAGGGGGTACAGTGCTAGGTGCCACCCTGGGGACACGGAGGGCCAGCTTTACTGAGTTGGCACTGGGTCTCACCAGAGCTGCTGGGAAGGAGGGAGGAAAAAGAAACTGCGGGCAGCTGAGGACGGAAAGCTCCCAGGAGAACAAGTCTGCTACCATCAGAGGTTGGCGACACAGAAATTCAGCCACCTTCGGGGGGTAAATGTAATGTAAAGACAAATGAGAAGCAGGCACAGTGCACTGACGGGTGCTACAATTCTCCCTGTGAAATGGTCCTCCGAAGCTTCCATCCATCCTCCCGCACACAGCTTTCTCCCAGGAACAAGAAGGAAAGTTCAAGCGCCGGGGCCCGCACAGTGGGAGCCCAGTCACACGGGCACATCATGAAATTTAACTGCAAAATATCCTTTTTTTCTTATTTGAAAAGACAAATTATTAGCATTTTTAAACAATTTCAATATGTTTAATGGCTGAAAGTTAAGCTCAAACTGTTCCGCTTACTGAGTAGAGTACCAGGTCTGTAAACAGGAATCTTAAGTTACCCCAAGAGTACACTCATTTTAAATTTTACTTGAAAGCGGGATGTACGTTTATTACAATTTCAAACAAAATGCTAATGCCATTAAACAAATGAGGTTTAGGCAAATTAACTGCATTTTAATATTCTGAAAGCCTATGATATAGGACATTGTGTTACGAAACATTGGCTAGAAGCATCGGCTGCAAGTGGGATTTTCATTGCAGTGAATCTCAGGAGAATATTTGTAATTAGTATCATTTGCCTAATACTTCAGGTTAATTAGAATATTTAATTGAATAGCTGTAATCTTCAGAGATGACTATATTATGATCAAATTAGCACCATCCCGACGCAGCCTGATCGCAGGGCGGCAGCCTGCCTTACTTCTGCTAGCTATTCAACCCTCTGGAGCGTTCAGCAACATAAGAAAAAATCTGTTTCTTACACTTTTGAATTTTAATGATCCATTTGAACTCTGCCATCAACATTTAATTATTCTAGGAAAAAAAAAAAGTCCCAGCCATGACTCCCATATGGCACGTTGGCAAATGTGCTTGCCCACGGTGGCGCCCGCACCTCCCCAGCAGCTTGGAGGAGGATTTAGCGCAGCCTTGCCTCTGAATGCGAGGCCTATCCCTCACAGTGTTTGCAAATACAAACCAGACGAAGCTTTGCAGAAGAGGTTACTAGGATACTATTGAAGTGCCATTAGGAACAGATGAATTGAGTTTCAGAATGCTACAATGGACTTAATCCTGCAGTGTGGACACTGGACACTGTATTGTGTTGAGAAAGCTCTGTGGAATCAGGTGTCCGTGTGGCAAAACCTGTAAGCCAGAAACGTATTTTTTTTAGGTCACAGGGCACAGGGATTGGGAGGTGTTTGTCAGAAAATCATCCTGGAACAGCCAAAGGGGTCCTGACACTTAAGTGAGGGGATCCAATGTGCAGAAATCAGTAAGAGGAGGTAGAAGCTTACTCACAAGTGCATGGTCCCAAAATTCTGAGACTTAAATAATCATTATAGAATAATCCGGGGCTGTGAAAAACATTTAAAGAGATAACTACAATGCACCCAAAATCATCCCCAGGCCCAATGACAACTTCCCAGCCTGGGATATTCCAAAGCCCACGATGGAAGGAAGCACAGGGGGGACCTGCCATGGCTCTGCAGCCATCATGAGTCCAGAAGCAATGTACCATCCTGCAGCATCTCTCCAGGGTGGGAGCACAGAGGATCCTTCCACAAATACAGAGCCAAACAAGTTCAGAAGGAGAGCTTCTAGTGTTCCACAGCTCCCAGACATCAGTCATCCTTAGAGCTCATGCCTTGTTTATGGTATCCGCACTATCTATTCACCCACAGAGGTCTGGAGGAATATTGTAGGAATTAAGAGGTAAAGAAAGAAAGAGGTGGAATAAATTGCCATTTAACAAAACAATTAATTTGCTTTTTTATCCTAAACAATCATTTTCATCTTTGCAAGCACTGTACACTTCTGAAAATTCCAGAGCAAAGCAGAGAGAGAGAGAGAGGCATACATGTTAAATGAGTGTTAGTAAGCTTTTAAATACTGAAATTGTATTTTGTTTTGAAGTTAATAGATGAGTTGAAAAAGATAATTTGTGTTAGCTGTACCAGTAAGTAACAGGAGAGCTCACCATGGGTAAATGCCATATTGAGACTTGTATTTTGACTTGGTAACAAGTGTTCCAATTGCGTGCCGATAATTCAGAGCACTGGCAAAAACCAAGCTCGACTGGCACACAAATGACTGGCACTGGGCTGGAGCTGAACAGTATCACTCACAAACACTGAATGATGTGTTTAGCCAAATTCTTTGGGATGTACTTCACAGATAATTGATGTTATGAAAAGCAGTAATGGTTGTAAAGCCTGGAATGTCTTCAACGAAAGAGGAAGAAGAGGACAAGGGTCTTCAGAAATCATCTGGAATTAAATACTCTCAGTTGAAGCTGAGGTGGGGTACCCCTTCCTGAGGGATGTGCTAGATCAGAGAAAAAACACTGCGTTAGGAGTGGACCTCATTCTGGGATCACTGACTGTGTGTGGGCACATGCTGGCACAGTCTGCTCACAGTGCAGAATTAAAGCAGTGCACTTCCACCACGATGCTCCATTAGCACCAATTTTATTTTCAAATCTCTTCTAAATAATGATTTAGAATCCAGTCTTCTGTGGCAGTTAAAAGCACCTTGAGAATTCATTTTAATGGGTAGCATACTGCATAATTGAAGCTTTCTCATACGAAATCTTGAAAAATTGCTGAGCACAGAAATAGTGTATATGCTGAGCTGGAGTCTTATCTATAAATCTGGGCTTAAAACTGTTTTGTGCAAAATCATTTCCATTTTCTGTGAGCTAGTGTTCTATCTATGTAGATCTATCAAGTATCCATAGGTATCTTTTGCAGAAACACGCCTCTGCTCTCAGATCCACGAGCATATGCTGGAATGCATTACAGGCCCTACTCCTCCCGCTCCTCCCGGGTAGCCAGGCTGTGATGTACTGTCTTTTCCGTGGAGGTGCTCCCCACACATGCACAATCCACCCAGAATTAAGAATCTGCTCCACTAATTGTGGAACAAATTTTCAGCAGCCCTCCTTGAGAATCCAGCCCTAAGTATTCTCCCATCTATTAAACAGATGGCAGATAAGATTGTAAACATATTTGCTTCATATTGAATAGATAGTTTCTGGCATAATACTAATTAACAAATTAAATGACTGACTTTCTGCATCACATTAGAGTTAAAACCACTTTGTAAGTTTGTCTTGGGTAGTTATTTACTTTGACAATAGCACGCAGTGAAAAACTGTTAAATGTTTTCCTGACAACATTATGCATGGAGTAGTTTTCTTTTTTAAAACTCCATATTTTATTATAATTCATTTGGCTTTCATTACAGTCACTCATTACAAAATGTATGTGCATTTAATCCATTTCCGAGGGCTCCTATTTCCACAGCCCGTGCGCTACCATTGTCTGATCTGCAGGAGCCTGTGTGGAGGAAGGCAGGCCTCTTCTCTTCTGATTTCTCATATTTTAGGTGGGACGATTCAGAAAGGAGGATTTGTGATATGCTGTGTGGCAGCTGAGCTGTGGGGTGTTTCTGTTGAGTTCATTTGAGGGAGGGCCGTCTTGCTGTTCTCTGCCTCATGGGTGCTAACAAGTGCTTTCAAGTCCCCTCAGCCACAGGGCCTCCTGCTATTCAGAACCTGGAGGATTTGACTAACTGCTTTTCCTCCTTGGCCCTGGGAGCTTGTCTGTAAAATTGGAGCAAAACCTTTCCTGTCTCCTCACAGAATGTATACCGAATGACAAACAGGAAATACAACACGGGGGAGAACTCAGAGGAGTCTATATACTTAAAGAACCAATGATTTTGTCTTAGAGTTCCCTCTTACAATGAAAAAGAAAAAAAAAAAAAAACAATTCCTTTGTACAAAATAACTTAAAAGTTTTGTGCTAAGACACTTACCAAGTAGAGGATGATATGGGACAGTAATATTTAGATAGGATTCATGTGAAGGTACCGCATCTTTACCAAAATCTTACGATTTCGGCTAAGCTTGGCAAAGATTGCTGAACCAGTTAAACGCCTACATGGCTAATTGGAGTGAACTCTTTCAAGTAATGGCATGCATGTATCATCTAGCAAAAGCAGTTAATGGCATGAACGAAGGTGTCATCAGGATATATTCGGAGGCAGAGAGTGAGGGCCACAGCATTTCCAAAGGAGAAGACAAACTCCCCTTCCAGGTCAGCAGTGTTATGGCCACAATTGCCAGCAATGTAAATGCTTACGTGGGGAAGGAATGTGAATGCTTAAATGGCTCCAGTGGAAAAGCAAGCCCCAAATTAATTCCTTGCCCTAATGTGCTCAGATTTCTTAAACTAATATCTGCATTGCATTGAAGACTTTTTTCAGAAACACATACATATATATATATACACATATATCTGTGTGTATATATACATGTATATATCTGTGTGTATAGACACTACTGTATTTATTTGTATGTTTTTGATCATGCACATTTAGAGATTTTTTTTTTCCTAAAAGTAAAATTTCTTTTTTTACTTCTCCCTTTCATTTTTCAGTTGTGCTTAAAGCTGAAGTAATTACTCAAAATACTGTAAATTCTGACATTATGAAGATTTGGAGCCTGAATGACAACATAGATAGGATGGGTGGAAGGGCAGGTGAGTGATGCTTCTGTAACTCTCTACAGGGCAAGCTATGCCACCCTGATTGGACTGTGAAGGAAGAGAGAGTGAAGTGAGGAATACTGAGCTGACATTTGGGGTGGGAAAGTACTGTAAGCAGGGTGTGGCATCCTCAGTCACCCTGGGGTCTAGAAAGTCTCCATTTCTCCACAGTCCACAAAAGTTCTCATGGTGCAGGCACACCATGGTGGGATGGAAGTGTTAACTCTGGGCCTCGGGGGTGAGCTTCAGACTGACAGCGTGAAATTTTCTGATTCACGCTATTGATTAACCTGGCCTTAGTGGTCTTGAACAAGATGGAAAAGATAACAGCTGCACTGTGTGCTCGGCTGCGGTCCTTTTAATTTTTAAAATTTATTTTATTTTATATGTATGAGTGTTTACCTGCATGTATGCAAGTGTACCCATGTTGTACAATGCCTGTGGAGGCGTGAAGAGGGCTTAAGAGCCCTGGAACTGGATTTAAGGATGGTTGTTAGGCTCCAGGTGGTTGCTGGGATTGGAACTCAGGAAGCGCTTTTGACCACTGAGCCATCTCTCCAGCCCAGCTGTAGTCTTCAGTGAGATAATGCAGAAAAGCTATGTGGGTTTGTCTGTTTATGTCAATTCGCAGAAGTTTATTGGTAAGATGTGGGCAGAGCTTTGCTGTTTGGAGGTTGTGTCTGTTACAGAAAGCCTGTCAGTTGCGCATGGGAGGCTCACGGGGATTCTGGACTTCCCTGTGATGATGCGGTCACAGGAAGTCTGGTCAGATCTCTCTGCACCGTAGCCCTCATTCCCCATTTTGTATCAGTGAGTGTACTTAAGGAACTGAATTAATTCACTGTTAATGCTGCCTTTTAATAAACAGTGACCAGGTAACTTGTAAAGGGCTATCGGCTGTTTTCCCTAGAGGGTAGAGAAGAGCAAGACCAGACTGGTAGACTGATGATGTGCTCTAGCCTTGGCTCTGCCCCAGGGGCTAAATGATCTCCACAGAGCTGGGTCTCCTTGTCAGTTCCACTCAATCTATTAAATGAGGGGCCCAAATCAGAGGCTTTCCAAGACCCAATTCTAAGGCACTTTCTGCACTTAAGCAACCGAAAAGGGCAGTTTCCACACAGAGGGAACAAGAGTATTGAATAAAAGGTCCCAGTGTTTGCAGACATGGTGGGCTTCTTTGATTCTCTTTAGAACGTCAGAGATGAAGGATTTGGGGGACATTTCACTGCCTTTGGGCAAGAATCCAGTTTCCATTTGAGTATAATACAGGAGAAATGATCATTTCCACAAGTGAGCAGAGTCACCCCCTGTTTGTCCATGCATTCCTCTCTTGACACAATCAGATGGAAAAATCTCAAATTTCCCATGTAACCCAAGCATGTAAAATGCTTGCCATGTTAAATTCCAAAACCAAACAGCAAATGCACATCCTCAATGGGTTTAAAACAGCTGGGTGGAGGGAAGAGGGAAGGTGGATCTGAAAGGAGTTGGGGGAGGGAAGTGAACATGATCTAAATATAGTATACAAAATGCAGAAATAATAAATTTTAAACCCATAAATTGTACTTATAAACACAATTTTTGCATATAAAACATTCTTGATTAACTAGGTCAAACATCTAACTATACTGATTATCTATTATCTATCTATAAATCATCTGGCTATCTAATCATCTAGCTGTCTCTATCTACCTATTATCATCTAGCTATATGTCTATTAAGCACCTATCCTGTCTGTCCTCTATCATACATCCCTTTTTATAGCATCTATTGTGCTCTCAGCAGTCTACCCACTGATCTATCCTATCGGTGTCATCACCCATGTTCGACACACCCACCATGTCTAATTTTACATGCCTTGAATAGCTGCTTCAGCTTTAGGTAAAACGTGAAATAATAAGAAAGGTATTCTGCTTTGGAAAATCTAAGAACAACAATTTTCAAAGTGAAAAAGATTAGTTTAGTGTCCACTAAAATGTCCCTAATTCTGGATTGCCAGAAACATGGAAATATAGAAATATATTCATATATAGGTGTACAAATCTATCGATACACACATGTTCAGCTTTATTAAAAAGTTCCAGACGAAGCACAAATTTCAATAATGGGATTCTTAGTGCCAACCATAATTTCAAATGATTCTGTAACAATTTGTGAAGAAAGTGATAAAGGAAAGATTGTTACACGAAAAGAGAATTTGAACTCATCCTTAAAATGATGTCATTCTTTTTATGAATATGGATTTGGTTTACTCTACTCTTCTTGGGGTATGGCAGGTGTTTATAAGCTTATTAGATTTCAGAAAATGATAACGAGGCAGATGACATACTACCTTTGGGGAAATAATTGACAGGTAATCAAAACTCCAAGGGAAAATCCCAAGTAGGAACCGTCTGTCAAGTTAACAAGTCTCTGTCTATTCATAACACACTGCGTTTCCTTCCTGACATCAGCATGAACGTATCAGGCATCAGGTTGAGTGTGTGATTGAAGATGACACCTGGGGGCCCAGTCATGGGCATATGACTCATGATGCTTTAGCCCACAAGATTTCCCTACACACAATCAAATCTCAAACCCACGTCAAGGACAAATATGAATGAATATTTATAAGAAGGGGTAGAAACAAGTGATCCTTTAAAAATAGTCCCATATTTTACAGAAGAGGACTGAATCTTATCATGAAAACCAGCCCCAAATAATCAATTACAGTATTAATTATACCTTGAAACTTTAAGGAAATTGAACTTAAGTACAAGGAAATTAAACAACAAAACAATTTAATTCACTGAAATTTTAACAATATGGAAATCTATAGAAATGAGGTGAATGGTTGTTGAGTAGATGTTTGTTTTGGCTTAAAATGCTATATTTTTAGTAGCTTTACTGTGTGAATCTGACTGATTTTGATTTACCCAAAGCTGGATTTCAGTTTCACCAATGCTGGATTTCAGTTTCAAGTGTGAACTCAATATGCTTTCCCTTAGTTAGACTTTGAAGTTTACTAAATTAGTATTTTTCACACATACACACACAAAAGAACAAAACACCAACAACCAAAACAATACATAAAATTTAAAGAGTGAGCTGGATGTGGTGGCACACACCTTTAATACCAGTGCTTGGGAGGCAGAGACTGGCAGATCTCTGTGAGTCTGAAGCCAGCCTTGTCTATATAGCAAGTTCCAGAACAGCTGGGGCTACAGGGAGACCCTGTCTCAAAAAGATCTTCCCTCCCCCTTCCACCAAAAAAAACTTAAAGAGTGAAAACAATTGAATTTGTTTTTGTGAGCAAAGTCATTTCATCTACTCAGTCTCAGATGTGAGACAAGAACCTCAGTCATAAAGTTGGTACCCTGCTGGAGCCTGGCTGGAGACATGGTTCCCAGGTGACCCCAGGATTGCTTTGAACATAGTCTGCAACACACACCAATTTTAAGGGTGCTATTAAAACCAGTGGCCTGGAAGCATGGGGACACAAGGGGTCTTGTGACTACAGACAGGAGGGAGCAACAAGAGCCTTTGGCCTCTCACGGCATCCAGGGGTCTCCTGTGGCCCTTCATTGGAGAGTGGCTATGTACCTCCCATTTCAGACCTCCTTGATTTCCAGCCCCTCTTGTGCATTCTTGCTCCACACTTCTCATCTTCAGGTTATGATCACCGTTGCCAACAAGGAGTCGGGGAAGCTCTGGACTTGGAACTGAGTGAGCTGAAGTCTACCTCCTGGGTGTCTCTGGCCCTTGACTTCCTTGTCTGCTATATGAGTCAGGAGCAGATGATTTTTGAGGTTACTTTCCAGGCAGAGGTGCTGACATGGATCATTTTTACATCTTTCTGTCTTTGTAGTCCATGGATTAATTATACAATTATAATTATATAATTATATCCACTACTGTTTATTTTCCCAAATGTATTTCTTTTATGCCCAAGAGTTTGGGATTACTCTGTAGTATGGGAACCTCGTGCCATGAAAGAGTCTGGATTCAAATCTAAATCCAGGTCAGCATGGTGTCACATCTGTCGTCACAGCAGTCTGCACACCACCCTTGTGAGAACATTTGGATATGCAAGCAGATATGTTTAGAAGTTCACTAAGTTGTTGAAAGCTTTATTTTATTTGGAATTGCCACAAGTAATATGCTAACTTTGTCCTTCAGTAATGCAATCATGACAATCTGAGGTCAAGGGAAAAGAAGAGCCAAGAAGAAAGAGAGGAGGTGTGTGGTATAAGCGGATCCTGAGAACATTCTTCAGGACACGGGCCGGAGCTACCCCTTTCCTTTATCACTTTTCAGCCAAGTATTGGCTTCAGGTTCTAATCCTCTTCAAAGTTGACCCTGTAGTGAAATCCTCTCTATGTATCTGTAGAGAGTTAAACATTGTTCTCTTCCCAAGTGAAGATGTCAAAGGTAGAAAAGAATTAAAAATTTGCTCCAAATCACCAAAAATTCTTTTGTGAGCACTTTTGGATGTTGAACACATTGAAATTTTGGAGGAAAAAAATGCCAGAATGCCACAGCAAAAGAAACAAAGATGTGGTACCAGTGGAAGTGGTGTCCCCTTGAGAGGGCTTGGACTCTACTCTCCTACATAAAAGATAAACACTGACTCTTTCAGTCGTCTGTGGCCCCATCACTTTGCTCCCCTTAGTTCATCTTGATTTAAAACAGCTGCAGCCTCTCCTTATCACTGTTAAATACTTATGAGCAACGGGGCAGGCCCTAGATCTCTCTTCATGGTACATGTTGTGCTGATGCTGAAGAAGAAGTTGTTGCATCTGACATCTTGCAAACTTTGAAAAATAGATGTTTTTTTCTAAATACAACTAAGGCAGAGGGAAGAGTTGCTTATTTAGTGACTATATATGTTTCAACATATTTCTGTGAATTTTGATTATTTTAAATGTATTTGATTAGAGAAAACCTTGTTATAATTACCCTTCTATCTATGAATTATTGACTGACTTTTCTATTATTTTATCTAGCTGTCTAGATTTCAAATTTAATTGCAAGGGTATATATGAGTATTCTTTAAACTAGGTCACTAAAACTGAAATTAATCTGGAGACATGTACCAGTGTTGGTCAGTGGGGGTGAGCTTGGTGCACAGCCTCTAGGCTTTTCTCAGTTTGTGCCTTTTTCTTTAAGGTGTATTTTATTATTTGGTGTGTGTGTGTGTGTGTGTGTGTGTGTGTATGTGTGTGTGTGTGTGTGTGTGCGTGCACATACCCACATGTGTGCTGGTGCCCATGGAGGTCAGAAGAGAGCTTCAGGCTCCCTGGAGTGAGACTCTCATCCTCTAGAAGGGCAGCATGTGCTCTTAACCACTCAGCCATCTCTCCACACCCTGCCTATGTCTCATCTAACATTCCACAGACAGAAAAAAAGCAGAAACAAAGACTTCAATAAGTGGATAAGTCTAAAAACAAAAGTTAATAGATAAAAAATGAAAAATTTTTTCCAAGCCTTTCCAGTCTCCACATAGTCAAATTTGTAAGGTCGTTATGGATTTTATAACAATAGACAAAATGTGAACGTTGCTGATAAAGCTATTTGCTTGGTGGTGACAATGAAAATGCAAACCTTGATTCAACAGACTCATGGTAAAGATGGTGACTTTTTAAGTTATGAAAACTTTCAAGGTTGTGCCATTGAATCCTTGCCAGTTCCACGCTAGATATGGCATTCTGCTAGAGGGAGTAGATGTGCGCCTGTAAAATTTAGTATTTCACGTCACGTCACACAGAATAACTGAAATGTATTCTGTGAGGAGATTAACATTGGAATTTGGTGTCAAATGATATTTCAGCATCAGGGTTGGACTTCTTGTTTTCACGGCTCACCATCAGTCATGCATAATAATCACTTGATCATTGAAGGTTCCTTAGCATATATCAACTAAAACATCCTCTAATGAAACCCAACATTTTATAAACAACTCTTCTGACTTTGTATTATATTCTAGACAGAATTATTTAGAAATATTGGTTCAAACTAGCTAATTAACTCTTTTCCGAAAATGTCAGTGTCCGAAGCTTTGGCAGACAGCATTACTTCTCAGGTTCTAATGCATCCTTGTGTGTGCAGAGAAACTGCGCAGAGACCTGTAAACAAAGCAAGAGAAAAGACAAGTTAAATGCTGACACCACAAACCATATTCAAGACTGAATTTTGAATTTAAATAACTGCCTTTGCAATATCTCAACCCATGGCCTTTTATTATAATTACATTTATTAATGTTTTGCATTTGGAGTTCTTTGCTTGCAGTCCTGAGGCTCAAACACAGGAACTTGAGCATGCTGGTAAGTGCTCTACCACTGAGCTCTAGCCTCACCCCAATAATTATTTGTATAATTATTTGAATGCAATAAAAATGAAATTGAGGAGATAATTTTATATCATCTAAATGTAGTGACATTTACAGGGAAATTATAAGTAGATAAAGTTAATTTCAGAGCATACTGTGTTTTATTATATTATGTTTCTCATTCTACCCCTGAGTGGAAAGGAAAAAAATAGCACTCAAGAAAGGACAAAGGCTGAGGCACATGCAACTTAACCCTGAAAACAGACAAGAGTCCACCTTCCACAAGGCAGAAGCTTCTCTGAGGACACAGAATGTTTCAGTAATCAAAAGAAGAAAATTTATAGAAAGAATCACTTCAAATATCAATTATTTCCAGTTTAACAGTCATAATATTCTGCTTCCAAAAAATTGCTATCATTAAAAGTTAATTTTGAAAATATTTCCAAAATCATGAAGACTTGGGTGTACAGATAGGGCCTGGCTGGTAAAACGTAAAGCATTGCTATGGCTCAAGAACATGTTTCCATTCTGCTCGTACTTAATAGAAAAATAATTCACATGAAGGGAAAGCAATTGCAAGCAATATATGGAGTTTATATGTTTCAAAATTGTTTCCATTTAAAAATAGCTTTTGAATAGAACTATGTCATAAGTTATTATACATGCATCTATAAAATTAACCAAATCATTATTTGGTAATTAATTATGTGATTTCAGCTAATTTTACAGTTATTTTTATCATTTCCTGCTTAGATGACAAACGTCATGGTGATGTCTGTCCACATAAGCCCCAGATACCATAAAGAACTCAGAGAAATCACCATTGAGATCTTCAGAGAGCAGAGATTAACTCTATTGCTGTTTGAAGAAGACATGATGCCATAGTCCTGATGTCTGTCAGAGAGCTAAAGATGCAGAGAAGAGCGGTAACTTAAGTAGAGAAATTAATGAGTTCTTTCTAAACAAAGGCCCAGCTTCAGCTTTTCTATTTTTATTTCTTATGAAACAATGGGGTTAAAAAAACATATTTCATTTTTAGGAACTAAGGAGGAACCAGTGCGATTTTAAAAGATTTTGTTGGCCAAGTGCAACTAACATAAAAGTTGAGAACCTGAGCAACCCCAAGCTACTCGCTGTGATGGCTGATTTTTTAAAATATATTTTAAATATATTCTTTGAGAAAATTCCATAGATACATACAATGTGCTTTGATCACATCTGCCCCACACTCCTTCTTCCAACCATTCCCAGCCCTCCCCACAATATCCTCCTCAACTCCATGTCTTCTTTTTTCCATAATCCACTGAGAAAGTACAAGCATGGATGTAGGGACAACCCACTGAGCATGGGCAACCTGCCAGAAGCCACACTCCTTAAGAAAACCAACTCTACCTCCCTCTGCAGCCAACAACTGCAGTAGCTCCTCAGCTAGGGATGGTTAATCTTAATTATCAAGTTTTCTGGACTTGGGATCACCTAATGTGATGTGTCCTTGAGGGCACACCAGAGAGGCTTAACAGAGGAAGGGAGACCCATGCTGTGTGTGGGTGGTACCATCTCTTGCCCTAGGGATCCCAACAGAATAAAAAGAGGAAAAAGAAGGAACCAAGAGAACATTAACAATTCCCCTTCTCTCTGTTTCCTGGTCTTCTCAGATAGGAGCAAGCAGCCTCTTGCTCTGTCCTCCACAGCCAAGCCTCTTGTCATTTCATCCCCAACACAACAGATTGAAACCATGAGCCAAGATAAACCATTCTTCTCCTAAGCTTCTTTTTGTCTTATATTTGGTCACAACAAGAAGAACAATAATTAACACTCCTGCTTTAAAAAAGCAAAGACAGAATATCAGAATAATGACTACAAGTGAGAAAGCCCCAAACAGGTAGAGTAGCTTGGTGGGCTCCCAGGGACCCAAAGTCCGGAGTTGTTGTGAACAAGACTATGTTTGAGGCTCTGCAGTATTCAAATCTCATGACCAACAGAAACTCTACTCCTGAGCCTTCCTCTGAAACTTCAGAAGCTAATATTGAGCAAAACCCAGCCAACACTTCAATGAAGAAAAGAACCCAGTTCACCTGCATAGTCAAAGACAGCACTGTCACTCCCAGCCTGTAAGAAAGGGCATGCCATCTTCTGAATAAGTACTATTTCCTTTAGTATCTTCTGCAATGTCAAGAACATAGAAAGAACTAAAAGGACACATGAAATGGTAAGAAAATATCATAGAGACAGAAATTTCTCAATAGAAGTTCGAGAAACCCAGGGCCAGTATTATGCATTACTGTGGACTTCAATATGAAAGAAGAGGAGAATAATGTATGTGAAAAAATAGGACGATCGAAACAGGCAAACTTTCTCACTTGTAAACATTAAAAATAATTAAGTAAACATTAACTCAAAGAAAGAGCAACACAAATCATCCAGAAAAACACAAGAAGACGAACAAGAACGAAAATCATGACAGAAAGTGGTACCAAGAGCAGGATTGGCAGCTTGAGGTTTGTGAGACATTGTCAGAAGACACCCCCCAGAAGGAGAAGAAGCATTTTATAGTTTTTACACATTGATGACAGAAATCCTCTACTGATGCAAACAACCCATGAAATGCAACCAATAAATTTTCAGATTAAAAAAACCATACGTCTTGACATTTCATATTGAAACTGCTGAAAACCAAAATTAAATTTAGAATACTCTTCAATAGATACTTTAATCACTTCTACTGCTTTTGGCTAAGAAAAATAAGGATATTTTTTATTACACTCAATTTCTTTATTTGGTGTGTGTGGAGGTGGGGCAATGGGACAGCAAGTGTGTAGAGGTCAGAGGGCGACTGAAGAAGTCGGTTCTTCTCACTCTGCCTCTCCGACTCCCTCTCCACACCACATTCCTTTCCTGTTTCTCTTTGCACATTTAATTCTTCAGTATCTCACCACTGGCTGTAGGTCTGTGTGGATAATACCAATGAGCGTGAAGGAGTGTTTCTAGTCTCTTTCTGTAAGTTTATCATGAGCAGGTGTTGAATTTTATCAAGCGACCTGAGGCATCCATTGAGACTACCATAAAGATTTTCTTCTTTATTTTTTAATGTAATGATTTACGTGGGCTCATATGGAAGTTCAATAAAGTTAGACAAAGTGGGAGGACTCACTCTGACAGAAATTTTGACTTAATAGAAAGTTGCAGTGCTCAAGATGGTATGCTTTTTGGTAAAACCTTATGTAGGAGATTACAGAGTAGAACAGGTTACCCATGAACTGGAGTCACACAAGGGTAGGCAGCTGCCATTCACTCATGTGCTGATACAAAGCTTTGAGTGTTCTGGGAATATGACAGACACAGGTCAGGAACAGGTTTCAACAACCGCATTACTTCACACATAAAAAATAATTTCTAGCCAAGCATGGTGGCGCACGCCTTTAATCCCAGCACTCTGAAGGCAGACGCAGGTGGATCTCTGTGACTTCAAGGCCAGCCTGGTCTACATAGTGAGTTCCACGACAGCTGGGGCTACAGGGAGACCCTGTCTCAAAAAAGACCAAAAGAAATTAATTTCTGGTGATCCTGAGCACATGAACTGGAAACACAAGCCTCAACAAACATCTCTTGTATAAGAGAAAACAACAATAGCTACAATAGAAAAATCTGGCTGAATGAAAACATACCCTGAAGAAAAAGAACAACCATCGTAAGATTAGGAAAATATTAGTGAAGCAAATATTTTCTTCATCATATGTTATTGAAAATCTGTTGAAAAACTCTTAAACCAGAAAGATCCAACCAAGCGTGATAGCACATGCATTTAATCCCAGCACTCACAAGGAAGGCAGAGGCAGACGGATTTCTGTGAGTTCAGAACCAGTCTGGTGTACATAATAAGTTCCAGACCAGTTGGAGCTACAGGGAGACCCTGTCTTGAAAAGACCAAAAATAAAAAACAAAAACAAAAAAAAGAAAGATCCAGGTTTTAGTGCAAGAAAAGACACAGTGGTGTCTGAGTGGTGGACTAGGCTCAATACAATAGTCATCAGAAAAAATATGAATGAGTCACACATACAAGATAGTAAAAACAACAACAAGCAAAACTCCTGATATTTAAAATGCAGACTTGGTACCTGTTAGAGGCAGAACCATGTCTCCACAAAGATCACAGATTAAAGCTTTAACCTCCAAACAGCTTTAAAGTGATGATTAAGGTTAAAGTAGGTCATTTGGGTTGGCTCTAACCCAATGTGACTGATGACTTATAACAAGAGAGAAGGGGGCTGGTGAGGTGACTTAGTTGATAAGGTGTTTGCCTTGCAAGCAGGACTAGAGTTTGAGCCTCAGAATCCATGTAAAAAAAAAAGCTGGGAATGGTGATACAAGCTTGTGATCTCAGTGTTGGGGATCCCTAGGGTTCACTCAGAACCCATCCTGGCCTATCTGAAAAGCCCAGGCCAATGAGAAACCAGACCATGTCTTAAAAAAAATTGGATAGTGCCTCTGGCCTCCCCATATATATGCATACCTAATGCATGCACAGCCCCAGAGTGTATACATGCACACACACACACACACACACACACAAATGCACATGAGAGAGGGGGCGTGCACAAGGAGAGACTGTGTAAGGACACATAGAGAAGGGACCTGTCTGCAGGTCTGAGGCTGAGGAGACTTCAGATGCACGTGACCTGCAGGCACCTCGGTTTGCCTCCTGGTCTTCAGTCTGTGAGGAGGCAAATATTTCTGTGTGCATCATCCAGACTGATGCAGATGCAGTGTGGAGCAACTGGAGCTGCTGAGCTTAGCTGCAGGGAAAACCAGTGATGCAGAGCATAGAGAGCCATTGGGCAGCTGGTTTTATCATTGGGCATCCAGCCTGTGCCCAGCCATTCTGCCCTCCAGAAATGCACCTCCTATCCAGGGATAGGGATGCATATGTCCAGAGGATGACACAGAAAGCAGTGGGTCAGTGGAGTGACAAAAGAAAGGAGTGCTTTTGCTGGGTAATTCAGAGACTGGAGAGCCATCAGTGGAGAGTGCCTAAAAGGGAAGGACTGGGAGTCCCACGTGGGCTGATGGACTGAAATAATATTTAGAAATAAACTCAGGCATGCACTGATGTTATATGATCAACGGAACAAAGAAGCCCCATGTATCATTATGTTCATATTTATCAGAAACTCAAAGACGTCTAGAAATGCTTGGGCTGTGGAAACAGTGGTGGTCAATATTTGCTCTGCAAAGGGCATTTTCAGCCATGTCAGTGGATAAGAAGTAGGCTTTCCTGCTTACTGAATGCCAGCAATCACACATGAAAGTGCTCAGCAAATGTGGTCAGGTCCTTCTGGCTTCTCTCATGGTGGCTGGAGCTGACAGGTGCGAGAAAACACTGGTGTCCTGGTCTGGCTCTGCTCTACCACTGAGGGCAGGTGCTGCAACAATCATCCTGAGGTTTGGGAATCTTCAGCACTGTAAAGTCACCTGAGGGTAATCACAGTCCCTCTGGTGAGTCCTGGGAGTCCTTGAGAGGCAACTTGACTTCTGATCTGGAGGAGGAGGAAGCTGTTTGAATAAAGTAGACGCACTCATTGTGGCTGACATGGATGCTTGCTCTGATGATCATCCCTTCAGAGACTGCTTTAAAAGAGCATCTCAGATTTGCACCAAGAACAGCCAACACCATGCAGAGTGTACCTGAGTTTTCAGATAGCACATGATGGAGGCTGGGAAAGCAGGGACGGTGCCACCCTCACTAGGGTTTCTAAATCTAGCGTTTCTGGGTTTTTAGAGGCAAAGTAGCAGACGTGACAGGAATCTCTTGGCCAGCCTCAGCACAGCTAGCTACTTTCAGAGCTCTGGAGTCTGGTCTCAGAATCTCAGAGGAAGCCCATTTTACCCAGTTCTTAACAGCTGTCTTGCTCTTCCCTGGATGGGGCTGGGAGACACAGGAGCCCTTCCCCCAAGGCTCTGCTGCCATATTGATCTTCTTCCTGTTTCCCTGGACACCAGGTTTCTCTGCATGGCGTCTGGCCCTGGCCGTTCCCAGAGCAGGGACAGCAGAGCAGCAGGAGGCCAGCTGCCTTGGTAAGAGCGCATGCAGCCCGGGTCTCTCTGGCCCCAGACTGTGCTGGGATCGATGCAGCAGTGGACCCCCTTATATGTGCAGCTTTTGAACATTATTAACTGTGGGGCTGTGGGAGGAAGAAAGCAAATGCTTGGCTGCACAGGAGAGAACTTGAGGCCTACGCTGGGACTGCTGGCTCCAAAAACTGTTTCCTTACCCCCTGTGTGTATGTTGTATGTGTCCTCATATGTATGTCCCTGTGAGGGTAAGCATGCATGCACAAATGTTGGTGTGTGTGTATGTGTGTGTGTGTGTGTGTGTGTGTGTGTGTGTTCACAGGTGCACATGTAGGGGGTATACACACTTGCACAAGTAAGTGTACATGTATGTGTGGTATTCAGAGAACAATCTCCTTATCGCTCCTCAGACACAGTCCATCTTGTCTTGTTTTTTTGGGGGGGAGGTTGCTGGTTTTTTTGAGATGGGGTCTCTTAGTGTCCTGGGACTTGCTGAGAAGGCTAATTGGCCTGATTCTGGCTCCCCAGTGCCAGAGATTACACTGGGATTACAAGTATATGGGATTACAAATATATGTCACCATGCCCAACTTTTCTCTTCCCATGGGTTCTGGAGTTCAAACTTGTATCTTCATGCTGGCCAAGGGAAGTACTTTATTGACTGAGTGATCTCCCCAACTCTGCTGGCTTCCACCACCCTGACCCTCCTGGCACCAAGAGCCATGGGGCTGAAAGTCAGTTCATGTTTCTTCGGATCAGAAGTGTTGCCACTAAGCAGTGGGGACTGTCTTTGCCGCCCTCCCTGAACAATCAGCAGTATCTTAGAGGTCTCACAGGATTCTCCAGCTTATGCAGCACAGTGTGATCTGAACCCAGCCTGGCACATGGATGTAGACAGCGGGCGTTGAGCGGAGGGTGTGTGCCGTTTAATCAGCTCCTGCACATCTGTCTTCACACAGTTGGGCTCCTTCATGAGTCACCCTAACTACCTTAACATATGTAGAGACAAATTAAAATTACTTTATCAATCCTGCATTTTCAGCGTCCCCATCTTTGGGTTATTTTCTTCCCATGTGTTCATGATTTCAACAAAGTTGTCTCAGCCAGGAGAAGCTCCATGCAGGAAGGGGCTGGCGGGGCAGAGCAGAGGGAAAGGAATGCATGATTTACCAGAGTTTTCAGCTGTCTGTATTCTAAACCTGATGCTTTACAATATTTAAACAGTCAACCATTTTTCTTTCTGTTTTATGGTCTAAAATGTCTCCCCTGAATTGTCTAAAAGAAAGTTACTTTCTGAATTAAAGTGGGATTAGGGATGCATGAAAAAAAGAATATCCTTTGAAACATCAGAAATAACGTTTGGAAGGCTGCTACACACACCCCTAAACATTTTAACAGTTCCCGCAGAATGCCTCTGACGACCTCCTTGAAATTGCCAAGAAGAGCTGTGTTTTGCTTCTGAGAGGTGACAGGCAGCAGAGCTGGTCACAGGCAGCAGAGCTGGTCACGGGCAGGAGGCTTGAGCAGAGAAGATGGAAGGAAACAGCATGTTGGAAGAAAGCTGAGTCTTGAAAACCCAAACTATAACACAGCACAGAGACCAGAAGAGAGGCTGGCTAGCACTGGATGGTACTTCCCTCTCTGGTTTCCAGCACCCACTTCACATCTTAAGCAGGCCATCCAAAGGGAAACAGAAGTCCAGTCAGACACTACTCTCATTTCAAATTTGTTGTGAAGACACAAGGTATCTCCTACCCCCCTGCCCCACTAATCATTCCAGATGCTTCTTGGATGACAACAAAAGCATAAATAAGTCAGATACAGAGACTGTCGATATATTGACATGTTCAGCCCTGACACCCGGAACACATGGATTTGATTCGACATTGGAGTTTTGTTACCTTACAGAGGATTTGTTAAGACACTCAGATGTGCTAGCTGGTTAAGTAGAATTAACCCCTTCCAGGTGCTAAAATATTAAGTTATATATTTTCCAAATTTAAAAAAATCAATATGGAAGGAAAAGTTGGAATACTTTTATTCATAGAAATATATTTTAACTGGTAGTAAATGACTTCCCACATACATTTTGTACATTTCAATTTGACTTTTAAGTGTCCAGCTCCTGGTCCAAGTGATGGTTCATACCCTTGCTATGTCTTTGCACTGCAGGGTTGTGCTCCATGTATGAGGACCCTTTAGTTTCTTTATCTAGTCTCTTTGGGGAGAGCAATTCAAATTATTTATTTTGGTACAATCGGACACTACTACACATCTCCTCCTACATGCTCTCTAGTAAAACTTCACAAGTATATCTCTTGTATATGTGACCAGAGTAAGTGTCACCAGACCATGAGAAGAAACATTTCCAAAGTGATATGGGTTCCCGTTCCTGCCAACCATGCAGGGATCTTCTCAGGGACCCGTCCTCACCAACAAGTAGGACTGTCAGACTTCAGAACTTCTTTTGCCAATCTGGTGGGTGCAAATGGCATCTCATTATTGTTTTAATTTGCATTTCTCAGATTACTAATGAGAATAAGCAGCTGTTCCTGTGTTTATTTGCCATATTTTTCCCTCTGCAGTGAACCTATTAGGTTGCTTCCCTTTTTATTACTGATTTGAGAAGTTTTGTAAAATATATATTTCCATGATTAATCCTTTGCTAGATAAATGTATTGTAAATCTGAACCCCCAGTGGTGCTCTCTCTCTCTCTCTCTCTCTCTCTCTCTCTCTCTCTCTCTCTCTCTCTCTCTCTTTTTCTCATTAAGACAGAGGAGTTCTTCATGTAATGTGGTTCCCCGTCTGTGCCCTTGCGGTTTTCATTTAGGCTTCCGCATCCAGTAAGTAACCACTTTAATTTTTTCCTACCTCAAGGTTGTGAAGTTCTTAAATTGAATTTTCTACTGGTAGTTTGAAAGTCTCATATTTCATTTTGATGTTCTCCATACAAAAAAGTTGATCAGTGTTTACAGAGGGTCAGTTAGGCTGTAAGGCTGTTTACCCCAAGGAGAACTGAGTCTCCAGCACCAATAACTAAATATTCTACTCCTCTCTGACTTTATGGTCATCTGTCTTCCCTTCTACATCAAAATACATTTTCTAAAAATGATAAAGGCAAATTTTATACAATTTTATTGTCAACATAAATCAAAAAGTCAGTACATCTTTAACTAAAGAATCTTCAGTAACTCAGAGACCAGACTATGTTTAAAGGAGCATGCAAGAATGGAATCAGAGCCAGTTATATAATACGCCAATGTGAGTTGGGTAAGTTAGACTCAGAGCTGGTTGGTGTGGTAAAGAACAGGGCTCATTAAATTTCTTCCTTAGTCATCCCTTTTCACATGAGAAATTTTCACATGACTCAGGGTATATAGCTATACAAAATGGATATGAAAATCAAACATTTACTGAAAATAAATCACAGGAAATTTTGTTAAAACAATTCGCTATACATATAATTTTACTGGTTAAGACAAAAGCAATTTTGCAAACAGACAAGTGTGCTTGTTTATTTTTACATAAAAAATTAAAATTTGGTTGACTATTTCATACTGCAGGTTGTAGCACATCTTCAATATTTTTCAGAATTGGTGAATATTTCTATTTTATAGCAATGTAAAGAATGCTGGTTCTTATAAATACACAGACAAAAATTACAGAAGTATGTTTAGGGTCATTTCAGTCATTGTTGGAAATTCTCTCCTAATCCCAAGCTAAAATTTACTTAGATTTTTTTTTAATGAAACTTATGCCAACAACTCAAACAGCAATTTTGAAAGTCAAACACTCCAATACAGTGCAATACAAAATTTGACACATGCCGAGGAATGATATTATAGAAATACTAAAAATCTTTTATTTACAGTAATCAAACCACTTGGTTTCCATGGGCGCAGAAAACTATGTATATCTAGTAAAACACTGCAGTTCATAACATACGATGGTCTCAAATCTAAGCCAGTGTGTTTCAGGCAGTGTTCATTGGCTTTGTGTGGTGTAGTATGATGCAATGCAAAGTGTACATTTTGTGTTCAGGCCCAAGGCTGCAGAGAAGTCCTGTGATGCTATGCCAGTGAGTGCCAGAAGCACCTCAGATTTGTGACACATTGGAGTTTGAATTAAGTTTTGGCTGTTGGATGTTCAGAAACATTTGATTGTTGACAAACTTTCTAAGGCTTCATCCAGTCACAAGACCTCATATACCACCCACAGTTTAAGAAGCTGTGTAATACAGAGCAATGAAATGTTAACCTCTGGGTTGTTTTCTCTGCGAGCCAGAGGTCATTCCCATTTCTTCTATTCAGAATAATTTGTGTTTTCACATCCCACTTGGAAGGGTTTGGGCCCTTGTTAAAAGAAAACAAGTCAAACAGGATTGTTGTCCTAAGAGATTCACAGGTGATCCACTGGTTAGAAGATTTTCTGGACAAAGGGGTCTTAAAGGAAACAGGAATGGGAATTGTTCATTGGCATGCTGGAAGGAGGTATGATCCTCATCTCAGTTTGTGGTCCAGGTTTGAGGCCTGAGACCCAACATTCTTAGCAAGTCCCCGGATGCTACTATCCTGGAGCCCATCTTGATTTTTGCCAAATCGGGGTGACTGTCATAAGACACAGTTAATCATCTGCCCTATGTCTAGCCTAAGGACGAGTCTTTCTAACAAGCACATCCAGAGGCCAAACATGCATAAATCCTGTCCTCTGGCCTGTTAAACCTGCAGTGGTGTCTTGAAGCCTTATGCCAAGTACAGAAAACATTCTTTGTAGTAAGAATGGTCTAATTGCCCTCTATATTCTGTGGCAGATAGAGCTGAGATTCAGCTTATTAAGCTTACGAGGAAAAACAGTGGTGGTATTGTCAAAGGATTGGCACCAGAAGTGTCGATAAATCTGGGAGGAACTAATGTCTATTTTCCTATGAATCTGCTTGAAGCACGTCGTTTGATTTATTCAGCTCCTTATTTGCTATCATTCAATAAGGCTCAGTTATTCCCTATGTATTTTGTATTTCACTAGACTCATTCCTAGATATTTTCTAAGACCATTTTTAAAAATATCTTTCTCGTCAAAAGATTTATCTCATCACAACATTTACTGCATTCTCTTTATTGTTGCTGGGGAACTAGAATACTTGAATTTACATTTACTATTTTACCTTTTTTGATTTTACTTCTTATCCTTCATTTATTTACTTTTTATGCAATTATCATTGGTCAATTTTTTTTAACAATTTGGAAATTACATGTTCTATTTCTTCAAAATCAGTTTTAAGTAATCACTATGAATATTCAATATTGCAAAGCCTAACTTTCTTTTGAATAGTTCAAGAACCTGAATATTTATTTGCTACTATTCAGTGAGACTTTGTTTCTATCAGTTTTTTTTTTTTTTTTTTTTTTGATTTTTTTTGTCTTTTTTTTGAGGCAGGGTCTCCCTGTAGCCCGAGGTGTCCTGGAACTCACTATGTAGACTAGGCCTGCCTCTGACAGGATCTTCCTGTAACCCCAGGTAGCCTGGAACTTGCTATGTAGACCAGGCTGTCCTCAGTCTCACAGAGATCTGCCTGCTGCTGCTTCCTTAGTGCTGGGATTAAAGGTATGTGCCACCAGGTCTGGCTCAGTTTCAATCAATTTTTATAGCCACCTAGATTAACCATCTACCATTTTATATCACGAAAACATGCCACCCATGCCCACATCACACCACAGATTCTCCCAATTCCTCCTTCTCCTTCCAACATGCTTTGGACACAAACACTATCCTTAGATGTTTCCTTTGTGATCTTTTGTTCTTAATAAACTCTTAAGTTTATTGATATTTTAGGGACCGGAGAGATGACTGAGCAGTTAAGAGCACTGGCTGCTCTTGCAGAAGCCCTGGGTTCAGTTCCCAGCACCCACACAGCAGCTACCAACCATCCATAACTATAGTTCCAAGGGATCCTATGTTCTTTTCTGTTCTCCATGGGCATTGCATGACACAGATCCACTTACATACCTGAAGACAAAAATTTAATATACATAAAATTAAAAGAATAAAATAAGATTTAGAAAGATATTTTCATTGATTAGAAAATTCTATGTTGCTCTTTATTTTTTTCCTTAGCGCTTTGATGATACATGATTTCTCTCTGCCTTTCATACAACATTGCCCCATTTTTGCCAAGTCTATAGCGGGCTTTTAATTTATCCATCTAGAGATGTCTTAAACCTCCTGAGTCTGAGGAGTTTGAGTTTTTATCAGTTTTGAAGAACTCCTAACTCTGGTTACTCGATGTAGTGTTTCATCTCCTACCAGAACACTGATTTGGAGTGACCATCTTCGTATCTTCTGCATCAATGAGGTCATAGATCTTCCCCCCATTTTCTGTCTGTTCTGTAGTCTGTACTCTAATTCACACATTCTCTTTCCAGTTGAGTCTAATGTGCCATGTAATTCATTCACCTAATTTGTAATTTCAAATATTATATAATGTTTATTTGAGATATTTTTTGCTATTTTCTCAATATGCCAATTATTTTAGCTATCCTCTTATTTTTCAACATAAGTTTTGACAGTATCTTTAGCATTTTTAGCCAAGAGACCTCATTTATAGAGCAATTTTAAGTTCACAAAGATGCTTAACAGGAAATCCAGAGTGTCCCTGTGCCCTCTTCCCCTACCTGTGTACCCTGGCATCATCATCTCCTGACCATATGTCCATATGTACAGCATATGTCCCTGCAGTTGATGAGTCACTATTGATACACCATCATGTCCATAGTTTTGATTGAGGTTCAGTCTGTGTGACATGCCATCTGTAGCTTTGGTAGATGGATAACTGCACCTGTCCACCACCACAATATCAGACTAAAAGGCTCCACCCTTCTAGAAGTTCTTTGTGCCACTCTGCTTCTCCTGCCTTGGCAGCCAGTAGTCTTTTCCCTATCTCCAGTGTTGCTTTCTTCCAGAACGTCACAGAGTTAGAATCACATGGCATAGAAGGCTTTCTCTATTAAGTGACATGCATTTCAGTTTCCTCCACGTATTTTATGGCTCAGTGGCTGGTTTTTATCAGTCCATTATAACTCATCTGTGGTCTGGACAAACTACGGTTTATCCAGTCATGTGCTGAAGGATGTACTGCTTGCTTGCAAGTTTGAGGTATCATGAAAAATGCTCCTATCTAGTCAAGTTATAACATGGGCACAACATTTTAAGTTGGAAAGAAAATACCAAGGAGAGTGGTTATTAGATTATATGGTTTCACTGGTTTTGGTTTTATAAGAAACTGTAAAATTCTTGTTCAAAGTAGCTGTCCAATCTGCATCTACATCAGCAACCAATGAGAGTTTCTGGTGTTGCACATTTTCACAAACACTTGTTAACAGTGTTAAGACTTTGGCCATTCTAGCACATACACTGTGGCGTCTAATTTGCATCCACTGGTGACAAGTGAAGGGAGCTGATTCACCACCTGCAACATACATTCCTTGGTGAGGTGAGTGCTCAGGTCTATTGCTCTTCTTGTAATTAAGTTGTTTGTTTTGTTAAGGCTGAGTTTTAAGTGTTCTTTATATTAATTTTAATTTCATTCCTCCTTACAGGAATGTGTATGTGTTTTACAAAGATCTTCTTTCAGGATATAGATTCTATTTTCATTCTCAAAGAGTACACATTTTCATTTTGATAAAATCAGCCTCCTTGTTTCCTTATGGATCTGGCTCTTTGTGTTGTATTAAGCCACATCAAACCCAACGATATCTGGGTTTTCATCTGTTACCTTCTGGGCTCATATTTTTGAATTTTGTCTTTAAGCCCATGATCTTAACTGTCCGTTATGCCCCCTTTGGATTGATTCATGTGGTTGGTTTAAGGTGTGTATCTAGAGTCTTTCAACATGAGGATGTCCAGTTGTTCCAGGTGCATATGTCCAGAACCTTTGCTCCACTGTGGAGCCTCTGCTGCTTTGTCGAAGGTCAAGTGACCATGTCTGCATAGGTCAATTCCAGGATCTCTATTCTGTTCACCTTTTCAGTCTCCAATATAAGACTGTCATGATTCCTGCAGTTTGTAGAAATGGTTGAAGTATTTCAATGTTCTTAGACTTCATAGTTTCATAAATCATGTAATTATGCATATATCTTAAAATATTATATGCAGAATTAAAAAAATATACAAGCATTATAGTCTGATACTCTGGTTGTTGATACTTTTGATTTTTCCTCAATTTTTAATTATTAAAATTAGTGTGCTCATTTTTCTGGGTTAATTTATGCAGAAATTCTTCAAGAACTGACATAAACATGTTTTCCTTTATAAAAGATGTGTTTGGGGCTGGAGAGATGGCTCAGCGGTTAAGAGCACTGACTGCTCCAGCAGAGAACCCAAGTTCCATTCCCAGCACCCACATAGCGGCTACGAACCATCCTTAACTACAGTTCCAGGGGAATCCGACACCCTCTTCTGACCTCCGCGGAATTGCATGACATGGGTGCACTCACATACATGCAGGCAATACACTCATACACAGAAAATAAAAATAATAAAATATTTTTAGAAAAAGAACTACTCAGCATTGTGTGAGTGCCCAAGAAATGCCTGATTCATCAAAAAAGAGGAGGCTCAAGGGCAATTACTGAGAACCTTAATTCCATGCCTAGCTATAGACACCATTAAAAGACTATATGCACATATACAAATTACTCAATATATCTAATGGTGTTTTATTTACAATAAAATAAAACAATCACCATAAAAAACAAAAACAAACAAACAAAAGATATGTGTTTGGTTCTACACATTACTCATAATGAAAGTTTCAACTTAAGTTTCAGGGACCACTCCTTCCTGAAGGACAAACAGTTGGGAGACAGAAAGCCTCAGAAGATTCCAAGGATGTTCTTTTCATAGAAAATGAAGACAGATATTGTGTGATACTTGTGAGTCAGGAGTGATGTTATAATATACAATGTCTATTTATTCATTTTTGACTTATCTATTTATTAGGGTTCTTTTTTGAGACAGGATCTCATGTAGGTCAAGCCACACTCTACTTCGCTATGGGGCAGAGAGTGACTGCAGGACTCAGATGTTTCTGCATTTGAACATCCATGAAGACAACCCTTTTCTAGCTCAAGAAGGCACTGAGATTTAAAAAAAAAATCTTTCATCCAGAATGCAATAGCATTTAGTACCAAGAAAACTCTCCTGACATCGAAACCAAAGCACCAACTGACGTGTGTGTGTGTGTGTGTGTGTGTGTGTGTGTGTGTGTCCAGAGACTCCAGTACTGGAGACATGATATTCACAGACAGAGCCCTATGGGAACCTCTGTACATTTACACATCCTGATCACAGCTGAGGACTCTGGCACCCAAGTATCTCTACCCGATGACATTGTCATAGTCAGCATCCCTAGGATGTACCCAGATGGAGGATCCTAGAAGAATATTTGAAAGGATTCCATCCCAGGGTCCCATGTTCAGGCTCCAAGGCAACACAATAAGAGCTGGTATCTGCAAAACCAAAGGGTCAGGAAGTTCCATGTAAGTGCTGGGCTGTGTGCAGCTTCTCAGCTCTGCCGTGGGGACAGTAAGAGGGACAGAGATGTGTTGCACAGCTTACTGCTGGGACAGTGAGAAACGTGAGGCATATCCCATGGCTTACTGCAGTTTTTAATTTTCAAAAGTATTTAGGTAATCTTTTTCCACCTCCCTCAATCGCCATTTCACGTAGATCATTAGTGCTGGACCAATGGGTTCTCCTGCTCCAGTTCTTTGTATATGCATTCTTCTCAGAAGCATGAAACAAACAAAGCCATTCGGTACCAGACATGAAATTACAGGAACTGCATATTCACGTGGGGAAATCTGGAAAAGGAAAGAGAAGCAATACAAAATAAACTAGGAAATGGAGCTAATAAAGATTAAAAGCTGTAATCAATTAAAATAAAAGGGAATTAATAAAATACACAGAAAACAAGTACAATGAAGATGAGACTTTATGACAAGTCATTCTTTCATAACATCAAGAGTATAATTAACATGCGTGTGAACTCAAATCAGGAACAAACTGACAATCCTAACCGTGTGGACACCCCAATCCAACAGACAAAGGAGTTGAAATAATTGGAAGCAAATGGTAAATGAACCTCTAGAGACATAAGCAAAAATAGAAAAGGTAAAACTGCATGGTATAAAAATGACCCAAAAATAGTTGAACACACCAAACTACCAAAAAGACTGCCAGAGGGTCACTAAAAAAAGGACTCTAAATACTAAATTCAGGGTCAGTGAGATGGCTCAGCAAATAAAAGTACTTGCTGGTGGTGACCTTAGTTTAATTCTTGGAACCCACAATGTGGAAGGATAGAGCTGACTCCCACAAGTTGTCCTCTGACCCCATATGCATGCCACAGCACATTTTAAATAAATGTAAAATTAAATGTTTATTGAGATGAAGAGATCTATGAGAACACTTATGTCACACATTTTCATAAATGCTAATTATTTGAAATCTTAATATTGGCTGCAGATTTAGAACACAATTGAACATTGGAAACAATAAAACAAAAACCTGGGAACAAAGTGAATATTCTTCATCAGAGAAAATGTTAAATAAGCATAAGAGAGTCATCCTATGGGATATTATGCAGACATTAGAAAAAATAATGTTGAGTTTCACCAGCTGCTGTGGGAAGAGTTATACAGGGTAAAAACACATAGACTCATACGTTGTGTGTCTCTCAGCTTTGACAGAGGAAGCAGTGTCCATTCCATTCCATCGGTACACACAGAAATACACACAAAGGCCTGGTACCGAGAATGGCAACAGTTTAAACCAGCATGTGAGAAAAGGCTGGCTGGGAAGAGGGGAGATAAACATTGGCAAAAGCAAAAGCAGACCGGAGAAAGGCATTGCCAGTGTGTCAGGCTCAGTGTGTCACAAAGGCACAGGGAAAGGGAGGCCATAACCCGTCAACAGTAAACGTGGGAATTCTTCTTCATCCATCACTGAAATTCTCAGTCTATTAAAAAAGCATGTTTCTAAAAACACTTTTTTACAACAGTTCTAGATTTACCCCCAAATTGTGAAGATAGCCAATAAATGAGTAGCAGGCACACACCTGTTTCCTCGGTGGCCAAAATGATTATATTAGTGTGGTCAATCCGCCTTAATTAATAAAGCAGCACACATGCATGGTCAGTAAGTTGATTTTTTTTACCTCATTCAGGTTTCTTTGGCATCTAGTTGTCACCTCTCCAGAGTCCTCTCTGAAATGCCATCTCACCGTGATGCTGTTTTAAGTTTTTTCTTTTCTTTGGTTATTGCTATTTTTGATGCTGCTTTGGTAAAGGTGAAAATTTTGTGGATTCTAGGTCATATATTTTTTGTTTTGCTTTATATTTTTGAGGCCGGGTCTTCCTGTCGACCCAGCTGGCCTGAAACTCTCCATGTTGACCAGACTGGCCTCGAACTCATAATGATTTGCCTGCCTCTGCCTCCCCAGTACAGGGACTAAAGGTATACACCACCATGCCTGGCTGGACCATGTATTTCTTTGTAGAAAGACACCCAACTGCAGTTCCATTGATAGTTCTCAGGAGTGGATAGAATCTTCTGATGTTGAGCTGGCCTAGGTGTGTTTGCCAGGTGTCTCCACTCAAAGCTGCTCTTTTACTTCTCTTTTTTTGAATTTTATTTTTAATTGAATTTTTGCAATTTTCATACAACACAGTTTGACGGTATTTAGCTCCTCTCCCCCATCCACACCTCCCCACATTGTCCCCTGCCTAATTTAATGCATATATATGCATATAAATATATATGGAGAGAGAGACAGAGAATGAGAGAGAGAGAGAGAGAGAGAGGGAGAGAGAGAGAGAGGCCTGATTTGTCCCCAGATGTCCTTCACACTGTGTTCTTGGTCAGGAAGTTGCCCGGTGCAGCCTGTATTGAAATAGTAGGGAAGTTACACTCTCATCCTTGAGAACGAGAAGGAAGAACCCATATAAGATACTTCCACCTCGGAATTTGATATTTTCATCCCACTTATTTGTTGACTCAATCATTTATTTTTTAGTATGGACTGTAAATATGTATTTAAGTTCTTGGCTATATCCAAAGTAACCATCTGCTGCTCAAACTGGCCCAGGATTGAGCACTGAGGGAATTTTCAGTTGTTTCTTGTGTCCAATAGACAAAACTTCCTTTTTATTTTTCCAACTTATTTTGTGGTGCTGCAAGATACTCCAGCCTGCCTCATCCTCTGAATTTCCTGTCCTGATTCTTAAAACAGCACTCATCCAAAGATCCTCACTTCTTTTATTTGAGAATGATACTAGAAACTCAGATCTGGGTTCCAGGCTACTTGGTGGCTCTCTGAGTGGTGTGATGGTTAATATTGATTGCCAACTTTCCAGGATCTAGAATCATCTATGAGCTAAGCCTACGGGCATGTCTGTGAGGGAGTTTCTAGACTTGGCTATGAGGTTTGATTGAAGTGGGAAAACCCAGACAAACTGTGGGAAACCCCTTTCCCTGGACTGGGGTCTTGGGCTGCATGAGAAGGAAAGGCATCTGTACATCTTCTTTTTGAGATATCTCTTCAGATCTTTCACCACTGCGTATGCAATTCTTGTGTGCAGTTTTTAGTTCTTTGTATATTTGAGGTGAAAGTCCTTTATCAAATACATAGTTAAAAGTATTTTCCCTCCAGCTTCAAAGTCAGATAGAGTAATAAGGCTTTTGTTTGAGAACCAGGTAAGCATGCTTTCCCAGCTCACCTGTTGTAACTTGAGAGTTCCAGGGGCAGGTTGGGTAGGTTGGGTCATACAGATGATTGGAAAGGGATTTTTGGAATGTAATGAGAAATACATTTTGAACAGGAAGAGGGATGTTTCTTCATCAAGAAAGAATGTAAAAAGTGCCCAAAGATAAATGAAAGATAATTGAGCTTCTGTGTGTCCCAGATCGAGTGGGTCCAATACTTTGAAGATGGAAATCAACTTAAACTAGATTAGTGGATTGAAATAGATTGGGTTGGGTAGATATTATTTGCAGTAGCTGAATATGGTAAGTAATCGATTAAAATCAGTGATCTATTTTTTTAGTTAGCCAGGAGTTCACCTGCTGTGGTGGGATGAGATTGAAACTTCTGCAAGTCCTCACAGCTCTGGTTCGACGGGCTAGCCCTCTGTGTATGTCGGGTCTTGATCTTTTTTCTTACGAGGATGCTGGTCCTGAGGAGCTGGGCCCCTCAGATCTCAATCACCTTTATGGTCTTGTCTCTAAACACAGGGACCTTAGGGATACAGGGCTCAGCATACGAATCCTGAGGGACATGATTCAGCCCCTAACTCTGGTCAGGGCACATGGCATTGGCACAATATTGACAAGGGGGATGGGTAAATATGATTATTGTGACTGAGGAATGACTCAGAACCTCATGTCCCCATGGAGCTGTAGGGATGGGCATCTGGGTAGAGAAATAATTCTGGACCCCACTGTAAAATAGCACTGGTCCCTATGCTGTGGAAGCCAAAGTACTCAGACTCTGGTGCCCAGGTGGAGTAAGGCTTTGTTTTAGGACCAGGTAAGCATGCTTTCCTGGCTCACCTGTTGTAACTTGACAGTTCCAGGGGCAGAAATAAAAAACGTTCCTCATGGTACAGCTGTGTGCTAAAGATTTCACCTTTCCTAAAAATGAATTTGGATAAGTTCCCAGATTATACATCTGGCTTTCTAATTTACAGCTCCAAAGATCAGAACGGTGGGTAAACTTCTGTCCCATTCTGGCTTCTCAGAAACACCAGTGGGTGATTCTGGCCCTAGCCACCTGCTAGCTGAGGATCACTGGGGTTGTACCCTGGGCACACAGCATGGACATACCTTCAATTCATGTTCCACATTGCAGTCTTGGGCTCATTCCACTGACAGGGTCCATCAGGTACAATGACTTCATTTGGAAGATTCCGACACCCATGGAAATAGCTCGTCATCCTCCCTGCTCTGTCTATGATGGTTAGAAATAACAACTCAGCCACATGCACTCAAATAGTGTTTCTGTAGCTGCAGCTTTTCCTGTGTGTGTGTGTGTGTGTGTGTGTGTGTGTGTGTGTGTGTGTGTGTGTTAGCTGAATGTAGTGTATGAGGATGTGTGCACATGGTTACACCAATTTGTCTGCCTATGCAGATGTATGAAGACCAGTGGAAGATGTCAGATGCCCCGCTCTGTCACTCTCCATTCTAGTCCCTTGAGATGGGGTTTCTCACTGGACTGGAGCTAGGCTGGTGGCCAGGAGGCCCCGGCAATTCTTCTGTCTCCATCCTCCACAGAGCTGATGTTACAAGCACAAACAGGGCCATACCCAGTTTGTTACATGGGTGATAGCGATCCAAACTCAGGTCCTCATGTTTGCAAGCAAGCACTCCTACCTGCTGAACCTAGCTTGGATGCAGCTTGCTAAAAAAGCATGGTTCAAGTGTCTACAAGCCAGCCACAACATGAAGAAACTCCATGGAGCATGAGTGCTCCAATGAGCCGAAAGCAATCGGAAAAGCCCATGGGTTAACAACAGAGTCTTGATTGTCAAAATATTTGATCTCTGAGATGTTTATTAGGTCTCATTGCTGGTAGCACAGAAGGATCACCTTTGGAACTGTAAAAACAGGAGTTCCCAAGCCTCAACTCAGAGCAATTGAATTCTAGTCCCTCCGGGCAAGCTGGGGCTCCTGCACTTTATTAATGTGCTCCCCAGGATGGAAGCGTGCAGTTAGGGTTGAAGGCCACTGCAGAGAGCACAGCAATAGTAAGAAAAACAGACTCTCTGCCAAGGTGGATCAGAGCCCAAAAGCCCATGGGCTAATTTGGAATTGTAGATCACTTGGAAAATGGGGTCTTTGTGCAAGCTGGGAAGGAGAATTTTCTCTGCCGATGATTAGGGCAATTTCAGAGCAAAGGTATCACCTGGTTAACAGTGCTGGCTGTTTGTAGTCGGTTAGTGATTACAGTTCCATGAGAACAACTCACACGCTGATTAAACTTCTCCCTGTTCCTGACTGCAGGGCTCCCAACAGGACGAGCTAGCTTCATTTTGGGTTATCGTTGGAGCTTAAAATGCTAAAATGTCACTAGTTTTTAAATATTGACTTTCTGCTAATGACAGTTACGAAAACATGGTTGTATAATTCTCGTTGTTTGCCAGATGAGTTTCTTATTGATAGACTCAGAAATTCCTCCGCCTACCTTGCCCTGCCTGCTGCTGTTGCACTTTTAATGGAACCAATAATGCAGCCTCACTGTTGCCTGTGCTACGTTCAATTTAGTTAAATAATTTCTTCACCAGTACTTTGTAAGGTGGACAGTATTTTAAAATATTTTATTTATTATTTTTATTTTATGTGTATGAGTGTTATGCTTGCATGTAGGTAAGTGCACCCGTGTTGTCGTGCAATGCCCACGGAGGACAGAAGAGGCTGTCGGATCCCCTGGAACTGGAGTCACGGACAGTTGTTAGCTGCCATGTGGGTGCTAGGATTTGAACCCAGGCCTTCTGCAAGAACAGTCAGTGTTCTTAACCGCTGAGCCATCTCTCCAGCCCCAAGGTTGACAGTATGTGAACGTTACACTAGGTTACTGCACTGGAGAGCACATTGGCAGGTTAACTGGAATAATTTCATTTTGTTTTTTGAAAAGACTCTCAGAGGCAGGTGAGCCCCTAGTGCTGGGGCAATGCTCTCAATGGCCCCAGATGTGTCCTTGCATAGCTCAGCTGCCATCTCCACAGGCCTTGAAGGGACAGTAAGAAGGACAGTGTTAGAGATGGAAATTCTCCCCTCAGCATTCAGTTATCTGCCTTCATGTCCTTCCTCCTCCTCTTAGTTCTAAGAGGTTTGCTAGTTGTGGTTTGAATAGGATGTCTTACAAAGGTTCATGTGTTTGAACACTCAGTCCTCAGCTGGTGGTACTATCTGGAACCTTAGGAGATGGAGATGGAGTAAGTGGTTACTGGTGGAAAAGACAGGGTGGGGGAACTTGAGGTTTTATAGGTTGGACTCATTCCTGTTCACTCTCTTCTTCCTGACTGACAGTGCTGCAGCAGCCTCCCACCCCTGCCACCACGGTTTCCTCAACGAGATAGACTGTATCTCCTGGAAATGTGACCCAAAATAAACCCTTCCTTCCTTAAGGTGCTTCTTGTCAGGTATTTGATCACAGTAATGGAAAAAACTAACTAATGCACTAGTGGTAAAACATAGAGCATGAATTACCATTGTTGGTCATCCTAACTGTACAGTTCCATGGCATTAAGCAATTCCACAGTGTTGTGCAAACACCACTACCATCTATCTCCAGAACTTTCTCATCCCCATACTCCCTCACACAACCCCTAAGGATCACATCCCACTTTCTGTCCCTATGACAAGGCTCATTCATGTTGTATTATATAGCTATGATGTTTGTTGTAAGAAGAGACAGCTTCCCATGGTATGGAAAGACTGAGTTCTGCTTGTCCACCTTTTGGCTTCTGTGATGACTTTGCGTTGAATGTCGGTGGTCATACTGATTTCAGTTGTATGCACACTTGGCCCGAAGCAACAGCAGCAGAATTTTCAGATCACATGTGGATCCTCTGCCTCACATTGTTTCTACAGCACCTGTACTGATAACATTCCCACAAAGGTTCCAACTCCTTCACACTCTCCTCAGCACTTGTCATATTCTGTTTTTCATTTTGAAATAATAGTCACCCAGATGGGTGTGGCACAGTGCCTAATGGTGCTTTTCATTTGTGCTTCTCTGATTACTGGTGATGGTATCACTCCCTGTATCTATCCAATATCTGTATATCTCCTCTCAAGAAATATCTCTTCATAGCATTGATCCTTTTCATTTATTTTTAATAATTTCTTTCTTTTTTTTAATGTGTATGTGTATAATGCCTACCTGTATGTAAGTGCACCCATGCCATGAAATGCCCATGGAGTTCAGAAGAGGTAGTCGGATTCCCTGGAACTGGAGTTAATGGACAGTTCTTAGCCTCCACGTAGGTGCTGGGACTCAAACCCAGGTCCTCTGCAGTAGCAGCCAGTGATCTTAAATGCTGAGCCATCTCTCCAGTCCTCACTGATCCTTTTTTAATTGAGGTTTTTTGCTTTTAGTTGTTGAGTGATATGAGTTCATTATGTGTTCTGTATATTAATGTTTTATCACAGAAATGACGTGTTGACATTCCACCTCAGGCCGCCTTTTCCCTTTGGTGCACAAAAGTTTTAAATTTTGATCAATCCCAATTTATCTTTTTTTTTCTTTTATTCTGCTTGCTTCTGGTGTCATGTCCAAGAAATCATTACCAAAGCCAATGCCACAAAGCTTTCAACCTGTTTTTTCTTCTAAAGGTTTTATAGTTTTAGCTCTTATAGTAGTAACTGATCTTGGCTTTTCCTACTGTGTGGCTGTATTTATCTCTTAGCTTCTTCTGGGAAATATTTTGTTCTACACAATCTGTCTCCATGCTGGTGAGTAGCTAGTAGGATACGGCTGGCCAGATCATAGGCTCTCCAATACTCTGGCTAACTAAAAGTACAAACACCTCCCTGAAAGAAAGTATACCTCCCTCTTCTCATGTTCAGATCAAGGAAAACAATGCTTGCACGTTTTTCTTCCTTTTCTAAGACAATTTTGAAATGTCAAATTATTTACTTTCCTGAACCACTTGAAAAAGGTGATGAAATCAGTAGACAGTGGCAAGGGGTAAAATTTCCAACCAAGATGTGCATGGTGGCTCACTGCTGCACTATGAGTCCAAAGCTCTGACACCCACTGGGTATTTTAAAGGCCTTTCTGGTATACCAGGAGGATGCGTTACGGGTACAGTGGGGCTATTTCCCAGTGACTGGGGATGTTGCCATACGTCTGCCCTGCTGGTGCCATTTGTCTTAACTGTCCTTGTTCCAAACCCACACGCAGAAAGCCAGAGCTGACTGTTCTTTGGGAAAGAAAACAACATTGCAATAATGCTTAATTTGGGAAAAATTGCATTATGAACCAAGCACTTAACAGTATGTGGGCTGTTCGAGTTTGAGCTGTGGGCTTTTCTTTACAATCCAACATAATGCACAGATATTATTAAGACTTACCAATTTGATAAAATTGAAATTTCACTGGTTCAGGACAAAAAACTGTTGTTTGTGGAGCCTTGTTAGACTCTCTTTGATGACTGGGAGATCAGTATATTGTGGCTGTCTCTGCTTAATTTCTAAATGCAGTGCTTCATCCGGTAAACGTTGCTGGGAGGAAAATGAAGGGAATACCTTCATCTTAGATACGTGGTAGATCAGGAGGAGCTGTACAGAAGCTGCTTGTCAGACTTAATGCCGTGCAGACTAACTGAAGGAGCTAGTTCAGAAGGAGTTCTGAATATCTCTCTGAAAGCTTGCACCCGGCTGGGAAAACAGAAATGAAGTGGAGAGGTGGCCCTATGTTTGAGAACGATTCTTTGAGATTTTTAGTTTCTTTGAGTTTACACCCACCCTAGCTCACTCCTCAAGGGCATGATGCTCCTTCGAAGCAGTGCAGTCCAGGCTGGACCCCAGACCCACAGAGTCACAGTGATAGCTACCCAGGCCCCCAGATGGTTCCTGTGCTCGGTATAGTTAGAGAAGCCTTGCCCTAAGTCACTGCGAAATCGGAGCTATTTGTCTAATAAATTGATAATGTCTATCATTTCCTCCATGGACTCAAAAGCTTGGACATCTGCTCCCTCTCCTTGCTCAGAAATACTGTTAGCCTGGTGCAGGCGGCAAGAGCTGAGGAGGGGGAATGATGCGGCAGGAACGCGGGAAGTAAGCGGGACATTTGACCTTACTTTCATTTTCAGAATCCTGGCAGGCAGGCAGGATGTTTCTTGCTGTCCGCGTCAGGAGTGTGGCTGTAGACGCGGGGCGCAAAACAACCAACCTTTGGATAGCTCTGCAGCTTTGCTGCTGGGCTTCGAGCGGTTTGTTTTCTGCAACTTCCCTGATTAGCATGCATTAGACAAGTTAAGGGACCTGCGAGGAACCTGGCTCTCCACTGCCGCTGTCAACTTCCTGGCCTTCGATAAATGATCCGGAGCTGCTGCTGCTGCTCCGAGTGGGGATGGAAATGTGTTTCGGCACTAAAACCACTGTTTGCATGACATCATTCCATATCAGATTACACTGTAATGTCAGGAATGTAATCATTAGCATTTAAACATGCATAAAATTTAATTAACCTACTTACCAGTTTGCTTAGAACTTTTGAAGGGCTACCTAGAGTCCTCTCTAAGCGTTTTATTACAGAGTTTTGGAAAGCTCACAAAAGAGAGAAGTTCACTGGGATTTTTCTCCCTAAAGCTGATGGGCCGTGACAGATGAGCAGATGACCCGAGTTAATTATTATTGAATTCGTTATTACTGCTTTGTTGTCACCCAGCTCAGCCAGGGTAAAATGATGACAGTAGGTATCTCATTAAAACAGCTGTTTCAATTATGTAGCGGCAAATATTTAAAAAGCGAGCCTTCCAAGTTTAAAGCCGTTAACAAAGTTTGTTTGTGCTTCTTGTGCCAAGATGATCTGGCCGGAAAGGAAGGGTGGGGGCTGGGAGACACAAGCCCAGTGCCTTCCCTTCCTGAGGATGCACAAAAGCCAAGCCAAACCTTCTGGGTCTGACTGACTCCAGGAGGAAGAGGAGGGCAAAAGATCAAGGGGCATGGGAAGACAGGGTTCCCATTGCCATCCTGAAATGCACACTCCCATCAATCTGTGTTCAATCTTGTTACCTTTGCATTGTAACTGTAAGGAGTGTTTTGCCAGATTCCCTTTCCGAGATGGATCAGGTCTCAGGCAGAAAGTGATTCAAACCCAGAAGGTACTTGGTTTGGGATCTGTGGAAATTGAGACAGCTCACACAGTGTCCCCACTAGGGAGGACTCCTCCTGCTCTAGAGATGACTTCACATAAGTGTCAGCTGTCTAACAGGCTGGCACCATAATTGCACCCGCTTGTGCGTGAAGACCTGACCATCTATCAACTCACCTCGGTTTTCTCTGTTTGTCAATATGCTGTTGGCTTAGCATGGATGAAATTTAGCAAAGTGATCAAAAGCAGAAGTTTTGGGTCCCCTGTTAGAACTGATCGCTGGGGTTCATCATAAATCGCATGTCCTTTCAATGCTGTTTGGCATTTCACAGAGAGAAAAATAAGCCCCAGTGCTCTTCCTGCCTTGCCTGGCTACAGACAACCTGTATGATTTACCTCCTTGACACTGCTCTAAGGCTGCCCTTCCTAAACAACATCTAATAATACAACAGAGTGAGCTCCTGGGTCACAGATCCCTGCACTGGCTAGGAGACCTTCAGGTTTATAAATCATCAGGAAGTGACTCTTTACTACATACCAGTCCCTCAACAGAGGCACAGCCTGTCCATGAGAGAGAGATGGTGCTGGGCTTATAGACAATCTGGCCTTTAACTTTCATTCTCCTGTGATAAGCCAAGGGCCACAGAGTGGTCACACAGCCTCCCTTACTGTGCAAGCTGACCTCATATAGATCAGGGATCTGAGTCAGTGACATTGGCAACCAAGGAGGAATGGCGACTTGTTAAAGAAAGGCCTTCAGGGAGATTACAATGCTGTTAGCTTTTGGAGTTTGAGTATAAACTGTCCAGGCAACATCCAGCCATGAGAATTAAATGGAATGTTCCCTGTAGATTTCCTTGGTAGCCTTCCTGTTTCATCAGCTTACACCCTGTTCCTAAGAGCACTCCCTACTGCATAATGTTATTGGTTGATTTCAGATGTGAAAACAGTATTTTCAGTCATACCGTATGACTATTTAAAAATAAAATCTGAGACCATCATGAAGAGCTCTCCAGGAGCTAGGGGTTAGGGGGAGGAAACATTCATTTTGTGTTCACCAAAAAAGGTAATGTTTATTGTTGAATTCTCTAATTAAAAGTGAAAAAACTCATTTGTACTGTTGCAAAAATTAAAATTCCAACAGCGAACTTTCTGTTAAAGAGGACACACTAAAATTCACATCTGTGTTGTTGTCATGATGCAGAAACACAAAGTTCATTGCAATGTTGGAAATGTTTTTTTACTAATTTAAAAAAATGTTTTATGTATGTGAGTGTATTGCCTGCATGTATGTGAGTGCACCCGTGTCATGCAGTGCTGTGGAGGTCAGAAGAGGGCGTCAGATTCCCCTGGAACTGGAGTCA